>NC_091491.1:29219074-29528267 GCF_947461875.1 Haliaeetus albicilla
ACCTCCCTCAACCTGCTGGCAATACTTTGTCTAATGCAGCCCAGGATACCATTCGCTGCCTTTGCCGCAAGGGCACACTGCTTGCTCGTGTTCAACTTGGTGTCCACCAGGACCCCTAGGTCCTTTTCTGCTAAATTGCTTTCCAGCTGGGTGGCACACAGCATATATTGGTACATGGGATTGTTCCTCCCCAGGTGCTGGACTTCGCACTTTCCTCGTTGAACTCCATGAGGTTCCTGTCAGCCTATTTCTCCAGCCTGTCGAGGTCCCCCTGCACAGCAGCATGACCAGGATTTCTGTGCTCCAGCTACATGGTTAATTCTGCACTGACATTGATGAGGCATTGCTTTCTGATAGATTTTCAGCAGCAGAACAAACCAATTTCAGCCAACAAAGTCAGCAAGTCAGAAAACCACCAGATACATTTGCATCAACATACAGACTTCACTGCACAAAGCATTTCAATACCAGCTTTGTTCAGAAGAACCTTTCAGAGCAACCATGCTCCCTCAGGCTTGCAAGCAACCAAGGAGCTTATGAATTCTTTCAGAAATTGACTTATTTCAGTGTAGCATTTCAGTTGAAGATCCATCCATGTAAGCAATTCCTTTGTCACCTCTCATTGGTCTGCCTCTTCTCAGACATTCATTCATCCAAATAGAGCACATACAATTGCCTGGTTTTGTTGAATATGGGTAACTTCATAAACAAACAGGTCTGTTCAGAATTTGACTACCTGTACTTTGTCCAGGAAGAGGTGTCATACCATTACAAATTAAGTACTTCTCTAATTCTAGGGGGGGTGGAGGGGGTGGTAAAAACATCTTTCTTTCTTAGGGCTCCGTGCAAAAGCACCTGAAGCACTGAAAACTTCAGTCTTAAAACTACTAGCAAGGAAAACAAAGGTCAACATGTTATTTCAGTTCAGGGCAATTTGAGATGTATGGTATCTGCGAAATTCTTCGCAGCCCTACATAATGAATGTATAGACAAAATCTAAGTAGAGTCATGATCACCGTCAGAACAGGCAAGAGTCTGCCAATGCTACAGACTTTCATTCTTCAGTTGTAAAGAACTCCTACTATTTCTAACAAAGTCTCAATCCTGCATGCTTACTTCACCTGCTGTATCAAGCCAAGAATATCCATTTAACACAAGTAAACCAAGATTTGAAAAGTGTATTATTACTGATCAAGAAGAAAATACAAAACACAAAGAAATGCTTCATATCCATTTACCAAGCGAACGACCAGAGTCAACTAAGTATTCCTTTGTGCATTCATTGGTTGTGTTGTGCATGGTGTGTGTGTCCAGTCAAATAAATGTTTGCATTCATACTACAAAAAGTGAAAACCAGCCTCATCACAACCCATGTAAAGCCCATTCCAGTTGTTTGGGGTTTTTTTTTTTCTTCTTTAAAAAACGAAACCTACTACTGCTGTGCACAATCAAGACTTCTTAAAAAATGAAAGTTGCAATTTGCAGTTCAACTTTCTTACCACACATGTTCTGTTCTACAAGATCCTTTGCTACAAGCTGCAGCATCCAACCACTCATCCTCAGCCCTTCCACTTGTTTCAGTAACTGTGTCCTAACCTTTCTGCACATACTTCTTCACTTAACTCAAATTCCAGGAGATGCTGTTTTCCACTTCTAACACGAGTGCTCCTTAATTTGCGCTCAACTGAAACCGCCCTCATCTAACCTCGGATCTAGTTGTTTGCTTTTATTCCTCTAGCTGCTTTTTACAGTCAGAGATGTTCAACCCCTTGCCAGCCTGTGCACTTACACATTCCAAACTCTTCATTCATATTTTCCTCTTTGCTTACTAATCACTCCTTCACCACATCTTCACGTTGTCTCTTTCCAGTTTCCCTTCAGAAACCCAGAGGGTCTTTATGTTCAGAACTAAGGTAGAAAAAAACTTCAAAAAAATTAAAGTTGTCATCACATAGGCAAAAATTGGTATAACAATCTTCTGCTGTCCAAACTCCTTGATTTAATACCACCTCATGCACACTTAGTCATCAACCTAAGCCTAAAAAAAAAAAAGCAAATCCAAACTAAAAACTCCACCCTCTCCAAGTATCTCAATCCCAGCTTCAAATCAGCAGCCAGTATAACACTGTTGCATTTTTTTTCCTTGAAAGATTGTATCTACCTTCTTTAGTGGTAACAAAAACCTGTCAGGGACAAAGGAAGTGTTACTATTAAGTCTTACTTATAGGATGTCTCCTAAACAGTGTCAGTACAGGACTGAAAAGGTTTCTCTCCAGACAAATGTGTTCAAAAGAACCAAACTACTTAGGGGATGAGTTCACTCAACACTCCAAGCTGAGCTTTCATACAGGTGCATAGCTCTGCTTAGAGGAAGCAGCACAAGCATTCGTTTCTTCTACCAACAGTAAGCTCCCAGACTCCAAGGTAATTATCTGACACTGGTGGCAACACATACTAGCATCTACGCCAGCAGTAACACTTGTACATTTCCTGCAGCCCAATTCTAACTCAAGTTTCTAAAAACAGGACTTAAATTTGCAATGTTTTTATAATTGTCCACAAGTTTTCCTTATTGCACCTCTGTCTTAGGCTGACCTTTTAATTTCAAGCCAAAATAACTCAGGTTTTTTTGAGGACATGGCTGGGAAGATATTTGCACATGACAAGATTCCTATAAAAGCTTTGCCAAAGAGCTCTAGAGCCTCCCCTAATTTGGGGAAGGAACATGAAGCTAAGGAGGTTATTCTAGTGTCAGTCCTACACCTTCTGCAGTCTCTTAAAATTCTTGCAAATTTGGCCTAGTTATAATTCAGGAAGCCATCTGTGCCAGGAGACTACTAGTCAGCTGCTAGAGTTCAGTTTCTTTGAAGATTCATTCCACCTGCACCAAAACAAGCACCATCCCTCAAAATACAGGCAACCAGATGCACAGGAGGCACATGGCATTCCAGCTGCAGAGCTGAACAAGATGTTCTGCTCTTGCTTGCTGGGATCACCATGGAAGCGAGCCTAAGATTAAGGCCAAATAGCCTCTCTCACTCTTTCCCCTTTCCTCTACACTGTACCCAAGCAGCAAAGCTAATGTTGAGGGAGATTAGGAGCAAAGCCAGGTACACAGCAGCATGCGAGGAGACAGGCTTCAGAACTAGGGAAAACAGGTAAAAGAACACAGGAAATAAAGTGAGAACAGGACATAAGATAAACTTTCCCAGAACCTGGAAACTATACCCATTATTCCCAACTTCAACTTTCTTTTCAGCCCCTGGATGAATAGCAGATTTATTGACAAAGTTTTTTTGTCAATAGCCCCTTTTAATAGCAACCCTGTGAATAGAATACTTGATAAATTCTACAGTGCAGCTATTCAACACTGAATACACGGTCAGTATAACAACTACAAAGATAATCTTTTGCCACAATACTATTTATCTACATACCAGTAGCTACCCAACTTACACTGGTCTTACTTGCTATTTTAGGCTACCAAAAGCAGCACCTAATCCCCAAAATTCAATACATTGCACTGTCACACACACATAATACAGCACAGAAAACATTTTAAAAAGCAAGCACACAACACCAAAACTTTATATGCTATCAAACTGCATTACATACATACAGAACAGTAAGTAGTTCTTTAAAAAGGAGGAGCAATGAGACTGTTTCACTCATTAGGTTCCTTGAAGAGGAAGATGTGAAGTTCTTCCAAAAACTGGGACATTCTGAAGCAATGACAAACTACATGGCAGAAGCATACTAACAATGACTGAGTTAACACTCCATCTGGACACCAGTTAAAATGTTTTCTCTTCCCTCAGTCTGGATAAAGAAAAACACATTTAAATAATCAAGTACTTAACTACCTTTGAAAACACAACCCTAGGTCAAACCTCTCTGAAACCAACTTTTGCGTAAGTTTCGGAAGGAGACCATAGTAAGCATAACCATAGTATATCCTTAGGAAACTTGTCCAAAAAGCAAAGACCTCAAAGTCGCAAGAACTATATTCCAAGGATGTTTCAGCCTCAAATATGAGCAAAGATGCTATATAACAGAAGTTGCAATCTGGGAAAAAAATTCACAGAAATGCACCACGGGTAAGATTTCAATGTATAAATACCCTATTTAGCATCTACAACTTAGTAGTATCCAATGTAACAGAAGGTCCAATTCTCTCTAAACTTTCCTCTAATTAAAAAAAAAAAACCCAAAAAAAACAATATTCACTGACTAACCAGATCCTCAACTTACTGTCAAGAATCTCTGGATTCTTAATGTAAATATTATTCAACTGAGTCTGAAAGAACTTGTACTAGGGCCTCAGTAACATTTAGAAAATGGGAAGCAGTTCACAAAGTAGCCTTCCTTGAGTTAACTGAAGGGCAGTCTTACACAATGACACATAGCCACAACTAAAATTCTCTCTGAGGCCCAAGCTGATTTGAGAAGTTAGCTGTGTCATCATGCCACATGCTCTATTAACTAACTATATCACTGAAATAAAAGCTGATAATGAAGTTTCCCCAACAGCAAGTACTTTTGGTTTCAGTTATGAAGAAGTGCTTTTGCTTTAACTGCATTTGATTTCAATTTAGCCAGCAAGTACAGAAAATATTTCCACACTGGCTAATTGAAAGGGAGCTAAAAGAGCAAGAATGTCTACAGAGATGCCACACGCAGCTCAGAGAACTGGGGCCACATGCCATCTAGCAGGAACATGGTCAGTCTACTCCAAAGGGTACCAACTTTGGGTCATTTTATACTAAAAAGTCTTTATATATATAAATAATATTTAAAATAATATATTAAAAAAAAACACTGAAGACAGACAAGGCAAGAAAGACAGCACAGCCAACTCCTTTGCCAGGGTATGTAGAGACTCTTAGAATTCCCTTTTTCTGACACCTGTGCAAATGGATTTAGTTATTGTCAGGAAAAGGAATATTTTTAAAGTAAACTACCTCATGTTTCTAGCTATAACTAGTAATATTTTTAATTTTAGAAGACTATTTTAATAGTCGACTGCAGCACAGAACCCATTAAAAACAGACTTTAATTACACAAAAAGATTCTATGTATAAACAGAAGTCTGCTTCACATGTTTTTCCCTCAAAAGTGTTAGACTTGGGCATGCAAGTGTTCCCCTCTTACATTACCAAAAAGATAAATACCTTTACAAGAAAGTAAAAGAGTGCCTAAATTAGAAGCAGAACTTATCTGCAGAATTACTACCTTACTATTTGAAGATAAATACCAAACTCTACCAAACTGAAATTAAGTCTATCTCATGCTCCCATATGTGAAGATCTTTGGTCTCTCAATAAACTGATTCACCTTACCAATTATCAGAACATCACTAACAACTACAACCAAGAAATCATAAGCTAAAAAAGATACCACACAATTCTGAGACTGTACAATAGGAAATTTACATAAAACTGACTTTATTCTCAAGCTGATTTTAATTACAGGCCATTGGTATTCATTTAAAGTACTAGACATAATTACACTTGACTGGCTGAAGCAACGGCAATGGGAAATACCACATTACAGAAGACATAGAAAATAAAAAATTGGCTTTTTCACAGACTGTTTTAAGGAGGTCACAATTGGTTACCAGTTTTGTTACTAATTTGAAGCTCTTACAGTTATTTCATTTAAAATATAACACTATTGTGATGTCAATTTCATAACACTGGTTGTTCATACTGACTAGTTATTGCTCTCATTCAAATAATTTAAAGCCATAATTATATATTTAAGAACCAGGTCAAGTTTGTAGATTGCTGAACTTATATCTTATTGATAGAATTAAAAGGAGAGGACAACATAAAAAAAGGCTCAAATGAGAAAATAATACCATTTATTCTTCAGCATCCAAATGAAAATTCAGAAGAAAAAAAATTAACCTTTAATTCCTTCATGTGTACCTAAACATGTGAAATATTGATAAAATCTGCAGTTTTCAGGAATATCTGACTTCCCCCATTATAAATCCAAAGATATATTTCTGTGCATAAAGTAATGTCTATTTATTGCTTGGAAGAAGAGCATTTGATTGCCAAGTTAAAAATTATACTAAAAAAAATACATGAAGTTGACTACAGATCCTGACTGCAGCCTTCACAAACATTCTCACCTACCATGGACAGGCAGGTTTTGGATAGAGGTAACTTGGCAGAAAAAGCAGAAAATATATGGATGAAGTTATTTTTCTTTTTTAGTATTATTTTATAAAAAAAACAAAACTAGAAGTATCATGCTTCTGGAAGAAGTATCGATAGGAGAAATAACTTGGTAGTTGAGCTTGAAACTTTCTGTCAGAACAGTATTGGCTATTTAAGTTGGGAACATGTCATAACTTCTCTAAAATGCACACTTAAAAAAATCAACCTTGAAGTAATGTGAAATTCAACATTCCCGGTAAGCCTAACCTGCAGCACAACTGAATATTTCATCCAGCCTGCTCCCAGATCTTCATGGAAAGAGGACAGGCAGGAACAGGCTCAAGGTCTTCCCAGCAAATGGAGCCACCCTCCAGATCACATCTTTTCCAGGGAGTCCCCCTACTCTTTACCCCATCATGCAGTAGTCACACTATAAAAAGATGTTTCCAGGAAAACAATAGCCAGGAGCAGCCTGCCACAAACAAGAACTCCCCCGATGTATTTCCATGGAAAGGAGCAGGCTAAAGGAGGAAGACTCAAGTTCACAGCATAAATTGCTTGGAAAGTACTAGCCTTCTGTGTTATCACCTTTCAGACAAACAGTTTGGGAACACATGCACACACTCTGTAATAAATGATCATACAGTGAACCAGTACCTGCAAAGTTAATGCAACATACCCAAGAAGCATGACACCTATTGTGCACTCACAGATGAATTGAACTCGACAAAAACTAGGGTTATATGGTTGCAACGTACAACTTCTTACAAGACCAGAAAACAGGCCATGTAGCCCACACCGGCAACAACACATTCCCATTTTCTGCTCTTGCAGAATGAAGCCAGCAGACATGAGGTTGCCTGCTGTTTCAAGTTTACTACTACTAGGTGTAGAGTTATTAAAACCATGAAGATCCTTATGTGGATATGAGAAGAAACTACGTCTTGCAGGTTAGAATATCAAAGGCTAACAGATCGGTATCTTATTCAATAAATGGGAGAAAATGAAATACTGCATGGATCCTCAAGAGAGTTAAAAAAAAAAAAACAAAACAAAACACACACACACACTCATACACACACCCAGAACAAGAAAAATGGTAGCTAACATTGAAGTTTGCCAGCTAAAAATAAAAAGCACAACTGCAGTACATTAAGCTTCTGATATAAGGCATCAACATTCTGATTCACCAATAAGCGAATCCTGTTCATACACGTCCCACAAAGATTATGTCTAGCTTTTCATCATGGAGTTGGTTAGCATCAACCAAGTATTGAAGAGAAATGCACAGACTTCGTTAAGTAAAAGATTTCTGTAACAAACCTATTTTCATAACTACCTTTCATGAAATTATATGATTTAAAAAACCTCATGCAAGATTACGATCTTCTGAAAACCTACACAAGATGATGAAATAAATGCTCCAGAAAAAAACATTCCACATGCAGCAATGCATGTTTATGTTTTGCCTGTCCCTGTGTTTCCACCACAACATAGATTCAAAGAAGTTGCAGTTCTATGAAGTAAGATGTACACCTACATGACACTAATCATACAGTAAGCCAAATAACAAAATCAGCTACAGTGTTTGTTATTAGTACAATTCAGACACAGGTTACTTTGTTAAAAGAAAAGGATGCAGAACTCTACAAATTTAATCTTTAAGGTAAACTAACAAAACCCTTTCATTCATTAGCTCTCATAAAGATAGTGAAAAATCAGTCAAGGAGAAACCACATCTCACCACTTTGCTACAGAAGTTCCCAAATAAAGTCAAGATTCTGCAAGTTGTATCTATACTCAATTTTTCTTCCAAACAAACATGCAGGAAATTAAAAGTTACATGTAAGTAGTTCAACAAGACTTACGGGAACATTTTAAGTGAAGCACTACAAGTACTCTAAGAACTAGTAGTGTTTTCACTACACTTTAATATGCAACAAACAAAGGAGAAGAGATCACTGTAGTATTCCCTGAAGCATTAGAGGTTTCTTCTCATTGAGTTTAAGTTTGTACTCAGATAAACACTTTGTGATGTTTTTAGAGAATCTTCAGCATGAACATTTGCCTGAATCCAACCTTAGAGTAAAACTATTTCAATTCATTAACCTGTCACATGTGGACTCACAAAAAAAAAAAAAAAACCAAAACCACCAAACACCACTCCTTAGAAATTGTTCAGGTAAGTAAAAGATATGTGGAAAAACAGTCTGAAGTAATCTACAATAACATGCCACAGAAGAAAAAGTTGCACCACAGTTTTAAGCAGCCTGGCCCAGTCAAAAGCCTCAAATAAACTAAGCATATGAAACCAGCGAACTGTTGATCTGTAACAGCACGTGTATTACTACGCAAAACACCACCACAACGACAAAAAGCACATGGCTTCTAACATAAGGGCAAAACACCTTTTCTTCTTAACACTGCAAGTGACAGCATAAGCGAGAACCGACCGGCTTGAGCAGAAGCCAGAGAGAAGACTTGAGAGAAGTCAGCCTTTACCTATCAAAGCCTGGAAAAGGTTACTTTGGAAGATGCTGATGACACGCTCTATGGAGTTTCGCAGCTGCCGGTCCTCCGCCTGGCTCAGCTTGGAGCGGTATTCCTCCAGGAGGCGCAGGGCTCGCTGGGTATCTGCAAGCGGAGACCAGACACACCGGTGACCCCGCCGCACCAGGTACGAGGACCGGGGATGCACACGCCGGGGACGCAACAAGCCTCCGCGGCCGGGACCGCCCCAGACCAGCCCCGCGGCTTCTTTGTTCGCGCCTGGGAGAGCGCGGGCGGGACCGTGCCCCTCGGCGGGCTCGCACCGCACCGCAGCCCGCGGACCGCCGGCTCCCGCCAGCCGACCCTGCCCGCCCGTCCCGCCGCCGCCGCAGCGGCAGCTGTCAGGCAGCGACTCCGGCAGCTGCCGGGGCCCCTCGCCCTGCGGCGCTCACCTTGCTTCCTGACGGGCATGGCGCTCCGGGGCCGCGGCGCTCCCCCGGCGGCCGGGGCTCCGCCTCACAAACTTTGAGCTCGACTCGGGGCGGCGCGGCGGAGGCGGCGGCGCGGCTCCCCCTGCCGGCCGGGGGGGGGAGGGGGGGCCGGCGGCGGCCGCTCCGCCTGACCGACCCGCCGACCGACCCGCACACCCGCCGGCCGGCCGGCGAGCGAGCGGCTCCGCTCGGGGCTCCCGCCGGCGCCCGCCGCGGCTCCTCCGCGAGAGACGGGACAAGCCGGGCCGGGCAGCGCGGTGCGGAGCGGAGCGGAGCGGCGGGCCGGGCTGGGGCGGGCAGGGCAGGGCAGGGCTGGGGCGCTCGCGCCGCCCGCCGCCTCCCGCTCGCACTGCTCGGAAATTCCAAACTTTCCAGCCAAAATGGCGGCCTGGAGGCTGTGGGGAGCGCGCCCCCCCTCTCCACGTGACCGGGCCCGCCGGCCGCCCAATCAGGGCTCGGCTCGGCTCGGGGCCGGTACCTAGTCGGCGGGGCGGGAGGGGAGGAGGCAAGGTGAGCGCTCGCCGCCCGCCTTAAAGGGGCCGGCGCGCGGCGGCCTGGCCCCGCCCAGCCCCGCGCGAGGGGGCGGCGGTCCCCGCGACCCGGCCCCGCCCGCCCGGCCCCTCGGGGCGCCCGAAAGCTGCCGCTCCGCACCGGCGGGGCGGGGGCGGCGCCGGGCAGCGGAGCGCCCGCCGCGAGAAGGCGAGGCTGGGTCCGTACGCGGCGCCGAGGCCCACCCCCGCCCCGCCGGGGGCCCGGCTCCCCGCTCCGCCCAGCCCCTCGGCGTCCGCCGGCGGCGTGCTCCCTCCCGCCGGCCGAGGCGGCGCGGCCTCACCGGCGGGAACGGGACACCGCCCCCACACACACACACAACCCCCCCCGAGCGTCCCCGGCGCTGATCGCCACCGCCCGGCTGCGGGAGTGAGGCGCTCCCCGGTGCGGCGGGGCCGCTGTGTGCTCCGGGAGGCCGGGACAGCTACAGGTGTGCCGCCGCAGTCCGGCCGCAGTCCCTTTGGCTGCCGTGTACCCAACGCGTGGGCAGCTGGCAGGCGTTAACGGGCAAAAAAAGGGCTAAATAACTGCGCTGGCACTGGTGCCGTGGGAGTCCCGGGGACGGACCAGCTCCTGTTGTGCTGCCTACCGTAAAAACACACGGCTGGAGGTGCTCCCTGCTCCGGGAAGCGGATAGCCTAATGACATGAGAAGAGGTCATGGGACAGGCAGGGAGACACAGATACCTTACAGACCTTACTGGCCCACACAACGAGCTTGGGCACCCGCCTGTTGCTGGGGTTTTCCTTCAGTCATCCTGGCGAAGAACGGCATGGGAAGGGCTTATTTGAAGGAGGATAAAGGAATAGCTTTGCTGCGGTTAGCAGAGGACATAAGGTTAACATGAGGACACCATGGGAGAAAGCATGAAAAGCCTAGCTTATCTGGAAATTTAAGAAATGGGCTGTAAAGGCTGGCATCACGGACCGATCAGAATCATGAAAGCTACTTTCTCAAAACTGGCATGGAAATGGTAATGAGGTGCCTCCAAAGGCAATGCAAACAGCTTGCTTTTTTTGTATGATAGCAAAGAGGAGACAGCATAAAAATGGGTGACTTGCATAGGAACATGCGCAAGGTAAACGACCTTTGCAGCATATTCTAGATGCCCATTAAAAGGAAAATGTATATTAAAACTGGTGAATTTAGGGGTAACTCAAATGCTTGTATTGAGGGGGAACGTTACTTATTTCTCAGTCAGATAGACAATCGACCAGAACCTCAGATCTGAAACACTTCAGTCCTTGTAAGTACGTGCATATGAGAGGCAGAGACTTGAAAGTTCAAAGCAAATCCTGCTGACGTGATTTTTTTTGATCCAAGTTTGCATCTTCATTTACACTTTTTTGATTTAGACACAACTGAAAACGTACAAGAGCTTACCCCACGTACCTAAAAAGAATTTCCCGAGCAACTCTTGCAAATTTGAAGTCTGAAAATTGAGACTAGATTTGGCCATGGCAAAGTCCTAATCTTAAAGAAAACTTACACTGCAACAAATCTAACACAGATCTAGAAAAGGCCTCTCTCTCTCTCCCCACCCCCCCTCCCCAATACTCCCATGTTTTGTACTTAGATTTTCACCAGGAGTTTCTCCTCCTCCCACAGCTATGTACTGTGAAATTGTACACATACCTCAGTGAAGAAAACAGAATAGACGTTTAATGCTGACACACACTTCTCATTCTCCTCCTTTCTAGTTGTATTTTCATACTTTCAGAGTTTTGGCACTAACTGGTACCAGTTCATATATTTTGAAATGAAAGCATGCTAAGAAGGGAGATTGGCAGAAGCCTCCATCATCTGGCCTCATCAGTTTTTCACTGTTTACAACAGCAATAAATGTACTCTAAAGGGGCCATACTCCTCCTGATGTCAGAGGAATATATATACAGAAGGAGAGGAAGAACAGCCTAAATTTAGCTAGCAGAAAAGAGACATCTGCAGCAGTTAGGTTGATTTTGCTGACTGATGAAAATATATTATTACAAAGCAAAAAAAAAGAAAATTTTTTGCAGTTAAAGGAACCACCATAAAGAAACTACTTTTTTCATAAACAGGATTTGATGTTTCCAAGGCTTTTTTATTTTAAATCACAGGTAATCCCATTACATATGGTCATTGTGCTGGGGATAGAGAAATAATCCCATATATAATATCCTGAGACAGCATTTCTCACTTGTTACTAATGCTCCAGGAAAAAAAAAAGAAAACATCAAAGAGGGGGTCAGGATGACGGATCAGCAAGTCAGGAAGCAATTAGGTAAGCCTTATTGTACCTCAGAGAGCAGTGTTGGTTCCTGGCACTTCTGTTTCAGTTCTAGGAGTGTATTTGTTGATTGAAAGTGGTTGAACCAGAAAGCACAGTATTAAACTTCAGTATATAAAGTGGGTTTGAAATTCCAGTGCACATAGAAAACATCCCATGAATGGAAAATGGCATTTTTACTCACACATTGAAGTAACAGTCAGTGTTGCAAAACCATTCTGTATTACACATCGTCTTTTCCAGGCTCCAGTTTTCAGGAAATTGTGTAGTTCCCTTTGGAGGAGGGGAAAACTGGGTATGAACCAGAGCATCGTTTGTGCCACGGCTTAAGCAACATCATTTAAATCAAACCGTTACAGGCAGCATACAGAAAGGCTTGTACTTAAATTGTAGCTGGTGTGGTCAGCATACAAGTCAGCATTATGCTGTGCTCAACACGTCCTGGCTGTGGTCCAGAATGACCCTTGGCATAGGAACTCCAGAACAATTACACGAAGAAGCAGCCCGTTGTCGCTGTAGCCCTCTTGGCCCCAGAAGCGGCTGAGGATCTGACCGATGCCCCCTCTCCCTGCCTTCAGATCTCACTGTTAAAATCCCTTCTTTCGCAAGCGCTGCCAGCAGCCTGCGTGGGACGCTCTGTCTGGGACCGTACCTCTGGCAGGGACAGGCAGCTTGCTACAATGGATGTATTGCTCTGCCTGTTGAAGGACACGGTCCTTCGGGGGGATGTGCGATATGGGAGCAGGCAGCTTTCGGCAACAGGGCGGCCAGCACAGCCCAGATGTGGAGATGGGGAGAAATGTCCGTAACAGCCACCTGATCCTAGCCCATGCCATTTGTACACACTGGGAAAAGCAGGCAAGAGGCTAATAAACCCAGTTTACAAACCCATAGTGAACACAGACAATGCTTTCCCATTTTGAGAAACTATGCCAGAGCTTGTTGGCAGCTGCCTGCTCTGAAAATTATCACAGTAGTGACCCCTGCCAGGGATTTGTACCTGATCGTACACCAGCTCCTACCTCCTCAAGGCAGGCTAGCTGCCAAAAGCCACCTTGAAAACGGCCCTGCTCTAGAAACATCACCTGTACAGCTGGCACCCCACTGCGGGGAACAGGAGTGCTGTCAGTCATGTCTTGCAGCAGTCACGCTTTGGCCACAGGCAGGGCAACATGACACAGAGGGGTCTGACTTCATGCCAGCTACCTGGTGGACCCCTTAAGTCCCGCTGGAACAAGTTGACAACCATGTGGACTGCTCAAAATGGCAATATAAGTAGATGTGTTGCAGCTGGTGCCCCACACAGTAACTGGAGAGTTATGATGAACTCAGGAGCTTTCAGGAAACATCCACTAGATCCACACATAACACACCAATCAACACAGCAACAACCATTTGAAAACCAAGACAAAAAGGACAGCAGACATCACTACATTGCAAGAGTTTACAGTTGTCAGTATGGCCAAGAAAATGCAATAGTAACAAGCTCAGACAAACTCTGTTACAGCAGAAGGCGGGGCAGACTAACTCAATAAATACTGGTACATGTATTCATATTCAAGTTGGACACGGGTGTCTAAGGTGGCATATTGCTAGAATCAATAATATTAACTTTAGCAAAAAGAATTGCTGCCTGTTGAAGAGTAGTGAGTAAAACTTGAGAGTTTTTTATCTTGGGCTTACTAATACAAGAAAATTGATCCTTTCTGTCTTATGTTTGTCATCTGTTTAATGCCCAAAGTCACCATATAGTATAGGACTCACCATATAGTACACAGAGCAGATGATTTCCCTTTTTCATACAGAACTGGGAATTGCTACTCATAAAAGGATCTCTGACAGCTGCAGAAAAACTTTCACTTCTCTCCCCCTGCAAACTCAGTGCAATGCTTCACAGCTAACTGGGGAAGCTATGAAGCTAATGAAGCCTGATTTCCCCTGGCTAATAAGGAATGAAGCCTGAATGAAGTTAGCTTGTTCATTATGCCTCCACTCATCTGGATTCCGATGTCCGATAAGATTGGATCATGTGCCACAGCCTTACCTCCCAGGAGCTGTCTTTTTGGGAGAGTGCCTTTTCTTTATCATCTGTAATTTTGTGGGTTATAAGAAATGCAAACAACTTCTTACAGAAGCATTCTGCTTGAATGAAAGCATGGCATAGTAGTATATGTCTTTTTTTTTTCTGCAAGAGCTACTACATAACAGCTAATTTTCATGAGACTACTAAAGATTAAAGCTACTCTTTTCATTATATTGCGCAGTTACTGTGTCACGCGCCTGTCATATATACTGTTAGCAGTCAAAATACCAGCTTGCTCTTGTCTATCCATCTTTGTTCTTGTGGGTAAAATAAGTTGCTGCCTATCACGCACAGAAGGATCCACTCTAATTCCAGTTGTTAAAATCAAAGTTTTATTAAAAATCACAGTTCTGCTTATTTAATTAAGCTTACTCAATAGAATTCTTATGGGATCATCTTACACATCTCTGATTGTCTTCTCTGTATAAGAAAGATTGAAATCAAACAGTTTCCCCAGTAATACAGGCTTCATATTTTTAATTTGTGAATTCTACATCCAGTGTTTGTCCTCATAACTGAAACGTGTCTTAGGTTAATTTGATCTTGATCAGAATACAAGGATGCCTTTATTCTTAGGGTTAGAAAGTCCAGCTGAGTATGACTAGTAGACGAACATGTTCCTGTTTACAGGGACAGTAAAAAGGAACTGGTCTTTTTTTTAAATCTAAAAAAAAATTTTAAAAACTTCCCCCCCCCCCCCCATCATTGTGCAGTTTGTGTGCCCTGAAGTTTTTTGAGGTCTTGTGCAATTAGGGATTGTGTGGCATGCGTATAAAGTCATCTCATCTTTCTTTTGCTCTTGTAATAAGGTATATCTATTCAGTTTGGGACAGATTGCAATCCTACAAAAGAGTGAGTTTTGTTATTCTAGCAACCTCAGGAACTAGAGCATTATAAGAAAATGGTATGCAACTTCTATTTCATTATTTAGAATGTTTTATTTAAATGTATTTACCTGATGTACAGAATAGTGTAATCTGGCTGCTAATTCTCCAATGCCTTCTGGAAGGCTGCAAAACATCAAAAACAAAACCATACAAAACAATATTAATTACAACCTAGATCATCTTCCTCCACACTTTCTATAACCAGGGCTGTGTTATATAATATCAGCTTAACAGCTTCTTAGTTGACTTCCTGATGTAAAGATAAACATCATTATATAACCTGCCTATTTTAACTTTCTCAGTCAAATTAAGCAGAGAGGTTCGTGTATTGTATGGAATGAGTTTGCCTGTGTGAAAATCCAACCTAAACAGTAAACCCTCCAAGAGCAGGTTAGATGCTCTCCAGCAGTATTTTCCTGTGAGGAGTGCAGCAGTTGCTTTGGATTTTGCCTGATCAAATGCTGGCAGGTGTGTTTAGAAAGTTAATTTGGGAATTTTTCTATGACCAAGTGTTACCCAATTAAAACACAATCTGTTCAAAATAAATTTAACTCTTCATCTCATATGAACATATAACAAATCCCCCCCCAAATAGCATTCAGACAAAACACAAGAAAGTGCTATTAAACCTCACTGTAGGATTCAGACGCAGGCTATGCAAAGTAGCACCTCCTAGAAAGTGCAGAAGCCACTTTTACTCTAATGCTTTTTCCTTATTTCTGTGGCACAGTCCACAGCATGCCTTGAAGTGGAGCCGCTAGCCATGGCTCTGTTCACTCTGTGCTCATTTTCAGGCAGCTGCTCTCTGGCCAAGGTAGCTCATCCAGAGTTCTTGCACTGTGTTAGTGTCAGCTCAGACATCTGTACAAGCCTAATCACCTCTGGAGTACAGAAAGTGGTGTGCCTGAACCACGCGATCCAGTAGCACACAGCAAAATGACATCACAGCATATCACATCAAGATACCTTTGTCTTCCCAACCCAAACAATGTAGTATTTGTAGCAGAGAGCATGGGATTGTGCCCAGCCTTACGCCTCTTACACAAGGGTCAGATCTATATAGGTCTGCTGCCACCATATTTTCCATCACATGCACCTGAAGAAACAAATAGTCTTCATATTTTGGGATTACAGACACACGTAGCTAGATCAGGCGAGTAGAAAAACTAGAAAGGGTGTTTGGCGGTGATTTTTATAGGAATCAAAATCATACTTATCAGAAAGTACCTTCTTTTAAAAAGCTAAGAATCACTTTCCAAATAAACACTTTTCTTGCAAAGTATTAAGGCATTCTAATTCACACCAAACACAGTATTTCCAAACACTGCAGGAACACACTGAGCATGTGGAGCTCTTAAAGTAACCCCTCTTTCTCCTGGGATGACAGACAGCTTGTTTAAAATTCCCTCTTCCTATGCTAACACCTACCTTTTGAGCTCACCAGATAATTGAAAGTATGTATTTGAGAGCTATTAGGAAGAGCAGAGACAGCAGGCTGCTGGTTTGCCCTTCAGAAACCATAGCTCCATCTGTAGCATTTTGCTTGCTAGTAGCTACACGCTATGCTGTGGGTACCCAAGTCCCAAGCTTCCCATCTCCTGCCCCTCCTCACTCCCTGCTGCTCAAGATTGTAGAAGTTTTCTGCAAAGAGTTCAGTTGAGAGGAGGAGTTACTGGAGCCAGCATGCTCAGTTGGCCCTCGGGGCTACCTCTGGTGGTGAGCAGGTAATTGAATTATCAGGCACACCTTCCCTTTAATGGGTTTTTCTCCCTCCTTGTTTGTGTAGAAGCTTTGGGAGGATAAAGGTGAGTACGTTCCACAGCTATGTGAAGGAAAAGGGCAGTGTTAAAAAGGAATGCAGCTACAGAATTCGAGAAAAGTTTCATCTTGTTTGGAATTTTATGGATAATTTACATTGTAGGAGGGAGAGGCTGCCAGTGGCTGAAGCTGAGGGGTGAGACCTCCAGTGTCTCACTGAACAACTGCAGAGCTGGAGCAACTCTGGACGAGCAGTGAGGAAACCTGGAAAACTGTGTCCGGCTATGCAGGGATCTACTGATGAAGAGGACCTAGGGGCTGCAGAAGTTGCCCACAGTTAATGCATCCTACCCTTCACTCCAGGTGAAGTGAGCATTCAGTGGTGCTGAGCTCCCATACAGCTTTTCTGTTATATTTTGATATGCGTTTAGGTGCAGAAAGTCCTTGTAAACCTGGTCTGTTTTCACGAAAGGACTTTGCAGAGAGCCCTCATGTGGGTTTTGTAATAAAACACCCTTTAAATCCTAGTGGTATTGTGTCTGCTCTTACTGAATATAAAAGAGGTTGTCAGAGTCCAAAGGAACCTGTTACTGATTCACATGCAGATTGCAGTTTGTCCTTTCAGTAAATCCTCTGTAACAGATAGCTCATCTAAGCTTTCTAGCTTGCATATCACTTATCTTGGCCCAATTCCCTGATCAAATACTATTGCAAGTTGAGGTCAATGGAAATTTTAACAGTTCCTGATGATAAGTTCCCAAGGAGCTTATATTAGGCTCTCAGAATCAGAACTACTTCTGAACACACTGACCTAAGTTTTTTTGCTGCTGTTGGCAAAGGCTTGCATGGACAGGTAACGTTTCCAGCTAGGTCCAAGTATCTAGCTATATGCTCCAGAAAGCTACAGGGAAGCTGGCTGCAATAATCAAACATGTACAGTCGGAGACAACAAGTACTGTAAGGCTATTTACTACTGATATTCCAGTGCTTCTATTCCTTCCATTTGCTTCTTGTCCTCAAAATACAGCATTTCTGGAAATAATCTATCAACCTTTTTTATTTTCAGATTTTCATTACGGGCGGAGGCAGAAATCTTCCACTAACCACGACTGTGGTTTTGCAAGGTAAAAAGTGATATCACCAGAGGCTGTACTACATTCCTTCTCAGATCTACCCTCTTGCAACAGTAGAGCGCATTGAGTAACTAACTAGTTTGTCCGATACCAAGACTGACTCATAAGGAGAAGAAAAGTTGGAAGACAGGTGTATGCTTGCAGTTCTCGTCCAATTTTCCTGGTAGCTTAGAAATGTGGCAGAAGAAAACATTAACTTCGTGATATGCAGGCCCCTTTTCTGGAATGGTTTATGTTTATGTATTTGCTTAATGCTGAAAGCAGTGAAGTTCCTTTATTTATTTTTGGTTGCAGAGACCACATGGACTAGGACTTAAAGGTAAAATATTCTCCTGTTTCTTTCATCAGTAAATACTTTACACTCTGCAGAGACGGACTTACAGAAGAAGCACGGGGTGATGTGAAGAGCTGCAGCAAAATAAATGCTGTGAAGTTGAACAGTGTAGAAATCAAAATCATACCAGGCAGGAGGAAGAGGCAAGAAAGGCAGGTATTCAACACAGGATGAGCATGAGCCCTGAAATACGGCCATGAAAGGGGAAGATGATGGATGCAGGCTTCAGGAGAGACATTTTCAGCAGGTAGGGTTATCCTAATGGCCCTGTACAAAACACTTGTGAGACCTCACCTAGAGTAATATATAACCATGACCATCTGTGTTCAACGAAGGTGAATTTGCACTTGAAGAAGGCAGAGGAGGGCTTCTGGGATGATGACCAGAGTGGAGAGCCTCAGAGGATACCCTCAGGTCAGCCAGGCTATTGAGGAAAAAGAACAAGGTTCCCCCAGAAAGCAGAAAGCTTCCTGGGACAAGAGCAGTGAGGCTGGGACCTGCTTCCTAACTAGAAGAGCACAGACGAGTCACTGAGCTGGTTTCAAGGTAGGACTTGATGAAGCCACACATCGCAGTAGACAGAAAGCAATATTTTACTGTGTTCAAAGTCCACACAGTGTTCTTTGAATGCCAGGTTCTAGAGTCTGGGTGCCTTTCACCTTGCATACTCAGACTACACTGTGTCTTTAAATAGAAAAGTAAATTTCACAGCCAGATTTGGGCTGCATCTGCCTTGAAATTGCTCTATATTAAGGGGAAGCAGTGTGCAAAGATGTAGATTTTGGTTTTGTTTTATTCCAGTAAATTGTCTCTCTCACACAGTTTCTCTTGTGCCTTCATTCTTGACATTTCTGGGGTCCTCTGGTAGGTGGTCTGGACAGTGTTGTAAGGTACAGCAGCTTCAAGATAACGAGCTGCTGAAAGGCAGGAGTCCTGAGGACTATTCTGATAGCTGAGGACATCTCTAGCATGGTAAAACACTAGATATGCTCCTCTACTGTAAGGTGAACGGGGGGGGGGCAGGGATAGACTAAAACCTCTGCTAGTTTGGGGTTTTTTTTACTGCTTTATATTTAGACATATCAAGGAAGGGACAAAAATCAGCTAGTGAGGAAGAGTGGTACTCCTCTCATCAAAGCTGCACTGAATTTACACTTCTGCTCTAGGATTGCTATGAACTTCCAGGCCTGTGCACTAAGGGTATACTCAAGAGAACAGCTCAGCCCACCATCATTGGTTTGAATTCAAGGACTTCTACTTACTTTCCCAACCAGAAACAGCTCAGTATTCTCATAGATCTCCTGGCATCATGCAGATGTACAGCATGCCTCAAACTCACTGAGGATTTACTCAATTATTAATTAAAATCTCATTTGATTATGATTCCCTCACATGCTGGAGAAAGCATCCAGTTTCATTGCAAACAGTTAATTTAGACTCTCTGAAGATGTTCCATCATTTAAAACAAAACCAGTAGTCCAAAGAAAGAAAACTATATCATTATTTATGGCATTACATTACAATTCAGATAGGATTAACTAACTCTGTTTCTATTCTCTTTAACGATATAATATGATGAAACATGCTGGCTGTGTTCATTATTGTTTGTTAAGGCAATTTATGCAGGGTACATCTTTGGTGTAGTTCCAGTGAATTTGACGCATCTTTGCCTCTGCAGCTCTCATTTTTCTCTGCTTTGGCTTAATGTAACTAGAAATGATAATTTTGTGGGTAGTCCCTGCTCAGTGAGCCACATGCTCATATTTATATCAGAAACAGGTCATACCTTCAAGGACTTAGCAACTGAAGTGTGCTAATTTCTATCTGTGGCTGGAATTAGCTGCTAGATACCCATTGTGTCTGTTTTTTATATAGGCCCTCAGAACTGAAAGCATCAAAGGGTCATTGCACAAGAATAAAGCAGCCCCATCAGATCTCACTTGCTTGATTCCTTATGTGGACTTCATTTGAGTTTCTGCAGTTAGTCAGGAAGCGTTTGATTCTGCTCCTGCCCTGCCCCACGGTGCCCCAGCACACATTGCACTGTGCTCTCCATGCTGCTCCACGGCATCTTGCTGGCCGCAGTCATACCAGTGAGGGGACTGAAGGAGACTCTGCTGACTTTCAGCCCTTATTGACTCATGGTGCTTCAGAAATTTCACTACCCATGCAGTAAGTGCTAGTAAGTAAACTATGTGGTCTAGCCCCAGTACGTTTAAATTAATATTTCCACACAATACAAACACTTGCTGCTTTTTATATTTTTGCGGCAAGTTATTTCTGTAAACTCTTTGGATGGATGGAAAGTACTTTTGAAAATGTGGAAAACATATAAAACTCCTCCCAATACCCTGCAGATTTTAACAGCCCACACATGGACCAACTTCATTTCATTGCTGGTGCCTGCAATGGAAAGCAGACTGCCAGCCCAGGCAGCCGGAGTCCAATCTCTCACAACAGTGTCACTGTTAAAGCCAGGGAAATCACCCCACAATCACCACAGTCAGAATGAAATCATCAGCCTGGTACTACAGCAGTTTCAGCAGTGGTATATATTGAAAGCAGAACACAAGTTTTCATTTTACAGACCCCAAAAAGCTTTTCAAAGTCTGTGCAGAGCTGGGGAGTCACTTCTAGACTTGTTAAACAGGCTTAATTTCTTGGTTCACCTTTACAATGTCCTTAAAAGCAGCCCATCCTACAGAGATCCACAGACAATTTGAGGAAAACTACTCAGCTAGAAGGAAAGATGAGGTGGCGTGTGGGAAGTGCAAAACAAGAGTCCCTGCTAGTTGGTGTTGGTGGAGTAGCAGGGATGTGGGGTGCCCAGCCTTATCACACATGTACCAGGCTTGCTGCTCCTGCTGGCCTCTTCACCTCGAAAAGCCACAGGGGCACACCACCTTTCTCTGGGAGTTATTGGGACACTCAGCTGGGGACCAAGTCCCCTTGAACAGCTGAGATCACTTAAGCTCTCTCAGCATGAACCAGAGACAGCTTCAGAAATGCCCTTCAGGAACAGTTACAGCCCCAGTGCTGGGGAGGGGACGGTCTGGTAAAATGCAATCCGCTCTCTTTACAGAGAGCTGCCCCCACGGCTGACGGGGCAGCAAGGCTCCTCAGGGACTGCCAGAAGGCTTCCTGGGACACAGGTACTCCACCACAGCATTTATTGTGCTGTAAGCGATCACAGACCCTGCTAGAAACAACCTGTAAACTTTCTTCTTACTAAGGAGCTACATTACATGGGCTCAGATCTGTTACACCGATCCCTCCAGCAGCACTTATGGAATAACTCTCCATAAAAGCAACCACTCAGCTAATTTCTGTTGCTTGTGCAAAAGCATACATGCAGATAGGATATTTCATCTCTATTTACACTTCAACTTCTTATTACTCTTCTCATTAGCTAGCATGTTATTGCCAGTACTTCAAGAAGCTGTCTATCCGGTGGTGATGTACCATTTGCAGGCAGAATGGTTCCCCTGGCAGTGCTGTATCAGGGGTTCAGCACACCAGCACCCCTGAACCCTCTGTGTCAAAGCAGCCTTCCACGAAGCTTTCTCTTGAAGCTCTCCTGTCACCTCATGCACCCATGATCCTTTAACTCTCTACTCTCCTGTCCTATCTGCATGTAGTACACCTTGCAGCTCACTGAAATAATAAAAATGCCATTAAAGTTTTTGAAGCGATCTGTATTGCCATTCCCAAACTCAGTGATCTCCCAGGACAGATGCTGTGCAGGCAGCCAAAGGAAAGCTTTCTTCAAGTTCTTGTACAAAGCACCTGAACATTGCTATGGAAGGATGCAAGTATTTCCTCTATAGCATCTCAGATAAGACTGCTGATAAGAAATACCAAAACTGCCTACCCTCATTACACCTGCCCTCTGGGAAACAGGCCGAAACAAACTTATTCCAGAGCAGCCATCAGACTCTAAGCCCTTTCAGTCACTACCAATTATCAATATTGCTTGACTAAATACTATATAGCAAGTTATTCAGGTTTACTAGCACACTCTTTCAAAATATGTGGGTTTGGGTTGGTTTTTCTTTTAATTCCACAGAGTGACTTTTTTTAAACAGTACCAATCTGAATGGAGGGTGGGAGGGGTCTAAATTAGCAATGGTTTTGTGTGCCCATTTACAGCTTTCCAGGTCAGACACACTTCACAACAGTACAGTAACACTAGAAAAGTCTCTGCCTCCACTGAGCAACACTTTTGGGCAGATAAGTAAAGTAACATATTCTCTCACAGTGGGGGAGGCAGCTAGATTGTTTGCCCTAATGAATTTTTCTGGCAATTTTACTATGCTAAATTACAGCAAGAAGTTCTCTACAATCTCACATTGCTTCTTCCAGCTATACAAAATGCTCACATACAGCCTCTGACACTTTTTCTGGCTCTTTAAGGCCACAGAATTATCATTAGGTTGGGGAACACTTATGAGGGGACATAGATGTTTTTAATGTAAACAGCCAACTCGCATGCTCCACAGCAGAACAGTGTATCTACACATTCCTTCCCCTTAGATTGGTTGTGAGATTTTTCTGCTTAACACCTAACACTGCTAGCATTTGGGGTACAGCTGCAAAAATAGCTCTGTTTCTGGCAGGCTGGTTGCATCATTCATAACTGCTGCAGCAAACCTCAGGGCTGCTGTTCTTAATTCAGGCTATAATGCATCTTCAGTGCTGGCCCTTTGTAGAGGAAGATGGAAGAGATACCTTTTCTCTACTTTCATCAGCAAAACGCAACTGGCAAAGTTTACACATTGCCTGCACTGTGCTGAGGAGGCAAAATTACCATGTAATGAAACTGATAAAGGGCAGACAGACTTGTCTGAGGCTGCAGTCCACGCAGCTGAGGAGCTGACAGCATGAAGACAGACATCTGTCCCGATCCCTGCCAGCCTGGGTCGGTCCGCAGGACGTGCTGGAGCGATCTGAACGTGCTCCATCCGTACCAGGCCTTAGCGCAGCGAAGCAGCGGCAAAGGCTGCGGGGTGCCCCACCCCACTGACGGCAGCGCAGCAGCTACCTTTGGACACACAAACCCACCAAGCAAGGGTCAGTGAGCAGGTATCGCTCTGCCAGAGCGGCAAGAAAGGGCTAAAGCAACCGGCCACGTTCATGGTTTTGTGTGTTGGACTTTGCTCCTAAAGCCCTGCTTTCAAAAGGCTCTCGCTTTACCAGTTGGATCCCATAGCCTGAGACAGCTGCAGTCAGTGCTCTGCAACCGCCTAGATTCGATTTTCTTCAAAATAAGTGCCATTGCTTTACCGCCTATGAGACTAAAAGCAGAATAGGAAAAAACATACATATGCAAGTGGTTATGCATAACTGTCTAAAGTTCTTAAGAGATTGCATGGAAAATAGACGTGGAAATTTCACAGATTTTCAGCATGACTCAGGGGGCATCCAAACAGTAAATGTGACTCATGGACTGCGTAGGCATGTACAGGTATGTGGGTAGGCTTCTGGAAGCCATATGGTTTCCTGCAGGAGCTGAATATCAGCACAAGTGGTGGTGGGGAGAAGAAATGTGACGTTTTATCACATAACAAGCTACTTAAGCACTGCCTGTCCAAGAATTGCTAATGGAGCAGAGCCTGGCGAGGGCTGGCTTCCATCAGCACTGCAGAATAGCGTGGCTCCTCTAAAGAATGGGATCTATTTACAGGAAACTCTTCGGAGCACAATGAAATTTAAGGGGGTGAGAGGCAATTATATTCCAAAATAATTTGGTTTTGTTGAAACTGGTCTTTGAAGAACTCTCTATAGGAGGCCACAGTCTGGCAGAAAAGGGACATCATGTGGGACCCTGGCAGTATTTGGGCTTTGTGAAAGCAGCTGGAAGCAATTTCATCTGAATTCTAATAATGTTTAAAAATGAACAGCCAAGCTTGGATCCAAAGCAAGACACCTACCCCATAGAGCCAAAGGAGTTGTACCTGCTTAGGCTCGTCTAAATGTGCTATGAAATACTGTAATTAAATATTCAGGTGAACTTATCCAGTCAAAGAACAGGCATGCTGCAGTTGTCAGGTCCTGGCACTAGACAGTGCACAGACCCACCGTCCGCTGAGGACAAGGGAAGTCTGAAAAGCTGCTATGCCACCAGGGAATTCAATACCACTCCCCACACCCCCCACCGACAAAGAGCCACAAGAATTTACAAGGTTGTTTTCCCTCAGGGGGAAGAAACAAGGAGGTAAAACCAAGACATGGATTTTGTGACTTTACATGAGTAGCATGAGCTAGGGCAGACACTTTTCAAAGGGCGACTACACATGATAAATATACACTGCCCCTTCCTATTTGACAGCTGCAGCCTGTCATTTATTTCCTGCAAGACAAAGTAAATCAAAGGAAAAGAGTGGATGTTTTTCTTCCATTATTCTTCCTACAGCAAGTTCTTCCCCTACTCCAAAGCCCATAAAGAAACTGAAAAAGAGGGGGTAAATAGCAGTTACACCTTATGGGAGTGAAACAGATTTTTTTAAGTTAGAAGTCAGTATCAATGCAACATAGCCTCTGGCGGACGTGGTGCATTTGCTCCTGCAGCTTCAGTCTCAAGTCTGACAGGAGCAGGAGACCAGTGAAGAAATCAGAATGGATTCATGTTTATTTTGTCAGCCAAAGGTATCTAAGGTCAGGAGACTTGCATTCTGCTTTGGGTTTGGATCTCATGGGTGCTGGGTGTCTGGAGATGGGACTGAGCTGATCTTACCCATGCTCACAGCAAACCTGATCTGCTGCAGAGCTGGGGTAATGCTTCCTCTGCACAGCACAAGTGTTACTTGGAGTCCCTCTCCAAAGAAAATTTCCACCAAAAATGGGACTCTCTGGCCCGAAATCATCAAAATCCTGGAGAAAGCCTGTGCAGTGCGATGCAAATGTCCTTTTGAGATCTGTACTTAAAAAGAGAATTACTCCGGGGCATTTGTCCTAGGGCACATGCTGTGATCTGTGGCTTTCACAGTGAAAGAGAACCCTGTTCTCACTACAGTGGAGACATCCACGAATAGCATAGATAGAGTTACTCTGCTTTTGGGGTAAGTGAGAATTTTGCTGATAAATACTTGTAGGTGAGGTAATAGCCTTCTGTCAGTGCTGCTCTTACATTATAGCAGAGTCAATGAAGGAAAAGAGACAACCATCTTGATCTAACAACACATGAGAACAACTGGAATGACAGAAATAAAACACTAGTCTCTGAGCTGTCAGAACATCTATGCTGATACGGGAACAGGCAAGAAGACAGCAGAGGGAGAGCAGGTTACAAAAACTGTGATCAACCATGAAAGTTCACTTCCAAAAGCCATTAGAAAAGTATGGACACTGAATAGTGAGCCCCATGTTCAGAAGCTGATTAGGGTGCTTGTCCACTACCTCCTGTTGGCCTCTGCAGGAGCAATGTTATCTGCTTTCAAACATATTGCTGGTACAATTTTAGCTGGAGTCTTTGAGTACAGTACTGCTCCATCTTTTAGTTAGTGGATGTAGAGAATATGGATTAGAGTCTTTTTCAGCTCCCTGGACAACTATGACACCTCAACACCTTGAAATTTCAGGATAGTTAAGGTAAAAATGGAAATATTTTCTCACCTTCCAGAAATCTGCCAGATCTACTTGGACAGGAGCTGTCTCACAGTGGGGGCAGGGAAGGCTGAGGGCAGTACTCATCTGCAGGAGTACTTGTGATGTGGGAGAGAGATGCTAGAGCTACCCCCACTTCCATGCGTGGAAGCACCCCTTGCCATGGGTACATAAATGAATGTCCTGCCCCAAAGAGGACTGCCTCCTGGCTGCCCTTCTAGGGCACATCAGAGGTGTCCTCAGTCATCCACCAGCTGAGCCAGTTTATATCCAGGACACTTCAGGCACACTGGCAAAAATGAAGCAGGCGATTACCAGCCATGTGTGAAGTGAGTACAAACTCCTGTGCAGGTCACACAGCCGGTTCACTTGTGGGTGATGCACTTCATGTTTCATTTGTAAAGGTTTGATCTTGCTAAGTCAAGAATAAGTCAAGCACTACTAAATAGACAAGCCCTGTAAGTCTTACATACCTTTTAGATGCTAATCTTTCCCCAGAATCAGCAAGTTAATTAAAATTAATTTAACATAATGAAGATGTCTCTGTAAGAGCTTGAGCATAACTGATCATGAAATAAACATAATCTAATTATATCTCACCGATTTTGCAATTATCAGCACAAGCAGCTGGCTGGTCAGCTGGGTCCCTGCCTTCATTGGAGGGGCAGAGCACTGAGCCCTGCTCCAGGGATGGCACATTCCCTCAGCAACAAGCCAGACAAGTTCCTTTGTCCCGGGGGTAAAGACCTCCTCCATCCAACATGGAGCTAATGGAGGGATTTCACTACAGCAGCACGGCCCAGGAAGGGCAGGACAGGAGGGGCAGAAGGGATCTCAAACCTTTTTAAAAGGAAACTCCACGCAAGTTTAATAGGTCCCTGGTTGGAGGCTCGGCTCCAGGGTGCATTTCTAGGTGCTCTTTCCATCGTGAGGAAAAGTGAGACAAATGCCAGGTTAGGGTAGAAAGGCAGTGGGCATGCTGGGATCCTCCCTGTGGGATCTGCAGGGAGTTCAGGCTTGCCTGCACCTCAGTGGTACCAGGAGCAGCCCCAGTAGCCACTCGTCCTCTGACCAGCGAGAGGTCAGCCTGGCACAGGGGTGGCAAGAGCCAAGTCTGCATGCAAAGATGGCAGGGCACAAAGCTGGTTTCTGTGAGACTGCATTAACTCCCGGCTATTCCCTTCTGCACTCCCAAGTGGTGCCTTTGGCGCAGGGGACAGAGCCCTGCAGACACCTCAAGCCCCACGTCTGTACAGAAAAAAGCTGTGTGAGTGTGTCTGTGCGAGGCATTGGCAGCTATGGCTTTGTGCTCTGTGAAAAGGATCAGAAGGGCCTGTGATGTGGGCTGAAGATTTCTCTTGCAACCCCTGTGGCAAGTTAATTGTTGTTGATTACAAACCCAGTGCAACCTTGTCAATTTGCAACACAGAACAACAGCAGCTATTTAAGAGAGCAGCCCTGCATCCAACTCCTCAAGCACAAAATTCTCACATTATTTAACAGCATGGTAGGAGGCTGTTTAGGAAACAAATAGCACGTAGATCTGGTAAGGGCCAGAAGGGATTGAGCAGCAGATAATAGCTACCTGATTAGTAACAGGAGGTGTTAACTCTATCACCTCTTTTGCAGTGGCAGCTTACTCTCATGAAGATCAGGTCTCTGCTGCACTAGGCAGTGCAGGCAGAAGAGTTGCTGTACAATGCCTTGATCTTGTGCTCTCTTTCTGCTCTTGTTGGTACCTGCCAAGGAGCCCACAGGGCCAGCTGAACCTCTGGGCTGTCTCACATCTGTTCTGCAGAAGCAGTCCTGTCCCTGTATGCTGGCAGGGCAAGGAGCAGAAAAGAAGCAACCTGCAAGGCAAAGTGACTTGACCAAGGTCACCTGGCAGATCAACAGCAGAGCCACACGCAAGGCTCCACTGAAATGAGTGGCTGTGGTCTGGGCATGGTGCCCTGAGCTCACCATGGGGCAGCCCGTTTGCAGCTGGACACAGAAGTTGCTAGCCTTTCTTTAAAACGGTCCGTCAGGGAACACCCTTCAAAATTCTTGCAGAAGAGAAAGAGCTGCAATTCCTCACTTAGAGCCTCTATTGGCCCTGCCAGAAGGACACAGAAGGGCAAGCTCCACCAAAGAAAGAGGCAGGAGACATACATTGTCTGTGTCCGGTACCCTGGACACATGTTCAGGCAAGCTCTATGGGACACTCTTTCACACCATCTCATGAATGAAGTAATTTGCTATTGCTAAGAGAAAAACCAACACATCTGTACATGATGCTTGACTTAATTTTCTTATTCTAACACAGCATCAAATAATTGCTTTATATAACACATATTAAAAAGTAGGGTTTGTAACAAATCCATGTTTTACATTACTTTCTTTCATTCAAATGTCACCACATTGCATATGCATCTCTGCAGTCTGCCTGCCTTCTCAGTAAGCTTATATTGCCTCTTCCCAGAGGAATGGGAGCAAGAGCAGCTCTACTGAGCTGCAGATTTCTTTGTGACTGTCCCTGATGGATGATGGTGACATAAGCTGGCTGTCTTGGGGATTTCACGTAAGCTGAAGCTTGGAAGGCTGAGCTACACAGAAGAAGCGTCAAAGCACACCCAGGAGCCCAAAATAGGAAGGAGAAGGAGGCGCGTGGACTGAAGTGGCTCAGAAGCACTAGATCTGGATAGCAGATTAAATATAAATTGCTGTGAATGGGGGTTAGTCTAAACCAGCTCCAGCAAGACAGGGATGAGATGTCCTGCAGCATACCACAGGCACAGAGAGCAGAGCGCTCCTAAGTAAAAATTCTCCCTCCAATCAAAGCAAGAAATCCCAAATCAAAACCTAGTTTTGCTAAAAGCTATCAGTACCAGAAATATTTTTGGGGCAAGTAGAAAAGATAAGTTTTGAAGTAGCAAAACACAGGCAACAGCAATCAGAAAGGAAAGAGAAGTGAGTACAGAGGGTCCCAATGCAGTCTGAAAGCACTGGTTGCTACCTCCTATGCTGTCAAAGGGATCTGGAGCTACATCCAGATCCAAACAAGGCTTGCACAGACTATTTGAAAATTATACAGTTTCAGTCTCAGTTACAGTCATGCTAACATTACTGCAGCCAGGAGTGAAGGTGTGTGGCTGCAGAGCCCCATTTAGGGAGGGATCGCCAGCCTGTGTGGGGAGTCAGACAGACTATTTGCAAGTCTTTTTCCTTATACACTCCTCAAAACACCTATGGCTAGTTCCTCCTTTCATGTAGCCAGGTAACAATGCAGACAAACAACCTACTGACTACACATTCTAGGTGACATGCAGAAAAACCATAGAAAAATACATGAAAATTCGTAGCTTTGACTTGCTAATACATCCTCACACAGTGTGAAGCTAGGGCAAGAGCATTCAGGTGTGTTTTACAGATGCTTGTGAAGAGGGCACAGATGTAATCACTGAACTGCAGTCGTCATGTTCAGGGATGACTGGCAGGTTTCAGGAAGAGGAAGTGTTCATCTTCCCTGATGAGCTGTATGCGAACAGCTATGAGAAATGCTGTCACTTCATTGCTAAATCCAAAACAACACATTCACCTTTAATCTAATGCATTTTAAAAAGCATTAGTCAGACTAGGCACATGACACTGGTTACCCCAGAAGGAAAGGTGAGCAAAGCTTAGAGTTTCGTAAGCAGTTTATAGGCTATATGTTATGCTCCAGTGCCTCCTCTAAGTAAAAACCCACAAAATCCTTCATCTCCAAGACCTTCGGGAGCAACAGAACCAAAAACCAGCTGCACAAGAAGCTGACAAGTTGCAAGGTCAGCACCCAGCACAGTGGTACTACAGTGTCTCCACGAAGCAGAGCAAATATCCCTGCAGGACGGTCCCACCACCAGCACAGGCACCAAGGCACTTTAATATCTTCCTTGCTGCCTCCTGTTTCTACATCAGCATGTGCTGCCTCCCAGACCTCCAGGACTATACATCTGTCCCTATTCCACCACAGGCACTCTGCACTGTGGTTCAATGTCCCTGAGATCAAGGGAATTTATACCTGGATGAGATCCTAAGTAACTAGGCAGAAATACATGGTCATGAAAGCATCGTAGAGAAAATAATCCTGGAAGGAACTGGGGGAGCACTCCCAGCAAGGAACCAGTTCCTGCCTGATGCCTCTGTTGGGGATGGCTGGACACAATTCCCTTTGCAGATCAACGTTATTCATATGTAAATCAAAAGCTGGTTCAAAGGCTTCTGTTGAATTCTTGATTCCCCCTGACTCCAGCTTTCAGTTTTCCCCTTTATGCCAACAGCTTAGTCAGAAGTCTTTTAAATCGCTGGAAACATCTCAATTATATAATTAACCAGAATGTGAATATCTGCAAGCTTCAACAAGGGAAGGCTTTGGCTGCCCAAGTTTGAGTGTATGGTTGAAGCTTGTATGCTATTAATTTTTAACTAAAGCTGATAGATAGGAAGCTAAAACCAGCCGTGGTCCTCTCTGCCAGTGCCTCCAAGGACATGGCAGCCACAAACATTGCACCATGCCTACATAATCACATGCACCCCATGGCTATGTGGGGAGGTTTGCATCCCCCTCTGTTAAGGGAAGGAATTGCACAGGAGGTGGCTTTTGCATCCTTATAGGCAACTTGGCAAGCCCCAAAAATGCTTTGTTCCCCAGGCCAGGCTTTGCAGGAGTGCCCCATCACCTGATCCGCGTGAATAAGCCTTTTCCTATTTAAGCTTCTTTCTCAGCTGATGGACCATGAACAACTGAGCCCTAAATGAAAGGGCAGGGCCAATGGAGGCAGGAGAGTGAAGGAGTTAAGCAGTCACCAGCCAAGGGCAGTGAACAGGAGAGCAGGGATTTATCTGCCTGGGAAGCAGCGACAAAGATGAGGACAGTTACGAAGGCAGCATAAGTGCAGAGACAGGAGACTGCAGTGCCACAAGATACACATAACCCTTGAGACAGACACATGGTGATGGTTGCTCCAGTATATAGTGTCAGTGTCAGAGCTTGTGAAAAGGGAATGGATAAAAATAAATTATTATCCATTTAGCACATATGAATTTAGACCAAACCTCTAAGAAAAATAGGTCTGATTCCAAATTTCCAATTCCAAAAGGCAAATTGATCTGCTACAGGAAATGAGAAGTCAGGCTGAGGAATTGAAGGACCAAAAAGTGGAAGCAAAGCGCCTAAACTGCTCCAAGATTTGTATCTCATGTAAAAAGGGGTAAGGTCTGGAGCACCACTGCAAGCCCAAGTCCCCACTCCACCACCTTAGAAGAGTAGTTGGAGCACACAGAGACTCCAACTGGAATGGAATAGGGAATAACAGCAAAGGTACCAATACATGGCAGGTCAAAAACATTTGGTTATCGCCTCTGGCAATCCTCAGTCCAAACTACACCTCACAGTAGGTATTAAACAAACTGAAAAGTTTAGTTAGCTATACAAGAAAAAGTAGATCAAAGAAAGGAGAAGGGAGCGTCTTTTTTACAGAGAAAATGGGATAAATACTAATCTCAGGATATCCCCAAGCTAAGTTAACTCTTTGCTTACTTTTCAATAGGAAAAAAATAATGCTGAACATGAGGTAAAAGACAAGATGGGTAATAGGATAAATATAATAAAGTAATTGGCCATTTTTTCAGCCCAGATAATGAGGAAAAAAGCAGTTTCACATAGTCAGCTGAGTGGCTGGCATACGAAGCTGCAGAAATAGCAGTATTTGAGCACGTCTGAGACATTACCGTATGACTAGGGAAACGCAAAACAATACCTGTACTTAAGAAGGGAGAAGTCATGAGGCAAGCTTGAGGCCCACTAGTCTAACTGCAGTAGAAAGCTAAGTCTTAAACCAAATTCTGAAATAGTACAAGATAGTGAAAAATACAACAACATTAAATGAGGAGTTTCCAAAGAGAAATTTTGTCAGACTTTGTTCTTTCTTCCTTTGAAAGCCAAAGGAAGCCCCTTAGAGCTCATCTCTTTGGACTTCAGAGAAGCAGCTGACGTGGCATCAAAGGGGGATTAGCAAATTTAAGATGCTTCTGCTAAAAGACAAGATACAAAGTAGGAAGGAACTGGCTACAAGGGAGGCAATGAAAAATCATGTCAACAGAGACAGGATGAGCCTGAAGAGGAATTAGTACCACAGGTCCTTCAGGGTCTGCCATTGAGTTTGATATTTCATTTGTGTCTCCAGCACAAGAAGTGAAGTTTGCTCTTGCCGCCTACATTCAAGAGAGCTGGATTAATTTCAACAGACACAAAAGAGGGTACCGCCAGGAAACCAGCCTGCTTCAGAAAGGACTAAATGTCTGGATAGTTCAGGCTGCAAAAAAGAAAAAACCCCAGAGGAGACCTCGTTCCTCTCTAAAACAGGCCAGGAAAGATGCACAAGGTAGGAAACAGTTATTTCAGCCACTGACAGCAGCGGTGCAGGCTGGCCAGGGTACACCAGGCACGCATCAGCAGCCCTCTCGCCACCGGGGCAGCGGGGACAAGCAGTCAAACTCATTTCTAGATCAAAAGGGATTCATTTGTGAAGAGCAGCACACAGGGCAGGGTGGTGGGTGCAGTTACACAGAGACACCCACACTAGCAAAGTCATCCCATTCCCTAGAAACACACCACTCCTCTCTCTCGCTGCCCATTTCTTTCTGCCAGCGTTTGGGCAGGGTTTTACCTCTAAGCGTGCCAAGGCGCTGTGCAAATTGGCCGGGGAGTACTTGCACGGCTGTAGTACCTGCAGCACTGCCAGGGAGAGGCTGGGAGCTGGCAGAGGTGCTCTGCTGCCCGGTGCTGCCAGGACAGACCCCTCGGTGACAGCGGGTGTCCTGGGAGCGGCTGCTCCCAAGTAATTCAGGAACATTTCTAGCAGCATTAGTCACCACCCTTGTCCTGACATATTCTGGGCTGCCTAGCCAAGTTAATGACACAGATGTTGCTTCACGGTGGTCAAATCTCTTGGCTCATAAAATAGTAGCTTGAGTTTCCTGCCTTTCATAAAAGTCAGGAGCCCTTCAGTATCCAGCTCATTCATGGATGATAAAAATCTCTTGGCACAGGCTCCTTCCTCACTTGTAGGTTAATTTCATTGTTCAGGCTCTGCAGAGCACTTAATACATCTCTCCCCTGTTAATCTCCAGCAAAGTTTTTGAGTGATGTGGCTGGGTATCAGCCAGGCACTGCCAGTTAAGTTGGAGGGGGGGTTCTTCACCAGTACATTCATTTTCTCTCCCATCTCCACAACCAGCAACACGCCGTAGAATTGCACAAACCCAGCCTGTCATTCTGCCCCTTGCATCTCTAATCTGCCTCATCCACCACCAAAGACATGTCCAGTGTCTTGTAGCACCAAGGAAGTTAATGACTTGTCCAGCAGGGTGGGAAGCAGCAAAGGGACCCAAAGGTGTAATGGCAGAGTGCAGGAGAGAGCAACAGCCATGCATCAGGGAAATGCTCCCAGAAACACCATGTCCCTGTAAGCACTAAAAGTGCCTGGGCCTTCTGGTTTTCCTCAGTGACTGCACACAGCAACGGTTAGAGCCAGACACACCTGATGCTGGCCTTCTGTTCTGCGAGATAATGGCACCACTCCAGTGAAGTCAGTACAGTTCAAAGAAATTAAGCAGCACAATTTTAATTAAAATTATAAACTAATGAACCAGGTTCCCAAGGGACATGGTAAAATATCCATTGCTGAGCTTTCACAGCGAGGCTAATTGCATAGCCAGAAAATTAACACTCCTTAGTCTGGAACAAACATGGGAACAGTGCAGAGATATCTGCATCTCCTTCAGAGACCAAACTTCCCAACAACTTTGCCCACCTAGTCATTCCCTCATGGCTTGCTGTGCCTACCTACCAGTTGCTTCCCATCGCTACTGAACTAATGTGGTCATACAGACTGTCCAGTCCTCATCCTAAAGCTGTATCCCCTTTGTAGCCATCTTCTTATCTCCATGAATCTGCAGAGCTCATTTAAACCTTTTGCTGCCTGCTAGTGGTGTAGTGTTTTGTGTCAGGCTGGTAACTGAAAAGCCTTTTACTATCATAATTTAGCCTTACATAGAAGTGTAGTTAGTCATGGATGTGCCTTTGCAATTCAGAATTACAGAATTAAGCCTAAAAAGCACAGTCCTACAAAGGACATTAATATGCAGAAAGGGGTTTGATCTACATGGGGCCATTTTGTGTGCCCCCTCATGGTCCTGTGTCTGTCCCTGCAGTGCCACAGCAACGGTGAGAGCAGGAGCATTCCCTTTGATTGTTGCTTCACCAGCACTAGTACTTTTAGAGGCTGAATATTATAATGCAGTGCTAAATAATAATTAAAAAATCAGCACCTCTGCTCTATTAGGCAGCTACAAGGACACCTAGCACTGCTCAACCAGTTTGGTGTTCATCAAGGTAGCACTGGGCTCTTGCACTGCTCCTGCAGCTGTGAGCTAGCAGTGTCTGGAGGTCAGCAACCTCTCTACAAAGCCTTGCTAATCATACTGGCACCACTGCCACACTCAGGAAGGACATCCAAGCTTTCCTCAGCCTTTCCTGGTGTTGCCCACACCAGGTCTCTTAGGTCTTGATTGTACAGGGCAGAAATGGAGAGGCTACGTTTGGTTTATGAAGCTGTTGAGGGATTATCCGCAGGGTCTGAGCAGCGGGTCATTTTGCCATTGCATTGGGGCAGCTCACTGTGGGCAGCTCTGGTCTCCAGACTGTGTGTGCCTGTAGGACTTGACCTTCAGTTATTCCCTGCCTCCAAGCTCTTCAGTCCAAGGAAGAGTCCCAAGCTGTGTCCCCCAAGGGCCCCAAGCTGACTATGCCTGTGATACTACATATAGCTTTAGCTCTCCCAGGCAAAAGAATGAAGTCACACTGAAATACACGGATTAATTCTGCTCCCAATCTATAAACCCAGCAATGTGGGACAAGTTTTGCACCTCCTGAGCCCTGTCTCTTGGTGATGGCCCAGTTCCTGCTGGTTAATGGTCTCCATCCCTTGTGGTCACAGTGAAACTGTCAAACAGCTCAGGCCTGGGGAAGCAACAGTTTTGGAAAGGACGCAGAAGTGATCAGAAGAACACAAGCTTCCACTGTGACACTACATCCAGACTTGACAAAGTGCTAGCTAGACAGCTAGGGAAGTATTGGAGCAGGGACATTGCTGTCCCAGACATTGCTGCAGAGCAGCACCCACCCTTCAGGAAGAAGAAATGAGCTCAGGAGTGCCAAAAAGCTTCAACAGGGAAAAATAACACAAATAAACTCGTGAGATACCACCTCTCTGCATTTCTGTAATGTACTTGCTGCAGCCTGTCATGGGACACAGGATGGAGGGTCCCATCTGCTCCAGCTGGGCTCCCTGGGGACAGGACACATGGGGCAGGGAAGATGAACATTACTGCAGTGACAGCAAACACCAGAAGCCAAAGTGAGCTGCCCCCTTCCTCAAATAGGCCTGAACCCTTCTCAGAACCCTAGGGGAGGGGGAAAAATGGAAAGTGCAGCATTGTTTCTAAACTGATGACAAGCTTTCTTTCACTTAGAGCAGCAGTTACATAAATGCTTCTTGGAAGAGAAACGTTGGCTTCTTTTTCAGGAGCCAGCAGGCAGATGCACATGCAGCATTTGGGGCAGAGGAAGGGTTTGTCCAGGGTAATCATGTTGCCCTGCAAGCACAGCAGCATTTTTCTGTTCTGCTGCCCAGCAATCCCTTACATCCCTTGTCTCACACTCAGCAGGAATGGCCTCAGGCAGAGGCCTCTGGAAACATCTGGGTAACAAACCGATATGTGTTTGTCCTTTTTGCTAAGGAAACACTCTTGCAAAGTAATAAAAATCCACTCCTCTATAGAGAAGTTCACTTTTATATTTATGTCTAGCCACTAGTACTTGTATTCACAGAACTGCACAGTACATCAAGGCACCTTTGTTCTTTTATTTGCCTTCTTGTGTGCTTACTCCAACAATGGTTATAACTCATTGCAGTGCCAGCTGAATTAATACCAAAATATTTGTACAGTGTCAAACTACTAAGTCCCCTGGAGAACCAGAAAAATATTCAAATAGGTGATTTCATCAAGTGACCTATTTCTCTAGAGAGAAGTTTTTAATAACTTTCCACATCACAAAAACAAGTTTTCATATGTAAATTCACATTAACAACTTCAATTCCTAGCCCAAATTCTCATTTTTATTTTTCTCTGAAGCAGCAATTCTTTGCCAAAAGTGTGACTCTACTCTGGTCTGTAGTACACGTGAGAAAGTAACAGGTAGAGAAACAGCTTTGATTTAAATCACCAGAGCTTCCTGATGTACTTCCTACTAGAAACACAAACCAAAAATGAGGACTTCATGAATGCATGCAATAGCTTTCCTATCAGCTGACTTTAAAAAACAGAACAGAAACATATTCGTTCAGTGGAATAAATGTTAATGTAGCACCTTGAAAGTCCACTTCTGTAAGCACATGGTAATAATATTTGAAACACGAGGCCCAGTTCTAGCCATAAAAAAAAGATTCAAACCCCAAAACCCCACAGAGCTGTTAAAGTTAACATGAGCTGAGGAGTTCATCACCTCTCAAAAGCAATGCTTTTAAAGACCACCAAGTGGGCATACAAAGCCAGCTCAGGAAACTCTGCAATTGGCGTATTCTCCAACCAGACAAATTTGAGTCAGCCCCTCAAGACCTGGCTTCACTCCATAGTCCAGCCTAACCTAGTCTTTTTCCACACCAAAACATCATCCCCAGATCCAAACATGGCTCTTCAGGGCCAACGGCAGCAGCACAGATTGTGCATCTGGTTCCTATAGCAATATCATTTGTTGCCTGTCAGCTTCACACCCCGGTCCCCCCCCCTCCATCTGACACTTCCAGGTTAGAGGAATTTCTTCTAAAGTAAAAGTACCTGTGAACAAGGGTGTCCTTTAGTGTAAGCCCAGAAACATCAGACCTGTTCTCTGGTAGCAAAGAGGTAGACACAGCTGTTCCAACAAAATGCCCTGCTTACCAGACCATCTTGCTCTTGGAATTTGGTCTGACCATCACATATTTTAAGATCGTTTTGCAGGTGACAAGCATTTTCTGAATTGCTGTAGGTAGTAGATAAAACATGCTTACTCAGCTGTTCCAAGCACAAAAGGTAGCTGCAGAATGATCCATTGTTAGAAATGTTCTCTGACATGGCTTTTTCATGGAAAAATGCCTTTATGTAATCCACAGTAAGGGCTTTTTTCCAATTTATCTGGTTTGTCCAAGCCATGGCCTATAGTATAGCCCTCTGGTTGAAAAATAAGGTCAGCAAAAATTAACATATCCAAAAAGTATATGAATTTTTTTCATATTGAAATTTGTTTGCTGCTGTACCTGTGCATATTTGTGCAGATACCAAGACACTCCTCCAGGTCATGATACACAGAGGAGCGATGCACTGGGATTTTTTAAAGTACCACCACAAAAATAAGCCTTTACTGGAGGTCAGGAGAGTTGCCCAGGATTAGGTTTGAACAGAATCCACAAAATAAGGCATTCTCCTGGGCTGCTAGTCAATGAACTTTATTTTTTGCAAGTTTTTCTTGTCTAAGGCAAATGCTGCCTGCAGAACACTCAGCAATGCCCTGGGCACAGCAGCAATTGTTGTGCTGATGGATGGACAGATCTTGCTGGTTGTCAATGCCTCTGGTCATGCAGCAGGTGAGGACAACCACTGGGTTATGGGCTGCTCTCTCCAGGTGCCCAGCACAACAGGGCTGCTTCCATCAGCTGTGGCAGGAGACTGATGTCAGAGAATATTTTGAGCCTGGCACCACGAATGGAGGTAATAACCAGTATCATCACGCAGGAGCTAGAATTAGGTAGAAAGAGAAGCTTTGTGTGGGTGGTGAGAGGAAAAAAAAAGGCAGATTAAGGAGACAAGGATCAGAATCTGCAAATCACGCAAAACCAGTTCTGTGTCAGGCAGGGGATAATTAACTTGCTCTTTTTTCCCAGACAAGCAGCACTGGTGTTGATTTAGAAACTCCCTGACACCAGGTGAAACTGGACACCCTTGAGGATGTTTTGCTTTGGACTGTCAGTGGGTTTAGTGCATAGTTCTGCCATTCACTGTGTATCAATATGGTACTCTAGAGATACGGTAGATGCTACCTCCATTGCATGTCCAAACCTGCTGGCAAAGACACAAGGCCTTGGTGAGGGTCAGTTCCTGGGGAAATGATTCAAGACAGTTCTAGGTGTCAGACATCAACCCCTATGACAGCCAGGAGAGGTCTCCTGTGAGTGTAAGCAGAAGAGGGAGTTACTCCCAAGAAAATTTTTAGTATAAAAGATTCAGTGGTATTTCTGTTACTTTATTCATTCCTTGCGTTTTTCTTCCTCACAAGGTTTTTGCACTATTACATTGGTGCAACCTTGAGGATGGGATCCAGGAAACAGACATGAAGGAGAGAAGATCAGGAGCAAATATCTGTCATAGCAAAGCACAAACAAAACCAGCCTGCTGGCAGGTGAGCTTCTCTTTCATGGATCAATATAGGCCTGTTATTTCTGTATTACGGCCAAGGGTTTCTTTCTGGTTGGAATGAGACATTTTCTGAAGCTGTAGTTATGTCCCATGTAAGAAAACTCTCAGTGCAGGCTGTAGTGTTATGCAAACCTTACCTGCTCTTCATGGGCTTGGCCATCAGCTAGCCACGATCAGGCTGCATTCATCTATTTCCTGCTAGCTACAGCACTGAGCATAGTTAGTTCTGTTCATCAAGCTGTAAAATAAAAGCTCAGTATCAAGAACCAGAAGACCCTGACCTACACCCTACAAGCATGACACACATCACCAGCATCAGACCCGAACACACACCGCTTCGCTGCCGCATGCAAACCCATCGTTCCCAGGCACTGAGCCTGTTCCCAGACCAGCACAACAAGAAAGCAGCAGCTGTTTGTTCTTTATACACTTTCAACATAAGAATCCCAGTTTCTGCAGTGCTTATCTTCAGGACACATGTGAGAAGTAGGTAAGTGTCCCAGGCATAAACAGAGGCACAAAAAGGATTAGAGGACTTGACTACCTGACCTCTGCAGAAGTCAACTGAACACAAAATCCAGGAGCCTTTACACTTTGTCCTCTGTGCTAAGAGCAGAGGTGGTGGAAAGACTCATTGCATGTTTTCACACATCAGAGAGGACAAAATCATCCTGCATTTAAAAAACCAAAGATATTCAAAGCCTGCTGTTTTGAGAAAGAAATTGTTCCAGCTCAGAAAAAAAGACACAGGCAGCTATTATTCTGTCTGTACAGGAGTTAATAACCCTGTGTCTGCAAACCATAACTTGAAAATCTTCCCTGTCATACAACTTGCCAGACCACAGCTGCATAAAGTAGAGAAAATCCGTTATAAGTGACCAGAGCCATTGGAAAACTGTGGAAATATTGCCTCAGGCTGCAAGGCCCTTTCCTGTGGAAAGAAAATTTTGCAATTGTCTATTAATACTGTTCCTTGCTGACAACTAGTGCTCATACATTCTGGATTTCATCAAAAAGGCTTACATATAGGCTGTTCAAAACTCTGAATGCAAATAGAGCAAATTTTCTTCCTCATTATTCCAATTTACCCATTTCTTCCCCTTCTCTCCTACCTCATGCATCAGACATTGAAGAGAATCACAACTCAAAAGCATGGGAATAATGAATGCACAGGAACAGGATGCCACATGGCACAGAGGCACCATCACTAGATTCTCCATGTAATAAGGGACACTGCTGGATTAGGGTATGTAGGAAGATGCTAGAGGAATGCTTTAAAACAATTTTTTCACCATTACATCAATACTTAGTATTATTCTTTAACCAAAGCAGCACTCCACATAAGTTTTTCGTAATATATTCTAAAGACATCAAGTGAGTGAGTGGAAATCTGTGACTGTCTGAATATTAGAGCTGCAAAATTCTACAAAAACCTGCAAAATTCAAGTCTATGCGCAGTGCTCTACTCCCCCCTCCCTCTGCCAGGCTGCTCCCTTCAGGGCTCTAACTCAGCATCCCCTCCAGTGAAAACTGCCCCTTTCCTGCCTCACAGCCCCATCTGTAATGAATTGTCACTCCCCAGGTCTCTGCTCCATTTGTGTGCTGACATTCATCAGCACACATTGCTTTTGAATGAGAATGAGCCAAGGCCTTTGAGCTGAATAATTCACATGCTGATTTTTGCAATTACTTTTTCTGAGCAATGTACAACTGCAAGCTAACAGATCTGCAAAAGCGTGGAAACAATTAAAGCTGCGGTTCAGGGTAAACTGAAAGCTGATAAAGGGGCCAGTTAAAGATTTAATATGGACAAAGGTTCTTCTAAAGCTTAAGGATGCTGGTTTGGGCCCCTCCATAGCATCTAGGAGAACACAAGCTCAGCTTGCTTATCACACCAACATCAGCCTTGTCATATAGTCCTCACTTTCCCACTCACTGGAGAGTTAATAACCTTCTCTAGGTTCAAACATCCACAGACCCTGCCAGGAAATTCTTTACTAAGCTGAAATTATATTGTTAAATTTTTCTGCCAAAACCAAGTTTGCCAGCAGTCCCCTTGCTGGGGCCCATCGGAAGAAGTGACACTTGCTCAAAGGGGTGTAAGCTAGAAGGGTCACAAAAAACTCAATCCCAGACTGCGAGCCCTCGAACAGAAGCAAGTAAAGACAACTCAGTGTATACAACTGATAAAGACACTTGCAGTCCTTTGGTACCCCACATCCACAGGACAATCACCATCCTGTTTTCTGGTTGCACACCTACCAGCAAATGTGCTGAGGAGCTCATGGGCACACATGGTAAACAATTGCCTTATGGTACATAATTCCCCTTCATTGTGACTGCAGTCAAAATAGATGTAGTTTTCCCATTGTGTTCATAAGTTATACAGCATTGAGGATATAAGCACCAATGGTTTTAATGAGAAGGTTTCTGGAAGCAGATTATAGTAGTCAATATAGGGAAGACACTGATCTCACAACTGGACTAATATAAGCAGAACTTTTGGGACATGACCAAATAGAAGAGAATTACAAAAGGTTTAAAAGAGAAGCATTATTTCCAGAGCATATCCTAGCCACTGTTTCAATGTGCTTTGCTTGTCAGCTCAGAGCAGGATTAAAGCAGCAGAGTGGGAAAAAGCAGCAGGGGACAGGAGCTAATGAGGGTCTGATTCACTGAGCTGGGAGGAGACGGGCAACCTGGAAATAGCAGGACATTTTGAAAGGTGAGAGCTGTAGCAAAGCCAGAAGTATCAGGAAACACAAGGGTCTTCACCAAGGCAGCAAAAAGAGCAAACCCAAAGTTATACAGAAGGCAACGCCCATGCCATCTCATAATGGTTGTAAGACAAGCCACCCACTACAGTATACCCCCCCAGACAGCTCTTGTGCTGCCATCAGGGACAGGTTCTCCTGCCTGCAGGACAGGATCTACAGCACTGCAGGAGTGTGGAGGCAGATGTGAAAAAGCATTTGACAGCAACAGATGTCAGTAAAATCTGAGTAAAGTTTCTGTTTTCACAAGTCTGTTGCAGCAACATAGCATAGATTAGCAGATTTCTTCAATTTGCCATTATTCTGAACCCCAGTTCTGTCCTCCAGCATGCTTGCTATCAGCCTAGCACACTCCACACCATCTCCTGTGAGCCAGACTTCTGATGGAGCCACAGTGGAGAACCAGACCTGGGGCAGTCGTCCCCGCTTGCTGGTACAGAGCAGTGCTCCACACCTGGGCAGCAGGAGCATTTGCAACATCTCAAAGCCTTCAAACACTTCAGCAAAAACCAGCTTTATACCTACCACTCATCAGAAGCTGAAGCACAAGTCCACATAGTGCAAAGAAATCAAGAGAGAAGACCTTGAGATCTTGATGAAGAGGGTTAAAAAGGGAACACTAACTAGTGTGGGCTGCCAAAGGGGCAAGCTCCCGCCCCAGTTCGGGAGCTGCCAGGACCAGCCTGGCTGCTACCCAGCAATCAACCATATCACAGCCCAGACCCCTTCCAACAGCTCCTCACCTATCTCCTCCCAGCAAACATCCACCCACAGACCTGCCCATGTTCAACTAGTTCACAGGTCGCAGTCAACCCATGCCCCGAGCCAGCTCCAGCACAGAGCAGGCTCACTGATGTCCTGCCATGCCCTACTCCCTGGGACAAGAGGGGAACCGCTTGCCTTCTCAGGCAAGGCAGGCTCCTGGCAAAACACCAGGAGCAGGGAAAAGTCAGAGTAACACGGATGCAAGGAAACCTCTTACACAGCAGAATCGCAGGCGGCTCCAGACCACAGGGGCGGTTTGCAGCACCAACAGCAGCCAAGCAGCTCTGTGCTGCACAGCCCAGGAAAAACTGAACCCAAAATAAAGAGGAAAACAGACTTGCTGGTAAGACAAGAAAAATCCACACAGCCACTTCCAGCTAGTGGGGGAGGGAGCCCTGTGAAGTTGCACAGCACAGGGCCAGATGGAGAGGTGGAGCAGTGGGCAGTGCTGGGCTTGCAGCAACAGTTAATCAGTAAATAACACTGGGATTTTTGGCCATGCAAACAAAGGAAAGCAAGGAAAGAAGTGAGGCTGTGCCACGCTGATGCTGGGGCAGAACTAGAGATCTTCCAGGTCCACAGGAAAGAAGCATTTTTAATTACTTTTCTCTAGGACAACAATGGTGGAAATAGGAAAAGGCACAGGCTGCTGGGAATGACTAGTTAAGCAAGGAAATAACCACATCAGAGGCAAAAGGAAAATTCTGAACTTCAGCATACTAGACCAGGGGAGGCCAGGCAACAACTGTCCTGGAGAGCTAGAAGGCAGCATATTGACTCACAAGTCTGACAGCAAGGATTTCCAGCAGAGCCATGAACTCAGAGCATGACAGATGCCTAGGAGAAGTTTTCCAGGCTAAACACAGGTAGATTCCGCTTTAAAGTCAAGGCCATGGTGGATGAGTGGCTTCCAACAAAAGGTCTGTGCTATCCTGAAGGTTTCAAGATTTGGGGCTATATGGCTGGGGATGAGGTCTTATTTTCTACTTCCTTAACTCCTCTGCTCCCCAAGCAAGAAGGGGCCAGAGCTGTCACACAGGCAGCCCCCAGTGCAGGGGCTGGACGAGGGGCAGGGGAGGCACAGGGGCACTGCAGAGGTGAGCAGGGTAGGATGGGACCCAGCTGGTCCAGGGAGGTGCAGAAGAGGCTCAGGCAAGGGGGATATCCCTGGCACTACAATGCATCACTGCCCACAAACTCCAGCTTTGCATAGACGCTTATGTAACGCAGGTGCTGCCTGCTGGCTGTGAAGGAGCTGTATACCCTGTGCTTTGCTCTCTGGGAGACAAAGGGGCTTTGCCAGAGCTGCTGTGCTACAGCTCCCCGGAGTCCGCTCTGGAGAGAGGTAGCCCTTCCCTAGCAAGGAGCTGAACCATAAGGCTCAAAGTTTTGGGGATGCAGCATGGGGCAGGTACAGAGTCAGAGATGCACTAAGCATCTCCAGGCTCATGGCAGTTTGGGAGACCCTGAGGAAACAGATAACACCCACAGCACAAAACAGAGCCGAATCCAGCCCCAGAGATGGAGCAGGGGAGAGACTTCCTAGAGACCCAGTGGGCTTGTTTCGGGCTTATCTCAGGACATAATGAAATCTGCTGAATTAGAAAGCAAGACTGGAGTTAAGTACCTTCTATCACCCTCCAGGACATAGCAAGAGGAGATAAATAACAAGGTCTAATCCCAATTCACTCATGCAGAAGATCTGTATTTAGACTGTTCAAAGGGTAACCTTGCTTTGGTTACAGCAAAGCACCATTGTAGGGGTCAGAAACCTTTTGCTGCCTCTCTACTACACAAGATGGGACAGTTCTACCTCCAGCTATTGCAGAGACCTTTCTCCCACCTTCTATGGTACTTACAGCACTGCATGATGCTGTTGTCACCCCCATCACGTACTCACCCAGACAGCAAACTAGTAGTCCAGATGAGCTCCCACTAGTCTCACACCTTCACTTATAGAAATGAAATTGAGAGCAGAAGTAATTATATACTAACAGGTACCTGAGCAGCTGGGAGTGAGAAGAGCTGTCTAGGCTGGTGTTGCCACAGGAACAAATTGATATCATCTGGCCACAATTGAAAGTCAGGCTGTGATACTTTTTTTCCTCAAACAAGGTTTCTATCCATCAGAACTGTGGGTCTCTGCAGCAGCTTCCATATAGGAATAGCACAGGCCAAGCCCCACTGTTTATGAAAGGGGTTACATATCTGGTTGCTTGAGATAATAAGCGATCAGATTTGAGGATCCATGAATTTCCTCCTGACCTATTTTCTCAGATCCGAGGAGAGGGTGGTTTTGCCTTCACGTTCAGAGCTGGCTAATTCAGAGGACACCTGCAAAGAGACCAAAGCAATCTCCCCATCTGCAAAGGCACTCGTGCAGACTCCTAGACTGTAACAAGGATGTTGTGCAAAAATGGTACAGAAAGTCCTGAGCAGCACCTGGCAGGTGTCAGGTAGGTAGGAAGGGAGAGTTCCATCCTTCCTATGGTTTCTGCACATGGAAAGCATAAAAACTCCATACTCAGCGTGAGTCATTTATTACTGGTGCTGCAAAGCCCTAGACAAAACAGATGAAATCAGCTGGCAGTGGGCAAACCGACAAAACATCTGCTTGTACCCATGTGGCGTGCGAAAACAGGGCTGCCATGTTCTAACATCTTAATGGTATGAAATTAGAGCAAAACCACATGGTGAACAGTTAAATGGTGTTTTTATCTTATAGAGAAATTAAAATGTATTTATGGCTCTTGTTGTGTACAGAAGGAATCTCTTTGTAAGTTGCTAGCAATTAAGGAAAACACACTCGAATTAAAGAGCCATGTTGGGTTTAATTTTGAGATTTTGTTATTAGATTGCAGGTTTAGTTGAGAGATAAGTGCTGGCCTGTGCCCTCTGCATCTCACTGTGTCTGTTGGTTCTGAGGATGAGCCCGACACTTTATTTCACACTTACACAAAGCTATGGCCAAGGCGAACCCAGCTTGGATTTTGGGGTGCTGCTGTCACTGGGGGCTGAACCAGATGGTCAGGAGGGGAGAAATTTCCCTTGCGGGATCTCGGCACTGCCCAAATGAGCTCACCTCCCCTCTCTGCCCAGGCAGATACAGGGACTGCCTTCCTCATGGTTGTTTTGACACAATCAGGCAACAAATTATTTTTATTCTACCAAAATGAAACCTCTTCCTCAAAGTTATTACAAGGGTGGCTGTGATCAAAGGCGACTGGGAAAGCTGCTGGTGGAAACAGCCATCAACGGTTTGCATGACCCAGGGATGGTGTAGACTAGGGAGAAGATGAAGAAGGTCCCGTAGCACCTCCTGCGGTCTATTGTTCAGGACTTCAAAGAGCCCAGGGATCTGTAGCCACTGCTTATAGCTGTTATCTTCCGGCAACAGTAATTATGAACCAAAGGAGACTCGGGACAGCGACTGTAAAGGGCCAATAAAGCTACACCTTTTCTGCTTCATTTACTTGATTGCCCCCATTTTCATTATATCCACCACTCTAGGATGTGCCTTTTAATCCTCCAAGCTGATCTATCCCTCTGAATATTCACCGTCAATAATACACTTATTACTGCTGCCTGAATATCCTGAAGCTGCTATCAGTCATGCATTAATCTTACATGCAGCTCCTAGGACTTCATCTAAAATGCAAAATATGTAAAATGTAAAGAACCAGAAGAAAACACTGAAGCCAGTAAATGCTGATTTAAGCTTTCCCCGTTCAGCTTCATGTTCATTTTGCCATTCTGGATTTTGGAGTAGTAACTGATCAGGCAGCATTTGTTGAAAGTCCACATATTATATATGCAGACATCTATAAACTTCACATGTATGTTGAGCAAAGGAATGTGGAAACAGTCACAGTGAGTGGGACCAGTGTGTGCCAAGGGAAGAGTAAGTGTCCAGGGGAGCTTGCAAAAATGACTCCTGAATGTCCTCCCCATGTCTGCTGGCACTTGATTCAGGCACTTCATAGTGGGATTCTATTTGAATTAGTGACCACCAGGTATTTTCTTCCATGAATCCTATGAATCATTTTTTGAATCCTTGTAAAATTTTAGTAGCCTCTATGCCCCAGAGCAAAGAGTGTCACAGCTTAGCTACAGATTTTGTAAACGAGTATCGCCTCATTTGTTGTTGTGAACAGGCTTCTGCTAGTTTTGCCTGATGCCTCCAAACCTTGTATGAGAAGAGGCAGAGGATAACCATTCCTGATTTGTCATAGCACTCAGTATTTAGGAGACTTCTAGAATATTCTCCCTGGGTCATTTATTTTTGTGGTCTGTAGAACTGTCCTAACCTAATGAACCATTCCTTGCAGGGAAGCCGTTCAAACCCCAGATCACCTTCGCAGCGCATGACTGTGCCGTGTCCCTAATAAACCACTTTTTGTTGGGGTGATGCTGGATGACATTTGCTGGTGCAGTCTGCACGAGCAGCTGGTGTGGCACTCCTAGGCTGCCACAGCAGAGCACTCCTCTGTCTGCATGCACTGAGCTAGCTCCCACCCCTTCTGTGCGCTGAGCTAGCTCCGTCCCTTGAGCACTGAGCTAGCTCCTGTCCCTCGTGGGCACTGAGCTGCTCCCGGGACTGGCCGTGCAGCAACAGCATGCCTGGGCGAGAAAGGGGCTGGCTGTTTGCACAGCAAGCTGCCCTGGCATTCAGGGTAGACCGGGAGAGCCAAAAGGTGTTCCGTGAAGCAGGGACTTCACTCATCACCATTTGACACATCACTTTTTGTTCCTATTTCTTCTTCTACAATGAAATGTCATAAGAGGGGCAAGAACGCTTTTGTCATCAGCTGATGGGGAGAAACAATAGCTCTGCTCACTCTGTCACCACTCTGCAGAGGCTGAATCACCATCACAAGGCGAATTATCCTCTTGCCTGTTGCTCAGCTCCTTCATCCCTGTGACTCATTCTGGAACAAGGACGGGAGTGAAAGGCGGATGCTACAACCTCCTCCCCCTATACCAAAACGTGAACCAAATAGTAATCTGTGGTTGGGATCATCTCAGGGCAGGGGACAGTGAGCAGAGCTGGCAAGGAGAGCCTGGGAGGCAGCGGCAGGGCTCAGAGGCTGGGGATGCTGCACGGCCGGAGGCAGAGCTGGCGCAGGGCGCGGGGAGCAGCAGTTTTGCTGGTTCTGCGGCCTCTCTCAGGGGTTGGCTTTCTCATTAGCTAACTCCAGCAGCCATATACAATCCATAAAAGCTTGTCTTCCCTTGCTCAGCAGAGGTTCCCCACAAGCAATAATATTTCTTCTGGCTTCCTTTAGGGAAGCAATGAAGACTGTTTAGTTTTCTGTACCTGGGGCCAGCAGAGCACCAGCTGCTTTGCAGGTAGCATGAAGAGCTGCTCCTCTCTGCAGACTGTTTTAAATAGATTTAAATGGGCTGTAAGTGCCCACAAGGAGAAATGAACCCTCTCCTGGTCTAACAAAGCTCTCGTAGCTCATTCTGGAGGGCAGACATACCAGTGAATATCTGACCATGGGCTGAAGGCTTTCCTGAAGGGATGCAAGCCCCGTGCGTACCCCCAGGCTGTGGGCAGCCGGGCTGGACCCCGAGCTCTGCCTCACACTTCATCCCCAGGGCACATCCACCCAGCTACAGAGCCATCTCACCTGACACGTGATGCGTTGTAAAACAAGCACTGGTGATTTCACGTTAAGGAAGCTCAAAACAGCCTGACGGGGGAAAATATATCTCCAGAAAAAGGGTACCATATGTGCCTGCCAAGCAGAGCTGCTCTCGCCGCTGCAGCGAGGCTTCTCGTTACTCATCGGCAGTGAAACGCACTGCCAGGCTGGTGGCGAAGAGACGTTGCATTACCAAGATTAGACACAAAATGTATTTTACAGGAGGGCTAAAACTAGTCTGAGGGTAATGAATTTTACAGCATGCTGCCTTTTGGAGCATGCCAGAGGGCAATTCCTTCTTCCTGTGGCTTTGCTGTTAGGGAACTCCAAGATCGAGTTGCTGCAGGGGCCCTGTGAGCACCCGGTCACCCCTGGGGCTCAGGTGAGCAAGAGCATCTCTTGCAACAGGGCGAGGAGGGTGCAGGCAGAGCTCTCAGCCGACCCGTGTTGAGGGGCAGCAGCACCTCCACTCCCTACCCGCCCCGATGGCACTCTGCCAGGGGAACCCTAAAAAACAGCCCATGGGCACTTTTCCACTCGCTGGGGTAGATCGCTCTGGCTGAAGGATTTGTACTGGCTAAAGTCTTCCTATTTATGTCTCTCCTGTGTCGCCGCTCGCCTTCCTGGTCCCCACAGCCACTCCTCCCCCGGGTTTCCTCACCTCCATCACCACCCACGCCGCAGCTCTGCTGTACGTGCCGTGCCTCGTGGAGGCTCGCAGGAGTGTGGCACAGCCGGCAAATGGCCTTTCCTGAGCACACGGTGCTGAAGGAGGAAGCAGCAGGCGTCACAAGCTGCTATGGGATAAATTAATTGTTGAGGCAAGAAGAAGGTCATTGTGTTATCTCATTGCTAACAGAAAAGTTCAGGCAATTAAGCTTTAAGACACATTGGAGGTACTAGCAGCGATTACAACTGTCAGACAAATATTTTGTGGCAATAAATAACAAATGAACACAGATTCTTACCAGGCTTTTTAAGCTTGGGAGAAAAGGTCTTTTATTTATTTTTTCTTACCAACCTCCCCTCCACAAAGGCAGTCAGTAAATCCAATGTACAAGCCTTTGCTGGGAAGGAGAATGTTTTCAATTTGCAGCCCCAGTGTAAGCTCATCTGTGTATCATCGTACCTTTAATTGTGCCTATTATGCTCAGAAATCACCTATGATTTCATACAAACCATGTAATATAAGGCACAGAAGTGTCAGAGTGTTGCTGAGGAGCAGAGGGAGCTCTGCAGGCAGCATTTCCATTACAAACCGACTACTCCACGGCCTGTGCCAGCTTGTGTTGTGCATGTTGGACCAGCCGGAGCAGAATGGCCTGGTGTAGGACCCAGCTGCCGTAGCCGGGATGCCCCGTGGCCACACGGGCAGAGAGCGAGCATCCCCAACCGGCCAGCCATTGCCCCCAGCAAAGCCCAGCAGCCAGCACATGGGCTGTGATGCGGCCAGTGCTGCTGTTGGGGGAGGACTTGAGATGCTTTGTCCATGAAGGCTAGCTGTGATCCCTCCTGTGGTGACCACAGAGGGTCTAGGAGCTTCCTGAACACCTAAAAGGCGAGTGAATGTGCTGAGCTTCTCGCCTGACCCTGCATGGCACAGTTGTTGCTGCAGGGAAAAGCTCAATGGCGAAGACCCTGCCAGGCAAGTAAGGATTCCCATCACAGCGTAGCAGGTATTGTTGAAAAAGCCCAAAGCATGGTCCAGCTCGAGTGCCAGCCCCCTGTGAGCTGCAGAGCAGCCCTGCACCCTCTCAGAGTATTTTCTGAGACACCCAGAGCAGGGGAGAACCTCTCCACATCATCACCAGCATTGCTGCAAGGCTTGAGCGGGGAATAGTGTGTTCATGAGGCCAGCTGCCTCCGCTCCCTTGGGGATTAATGGCACTCACACGTGCTAGTGAATCATTAAGCTCAGGAGAAACAGTTCTCCCGCAGTAATTGTCTTCCTGTTGCGCAGTAGTATCTGCTAATAGTATTGACAGCCTTCACCTTTGGGAGGCTTATAGTGTCAGAACTAGAAAAAGGGTATTCATGTTCCTCCTGACCCTGTGCAGACTTCAGCCTCTCTGGATAGCCAATTTTATCCCAATAAATAACAGGCTTGCTTAGAGATATTATAAATAGACTGATAAGTAAGCATAAATGACAGGGCTGCTATTATAACAGAGGGTTATGTTGACATTACAAACTGATGCTGAAGCTGGAGAAGTGATGTTGGGGTCACTGGGCTCCCAGGCAGGATGTCGGTGATGCCCATTGCAGAGGTTCACCTTGAGATATTTCACCTTGCTTCAGGATGTATTTCCATAGCTATTCACTGACAGCAGTTTCCAAGCTATTTTTAGTACAAACAAAATAAAATAATAACGTTTTACATAAAAGACAGTTCCCACAGTTTACAACTGCTGCAAGTCTCTTTAAGCCTTTAAGTACTAAGCATTTTTGAAAGCTGGGAACAGTCTTGGAGGATGCGGAGGCCTTGGTGACAGTGGCAGGAGTTGGAGCAGGGAGCTTGGGAGAGCCAGCTGAGCCCGAGGCGCCCATCCCGGGGAGGAGGCTCACAACAGGGTGATGGGCAGAGGAAAGACAGGGAGGGATGGGGGGACATCTGACCTCCTGCATGGCCACTGTCCGCTGCAGAGCTGGAAGGTGCTGCAAACACTGCAGGGCCCAGACAGAGCGGTACCCGAGCAAAGTGCGTGGGAGAGCCCACCCAGTGCAGCTGGTCTGCAGGAGCACCAGGACCTGGCCCAGCCTCAAACTGTGTGGCTGGCCGGGCGCTGGGCTTAGGAGACCGGGGAGCGGAGGACACATCTGGCAGCAATGCCTTTGTGCCGGGGGACCGAGCTGCAGGTCCCCGCCTTGGCACAGCACCGCGCTCTCCCCAAACACAGCACACCACATAAAAGGCAGCGGCACGTATCGCACAGATAAGACATTTCCTTTCTGAAGTGCTTTATGACTGTAGCCTGGTCAGGCTTCCTCTCACCTCCCAGATGTTACGTGACCTCTGGGGCGACACTCTGCATACCAGAACTGCTGCTTCTGTCCCCAATGGCGTGAGACAACGCTTGCCGGGAGACCTGAGGTCCTGCGCTGGCCTGACAGACGAAAGGAAGGGTTTGCCTACCCGAGCGCTTGTCTGTGTCCCCCAGCTGTAACAGTCTGCTTAATTAAAAACCCGCCTCTCCCTGCAATCCCAGCACGGCAGGAACTCCTGCTGGTGGAGGGGAGCAAGTTTGGCAGGTCTCTGCCCACCTTGGGGCTGGGAGAGGGAGCACAGCAGGCGCCAAGCGCGGGCCCCCGGGAGCAGACGCCCCCGTACCGGGGGTCCCCGGGAAGCCCAGCCTCCTCACCCCCCACCTCAGGGGTCTCTTTCCGCAAAAAAAAGAGGAAAGGTCTTCAAAATAACACTTGAGACTCTTACTTGCTCCCCCTGAGCCTGCTCAGGACACATCCCAACTTCTCTCCCCGCGTCCAAGGGCTGCAGATCTGCTTCCTCCGGGCGAGGAGCCCGACGCTGCCAGCTAACCGCTTCAGCCCGGAGAGCCTGGAGTTGCAAGGAGAGAAAAGCCACCAAACCTTCTGTGACTCACACCGAAACCATGAGTTGTCTGCATTTCTAGCCAGGCCTGTAATCAGGCTGGAAAAGGGCTGATCCTGAAAGGGTGGGAGGGTGCCAAGGACCCGGCCGTCAGGGGGGTGACAGCCCGAGCTAGGTGACCCACAGTCCGTCCCCAAGGGTGCAGACCCCCGGGCTGGGGGGAGCATCTCCAAGCAGCCATGCCTGCATTTCCCCCTGCCTGCTCAGGGGCTACTGCTGCTGCAGAAGCTTCAGTAGGTTTTGCTGCTGACAACACTCCTACCACCTTCAAAATTAGGTATTTTAAGGAATGTGATGTTTTAAAAATTCTGCCATGGGGGTGCGATGTGCACTGGTGTGGTTACAGCTTAAGACACATCCACCGCGTGGTTACCAGCTGGCTAAAAATCCAGCCCTGCTCCTTTGCTGCCTTTGCTTACAGAAGTCCTCCAAAACAGTTGCGATTGCTTTGGGAACGCTGTTACTAGCTCAGAATCTCCTGTCTGCCCACTGCTCGCTGCTGCAGCGCTACAGGAGCTCCTGCGAGCTCTCCCACCGCACTCCACTGGGGATCAAAGCCAGCAGCTCAGCTCAAAGCACTGCTGAGAGCAGATCGTAAAGAGTGTTTCAGCCGAGTCTTAAAAAAAGCTCATCTGCTTTCATCCTCGCTGTGGTCTAGCCGACATCTACAGGCCCCTGGGTAATTCCTTGCAGATTCCCTTTCTCTCTGCTGTATCAAACCGGAATGAATCCTGTCGAAAAGCACATTTCAAAGATCTTGGTGATCTCAGCAGTCCCGTCTCCACTGGCTGGGAGCTGGGTGGCTGGGAGGGAGGCAGCGCTGGAGCAGCGTTCTCCAGGAGCAGGAGCTCAGCCTGGCAGGCATGCCCTGGAGATGCCAAGCACAAGGGCTCTATTGTGTGTCCTGCCTCCTCGGAGACCTGGCTATCAGCTGGGCTGGGAATTCAGGTGTATTGTTTCCATCTCTGGGATGGAGTTAGCATGCTTGTTTTTTTTCTAAAGAATTACAGAAGAGGGGAAACAGCAGTCAGAAGATGCAGTCCTTCAGGGTACCAGCATTCCCCTGGAATGGGAAAGAAAAATGCCCAGTGTTATTTTCAGATACCAGGACATCTGTCCCACTTCTGCTTCCCTGGTATGATCCCCTGCACATGCCAGGCACAAACCACCACTGAGCCCAGCCTAAGACCACTTAAGCCCTGTTTACTCACAAGTAACAGCATTAGTAGCAAATCCTCCATCCCACGGAAGGCCAAACAGAGCAGCAAAGAAAAGCCTCAATGCTGCTGGGCAGAGCTGTGTACAAGCATGCACCCAGGGTCAGGTTAGCTCCTGGACACAGACCTCAGGGCAATATGAGCAGTTCTGGCATAGGTCTTTGTTAGGGGACAGAGCTGGTGACCCTCAGCGCCATGTGGGACGTGTTGTTCAGACGGGTTGCATGTCCTGGGAGAGCATCACACTCCAGACACCGGCACATGAGGTCTTCTGCCCAGCACAGCTTGAGAGTCACCACATCTAGAGCAAACCCCAAAAACCCCATGTTGCTGGTGCTCTTCTCTTCATTCTGAGGGATTTCTGGAGGATTTTGGCATGGGTTTCAGTTACGGTGCAAACCAGAGCATGACTGCAGCGGGTCAGAAAGTCACAGAAGCATCCGTCTGCAGGATCCTGCCACGAGTGGGGGACTGGGAGTGGAGACGAGCGGTGCAGGGTCCAGCCGCAGCAGCCAGGGCCACAAAGAGCCTTTCAGGGTGGCAGGCGGTGGCTGGGGCTCAGCCCGGTGCTGCGGTACCAGCCTGTGCATGAGCAGCAGCACCGGCGCGCTGCTTGGCTCTGTCTGCGCTTTGTGCTGGCTGCTGAATCGTCTCTGGTGGATGCGTTGCCCCTTGTTCTCATCTCCCAGGGCTGAAAGGGACCTTTTCAGGACCTGGGGACAGTTGCTCACCTCTGCCCAGTGTTCAGGACACCCAGTGCTTGTGGCACCCGGCTGGGCCACAGCACCAACACCCATTGCGTCTGGGGGGGGACTGCAGGGAGCAGCACAACTGTAAAGCACCACATACTGGGGCTCCACCGTGTGCCTGGGCTCACAGACAAGCTAAAAACCCCCTTGGGCTGCATGGGGGGAGGGACGAGCAATGGCTTAACACTTAGAGCCAAGGAGCCTGGGTATCTATCTGCCTACCGCATTCCCACAACCTCCTCCACACAGCAGAGCTGAGCTGATGCACAAGAGAGCCTTTGCTGCACGCTCGTCCCAGGAGCCAGGGTTGCCCTGCCAGCTCCCCTCCGCATGCAGGCAGCAGGTGGATGGAAGGGCCCCGGGGGTTTCAATCCACACCAGCACCCTGGGGACAGCCCATCCTCCCACCCACCACCCCATGGCCCTCCCGTGGCAGCCAGGGTGGGAGCGGGCTGGAGGCGGTGCGGCAAATCTGCTCAGGTCGCAGTGCTGTGTTGTTTTCAGCAGCAGATTAGAGCTAGGTGAGTTCTGGCAGTGCTGGCGTGGGAGGCTCTGGTGTCAGCAGGGCATGGGCCCAGAGCTTTTCAGGGCTGCTCCAGCCAGGGGGAAACACTGCACATGGGAAAGCTGTTCTCGGGGTGAGCCTGCTCCCTGCCACCGCTGGCAGGGCTGCTTCAGATTTCCAAATGCTTTGGGAGCACACAGCGACTCACTCTTCAGCCACGCACACCCACACCCATCCTGCGGCAGGCTGCCCTGTGCCCCTGTAGCCTCCCCAAGATGCCACACTGTCTCTCGTGGCACTCCTGCCATGTCCCTGTGTGCCCGTCTCACCCCGCAGCATCCCTGTACCGTGCTGTCCCCATGGCACCCGCACCTCCCACCAGCACCGTGGTCCCAGGCCAGCCGAGTCTGCGAGGGAAACCTGCTTTAAAGAACAACATGGGAAAAAAAAGTCTGCCAACCTCTTGAGGTGCTCTTGATGTCCCTGCCAGCGGCTCACCTTCCCCAGTGCAGGGGCCACCAGCTGCATCTGTAGGTGCATCCCTGGGTTTTGGTGCAGAGCACTCAGAGAGCTCAGCCAGGGATGGTCACTGTCCCCCAGGCACAGAAACGATTTTGGATGGCAAACTACACCTGAGCAAAATCTTTTAAAAGACCCTGTGCACCTGCCTGTGCATTTCTGTCTTCTCTTCAGCAACAAAATGCAGACTGGGCACCCCCAGAGCCATGGGGTGCTGCAACACACAGGGGCATCCCTGCACCTGCAGTCACCCCGCGGCCCCCCAAATCCCCAGTCCTGAACACATCACCCCGCACAGAGGAGCTGGCCTCTCCTCTGTGTCTGCCAGGGCTTCCCACACACCAGTTACCCCCTGCACTGCTGAGCCCCTTGACGCAGACGGATGTCAGCCTGGCACAGCACAAAACCACGTGTACTGTGACAAAACACGGCCACTGCCAAGAGGAGCCCGGGAGCCACTTGCTGCCCCCCTGGGACATTCACCCCTCCGAGCCCCTCACTGATGACTGCCAGAGCACAGCTGGAAGTGAATTATCTGGCCAAGCAATTAACCTGAGGGATCTCTCAGGAGCTGAGAAACAAAGGAAGGGTTCAGAAGGAAGGAAGGGACGAGGAGGAGGAAGAGGAGGAAGTGTTGCATCCCTGGGGGACGCTGCCTGGCCGGCAGCAGTACAAGCAGAGCTGGCCTGTGCCATGCCGGGGGTTTGGCCCCCTCTCTCCTGCGCAGAACCCTGCTTTCCATGTGTACCAGTGGCGTTGCTCGTGACAAAGTGCTGCTCCACAGCAGGTGAGCTCGAAGAACAGCACGTTGCTCCTTGCTGAGGGATTCAGTGCTACAGAAAACTCAAAAGTAACGCAGAGAGGCAGAGCTGGCCCACAGCATCAGCAAAGGGAATGCAAATCCCTGTCTCCGTGAGACGGAGGGCAATTCCCTCATCTGCAAAAGTCCCTGCCAAGCATGGCTAATCCCCACTGAGCAGGCTCAGAGAGGCAGGAAGCAGGGTAGCATCCAGAGGGGCTTCAGGGAAAGCACTGGTGAGCCAGAGGAAAGCAGCTGCCTCCGTTCTTGCTGATCCAGCACCCTCTGCTGCATGCCAGCACCCAGCCAGAGGCACATCGGCCAGCTACAGGGGACAGCAGGGACCTCTCAGCAGTGAGAAGCAGCAGCAGGGTCAAGAAGCAGAGGCAGGATAAGGAGGGAGGGGGTGACCTCCAGGCACCACCGGGACCATTCCCAAGCACAGCACGTTGAGCAAGAGCAGTGTCAGGGCTGCCAGGAGCACCCTCATCAGAATAGATCCATCCTTTGCCCCTGAGTACTGCTCCTGCCCTGAGTAGGATCACAGGTTCTGCCCACTGGAAACAGGGATGGGGGGGGGCGAAGGTAGGGGGTCAATCTAGCTTAGTGAGGCTGAAGCCCAGCATCCTCTACCCCAACCCCAGTGGGGACAAACATCCACAGGCGGGGCTGAAATGGGATCCTGGGCCATGGGCGGGGCAGGGGATCACAGCTGGGGCTGATCAGGTCCTGATGATCCATCAGGGAGTAAGATCCTTCTCAGTGGTTTTAAACTCATTGCAGATCCAGAGGTGATACGCCAACAATAACTCAAAGCTTCTGTTGAACCAACTGGTAAGTTTTCTGGGTCTCTCCTTCAGACCATACTTTCAGTCTCGTGACAACAAATACCTTAATTTCATCGTGTGGTGGATTGGATCTTGGTAAGGTTTCCCACAATACCTCTAAGATCTCACGGTAGGGGAAGCAGCAAATACTTACCCTGTTTTCATGGGTACAACAGAAACCTGCTGCTTTCTGCACTAGCAATGCCTAGCCCTGGGTGGGCTGCTTCAGATGCACCGGCAGCATTCAGACTCCTAAGGCTTGAAAAACTGACTGGAAGTCTCTGTGGCAACATGTTATCTCGCAAGATTTATGGTCCGTCCTGCTCCAGGTGAAGTAAGAAATACCATTGCAGTGATAGCTCTGGATATTACCGCATTTTTTATGCTAGTGCTCTGATGTTCACAGCCGAAGGATAAATGAGGATGGGAACATTTACACTTTCACCCCTAGCTACAGCAAGGAGCTTTCTGGGGGTTTGGTGTGTGGGTATTCAGGGAGGGGGAGAGCAGGCTCCTGTTACTTCCCAACTTGCGAGTCTGGCTGGAAAATAAAGTGAGTTTATGCTCTAGGATGAATATATGTGCAAGCACAGGAGGGGGATTTTAATCTTCTATGTCCTCCTTTCCCTTGGGAAAGGCATGACCACTCCTCAGTGCCCGGCCCCATAGGCTGATGGAGAGGTAAACAGCGAGGGGAGCAAATGCCCCAGGGACCAGCACATTGAAGCTTGTCAGAAATGCAAAGGGAGAACGGGCCGAAGTCCCTGCTGAGGGCTGCACGCGTCTGGGGTGGCTGCAGTGAGGCCGTGGTTCCCAGGGTACAGCTCCTCAGCACCATCCATAGTCAGATCCCAACCGGTTTGCAGGTGGGATGACCTGCTTGCTGCATGGCTGTGAAACTGGAGCACCCCCACTTTGGGAGAGCTCTGTTTCCCCAGGACTCATGTGGGAGGTGAGGACAGGTCTCCCAAGCTTTTCTGCTAAAGATGTCCCACATCACACAGATAATTACACAATCTTGTGCTAGAGAAGGGAGGGGAGAGGATGACTGAAGGAGCCTGCAGACAGGTCTAGTTCCTCTTGCAGTTCATTATGGTGGCAGAGCCCCAGAAAGACAGACTCATTTATGACTGGGGACAGATGCTGACAAAAAGGCATCTTTGAATAACCACACTGTAGAGAAATTCCATGCGGGGACGGACGACAGGACACCAATATGATGATCAAAGTCGCCAGTTTATTGAGCCTAGCTGATCATTCTTATGCAATTCTCTAAGTTCCTAAGAAGCTTTGATTGGCTGCTGCATGCAAGCATTTGGTGTCCACGCGCACAAGCATAAAATGTGATTGGTTATATCGACACTGTACACGCGTATAAACATAAGATATAGTTAGTTATACTCACTCTGTACACGCGCATAAACACAGGACATAATTGGCTATATTAACTAGAGCATGCGGAACTTGTCTCAGTCTAATTGGTCAAGATAAGCCCCTGAATTGAGGTTGGTTGTGCCAAGTTCCCTTTATCGTGGAATGTGCACCTGTGTTTTTCTAATTGGGATCTTTCTTTTTCTGTCTTCTTGTTTATTCTGTTCAAGGCCTTCTAAAGACGTCTGGAATGCTCTTGCGACCATGAGCTACTTTCAGGCCCAGTAACTAAGTTCCATATAATTGACCCCTACATCTCCCCCTTTTTTGTTTTTTGTCAATTAACACAGCCTTACTTGATCTATCAATTAATTTTTAAACACATTGCAACATACAAGGATGGACCATCTGTACATTCTTGTGCCGTCTTTCTCTGCAAACTCAGCCCAGCAATCAGTAGGTGTCAGCTTTATGTGGGCGTCCCCACGGAGGCAATGATGGCCTTGCCGTACACCAGCCCGATGCTCTTCGGAAAATCCCGGTATTTATACATTTGCAGAGGAACGGGTTTCAGCATACGTGGCCAGCGGGTGCCAAAATCCGCCTCGTTTGCAACCTATGACGCTTGCGCTCGCTGGCCAGGCGTGCTGCACAAGTCACAGCCATCCTGTCTATTGGTTCATGGGCTTTGCGATGTGGTCGCGATGCACAGAGAATCTTGACCTGTTATGTTAGCCAAGGTGACCTACACGTTAGTTTTTGGCTGAGGTGGTATTCATATTGCCGCACCATCTAGGATGTTCCAGATGATGATGGTCGTACAAATCGAACGGGAGTCCATTGTGGGCCTGCACCTGTGGAAACACAAGCATAATCTCGCCCCTAGGTTATTAATGAAAATGGACCTTCCCATCACCCTGTTTCTAGATTCTTAACTAAGACCGTGACCTTACCTCTAATTTTGGCTTTAGCTAACTTTTCTTGTGGAGAGAGATGCCCTACTCTTTTTTTTTTTTTTAGAGAGCATTAACAGATCTAGTCATCATCATTCATGAGCATTGAATCATACATGGGATAATAGCTAAGAGTATGAATATAGGAGCCACCAAGAAAATCAACCACTTTAATATTTGCCGTATCCAAGGCCCAAACCCCAATGATTCTAACCAGTCACTAAACGGGTCAGTATAGTATCCAATCTTGTTTAGGTTCTCTTGTAATTGATTTAACTGTTTGTGAATGCTTATAGAATGGTCCGACAGGTTCATGCAACACACTCCTTCAAACTCTTCACACCCATGTCCTATCTCCACAAATCAAAAACACTCCTGGGGGCAACAACTTTCCCCCCGCGGTATTTACTTCCAAACTTGCAGTATCACTGTCAGGCCATAAAGGTAACCCTGTTATGTTCTGCCATCCTATAAAGTCTGACCCTGATTGCTCTTTCTCCTTCTTTACCAAAACGGTGTCCCCCCCAAAAATATCACTCCTATACCATTATATGGCTGTACCATGAGCTGTAAAATTTAGGGTTAAAGTCTTGTCGTGGTTTAACCCCAGCCAGCAACTAAGCACCACGCAGCTGCTCACTCACTCCCCCCCATCCAGTGGGATGGGGGAGAAAATCGGGAAAAACAAGTAAAACTCGTGGGTTGAGATAAGAACGGTTTAATAGAACAGAAAAGAAGAAACTAATAATGATAATGATAACACTAATAAAATGACAACAGCAATAATGAAGGGATTGGAATGTACAAATGATGTGCAGTGCAATTGCTCACCACCCGCCGACTGACAACCAGCTAGTCCCTGAGCGGCGATTCCCCCCCCACTTCCCAGTTCCTATACTAGATGGGACATCCCATGGTATGGAATACACCGTTGGCCAGTTTGGGTCAGCTGCCCTGGCTGTGTCCTGTGTCAACTTCTTGTCCCCCTCCAGCTTTCTCGCTGGCTGAGCATGAGAAGCTGAAAAATCCTTGACTATAGTCTAAACACTACTGAGCAACAACTGAAAACATCAGTGTTATCAACATTCTTCACATACTGAACTCAAAACATAGCACTGTACCAGCTACTAGGAAGACAGTTAACTCTATCCCAGCTGAAACCAGGACAAGTCTGGATACCCAATTAGACATATGCGAAAAGGATCCCCTGGTGTAGCTAAGGACAGACAAAATTCAGTCAATTTTAAATACAGATCCCGTGACTAATGTCATCGCAATCATTATCACTGCCATTTGCTTCTCCAAATCCGATTTTTTTTTTTTTTTGGTCTTTATCATAAATGACTACATATCAGGGTATCTTAATACTACTTCCACACTCGGCTCTTATGAGTAATGTTTCGCCAGATGCCGATCAACATTAAATCATATATATTTGCTGCAATAGCTCTAAGCTGCTTATTGTCTATACAATTAGTTATAGGTTAGTTGGTTAGTTAAATTTCTATCACAATGATCACACAAAAAATTTTCTATCCCTTTCACCCACTCACACTAAGATGCATATCCAGGGCTGGCACCGTACTCCGTGTTTTTCACACGCGTTCTTAATTTCCGCATTGACTGCCCGTCTCCGTCGTGATTTGTCTAGGCAGTCTATCTAGGGCTTCAGGACCTGCTGAAGTCTCCACTGCCTCTTGTTCTCGATCTTCTGAGTTGTTTGTGACATCTGATTGCTCAATCCATGGCTTGACCCATTTCGCCGGTATCCAATGGGGCTGTTTGTTACCTGTGGAAAGACAAGCATACCCTCTTCCCCACGTGAATAACTTGCAAGGCCCCTGCCATTGTTATAAAACTGGATTGAATATTGAAACTTGCGGCTGGTTTTTATCAACATTTTTGTTCCCACACATATGCCTAGTAATTGGGATCTGATCCTCAGTACCACGTGGCTGTAGTCAATTCAAAACACATAGTGCTTTGCTTATTAACTCTTGGGGGGTACAATGCCGCATGTCTTCCCCCTTTTTTAAAATGTTTAAACAATCCTTTAAGGTCCGATGTGCATGTTCAATGATAGCTTGACCAGTAGAATTATGGGGTATGCCAAAATTATGAGTTACCCCCCACAGCTGTAAAAATGTTTCTAATGACTGTGCGCGATATCCCGGGCCATTGTCTGTTTTAATTTCTGTTGGCACTCCCATGGCAGCAAATGCTGCCAAAAGGTGCTTAATTACGGATCTGGCATTAGTTGATACACGAACAGTAGCCCACATAAGGTTCGAAAATGTGTCAATAGATACATGAATGTGTTTATATTTCCCAAAACTGGGATACTCCGTAACATCTGTTTGCCAAATTTGTAATGGTGATAGTCCCCAGGGGTTCACCCCTTGTGGTTGTAAGTTTGGAATGTTCGCACAGTCAGGGCAAGCAGCAATAATAGTTCTGGCTTGCTGCAATGGGAGATCAAATTGCTTACTCAGCGCTTTTGCTGACTGATGATAAAATTTATGGGGTAGCAGTGCTTGTCCAAACAAATCAGGTTTGGGTGTATTAAAACAGATGTCTGCATTGGCTACTACCAGTTGATCCGCGCGCGCGTTACTTTCCACAATAAATCCCAGCAACGTTGTATGGCTACGAATATGATCGATAAAAAATAAGTCTGTTCGTCTTTCTAATAACATCCATAATGTCAAAAGTGCCATAAACAGCTGCTTATTACTTACAATTTTTAGCAAGGATCTATGCATATGTTTGACTATCCCAACAACATATTGAGAATCCGAAACAATGTTGACAGGTGTTTTATCCCATTTTTTGAAAACAGAGCATACGGCTAATAGCTCAAGCACCTGTACTGACCCCTCTGACAGAACGACTTCGGATTTCCAGGATCCATCCTGAAGATATACAAAGCCCGCTTTACCTGTTCTGCTGCCAGCATCAGTAAAAACGGTAATTGCTTCCAGTGGGCTTTCACTGCAAATAGAGCGTGGTTCCATTGTCAACACTGTTTTAAACAATGGGTGAGGGGGATAGTGATTGTCCACTTCCCCCTTAAAACCCATCAGAGCTACTGCAAGGCAGTCATTTTTCATCATGGCATTATTCACAATATCAAGTGACATAGGCAAAATAATTTTGTCCATTTGCTTCCCTGAAATTTGTGTCGCCCTTGCCCCTGCTTTTTGAATGCACATTCCCAGGGCTTCAATTCTAGTGACTACCGTTTTTGACATGCTAGCAGGCAAGAATATCCACTCTATTATTATCAATGGGTTTTGTTCCTGTCGCTCATCCCACTGACCCAAAATTCCTGCAACTTCCTTATCTGAGTTATATACATATAAATTTATGGACAAATCAGGAATATATCTGCCAGACATGGATGATGTGATTTTCTGCTCAATTGCTGTCAAGGCTTGCCGCCCCAATACACTTAGTTGTCTTGTAGAAGTTAAGCTCTCGCTGCCCCGCAATAAATCCAGCAGCGGCTGTAAGTCTGTATTTGTAATACCACAATAAGGTCGAATCCACTGTAGGTCTCCGACAAGTTTTTGTACATCATGTATATTTTGTACGTCTTTGTGTAGCGACAGCTTTTGTGGACAAACAGAGGCTTCCGCAACTTGCAAACCCAGATATTTCCAGGGTGCCGTTAGCTGAACTTTTTCTGGGGCTATGACTAAGCCATACACCCCAAGGTATAATTTAAGGTCAAATAATACCTGTTCATATAAAAGTTGTTGTGCACAGACCAGCAGGTCATCCATGTAATGATAAATCAGAGCCTCTTTCCATTTTTTGCGAAATGGTTCGAGGGCGATGTCAACAAACCATTGACATATAGTCGGTGAATTTTTCATGCCTTGTGGTAAAACGACCCAGTGATACCTTTTAGCCGGCCCATGTCGATTTATTGTTGGAATGGTAAAAGCAAATTTCTCACAGTCATCTGGATGCAAAGGAATTGTAAAGAAACAGTCTTTAAAGTCAACAACAATCAAAGGCCAGTCTCTGGGGAGCATAGTAGGGCTTGGAATACCAGGCTGCAAGGATCCCATATCTTGCATTACTTTATTCACTGCATGCAAATCCTGCAGTAAACGCCACTTCCCAGACTTTTTCAAGATGGTAAATACACGAGTGTTCCATGGGCTTGTAGAAGGAACCAAATGCCCTGCTTCCACTTGTTCAGCCATGAGTTGCTCCAAAGCAGTGACCTTTTCCATTGGAAGCGGCCATTGATCAACCCAAACGGGGCTGTCCGTTAGCCATTTTAGTCTCACGGTTGGTCGCTTGTCAATGGCCGCTGCTAAAAATGCATGGTCAATCTAACTCCCCATTGCGCTAAAGCGTCCTGACCTAAAAGCCATACAGTAGTATTTAACACATAAGGCCTTACATGTGCTGTCCTTTTGTCTTCACAGTCTTCAACCGTTATAAAATTCACGCTGATTTGTGTGGATTTCTGGCCTCCAATACCGGTTACCACAGTGTCGATATTTTGTAATTCCCAATCCCCGAACCATTCTTCCTTTGGAATTATGGTCACATCAGACCCTGTGTCAAGGAGCATAAGTTTATGGAGTAGAGATTTTCCCAAAGGTCCATATAAATTAAAATGATGAACGGGTTTGGAAGAGCCAATTATTTCTGTGAAGGCCACTAATGGTGTGTCAGTAGATCTGAATCCCCCGTCCCTTCGTTCAATGTTTCCGACACAGGGGATGCTAGCCTTGAAGGGTACCAGTTGAGCAATCTGGGTTCCAGCCATAATTGTTACAGGAGGAACAAATACTTTCACCATGATTGAAATGTTTCCCGTGAAATCAGCATCGATAACTCCAGGTAAAACAAATATTCCTTGTTTAGAAACAGAAGAGCGTCCTAAAAGCAATGCACTTAGTCCAAGACCCAAAGGCCTGGTAGCATTCGATGGAACAACATGAACTTTACCATCAGTTATTGTTGTGTCAGCGGCTACGGCCAGGTCAACTCCTGCACTTCCTTTTGTGGCTGCCCTGAGCCTTGAAAGACAGCCGGGCACGCCGTCACCCCTGTTTGAGAAGCACTTGATATCTTGGTGCCCCTCATCCTGGCGCTCATCATTCCGTTTCCCTGGTTGTTGAATGTTAACGGCGTTCCGTCTTTTTTAAACCTTGATCGACAGTTGCTGGCTTTGTGTCCGAACTTGTTGCACTTGTAACAGACCCCAGGAAAGTTTGACTGACTGCCGTTAGTTAGTGCTGGCATAGATCGAGGCTGTGTTGCTATGCGTTGAGGGCACGTACGTCTCAAATGCCCCGGTTGACCACACCGATAACATGCTAAGGGGCCTTTGCGTGGGCTGCGGTCTCCTTTTCCCTGTTGCACCATTGGTCGTAACACTACAGCGAGTGCTGCAGCATAAGCTTCAGCAGGTATTTTAGCTTTCTCTTGTTCTTGTATTATAGTAGCCAAATCCTCGTTTGCATTATTGCAATCAGGACATAGCTGATTTTCAGCTTCCTCAGTATTTTCTAAGAAGTCCCGTTGGGCCCCCCAATCATCAGAGTCCATGGGCAGGGGCATGTCTTCTGCTCGTAATAGCGGCTGACTTGTCTTTTTCGCAGAAGGATTTACCATTGCCTGTTCCTTGGGTGTTAATGGGGCCATGGGAACATCAGCGTTATTTCCCCTCCCCCAAAAATTCAGCTCTTCTACAGGGAAAGCCGCAACCGGTGTTTTTTCTTCTAATGGCAGCGCCGTTGGCGGCAGGGGGGGCTCCTGTGCTCCGCATACTGTCTCTGCTGCTGAACAATACGTCGGGGGAGCAGGAGCATTAATAGTTCGAATTTCTGCCGCTAAAGCATGTTTTAGCGCATCCTGAACAGCAGTTTCTGATGTTATTTGCCGCATCATTTGGAGACACTTTTTCCAGTGTGCTGCCAGACATGCAGCTATTTTATTTCCTTCTTGGACAGACTCCCATATTTCCCTTCCTAAGTTCTCCCAAACAGACAATGAAAAGAGAGCCTCAGAGTCCTTAAAAAATCCTCTTCTTTGTCCCCACTGTAACAAATCCTCTAACTGATCCTTTTTAATATCCACCTCTGTTTCTTCAACCAGCCTCATAAGTGTCTTTACGGCTGCCTTTTCCTTCGCAGATGCTGCGATACCCATGCCGCCTTTTATCACGTAAGCTTACGATTCCTGCCTCTCTCAAGCAGCCTGGCGCTTCTCTTCTTAAGCCCACTGGCATCCGCGGCAATCTCCCCCGCCTTTTCAGTCGTTAGTGTTCCCCTCTTGTTCCTTACCGGATCACGTCGGAGGTCGCCAGATGTAGGGTTATTCCATGCGGGGACGGACGACAGGACACCAATATGATGATCAAAGTCGCCAGTTTATTGAGCCTAGCTGATCATTCTTATGCAATTCTCTAAGTTCCTAAGAAGCTTTGATTGGCTGCTGCATGCAAGCATTTGGTGTCCACGCGCACAAGCATAAAATGCGATTGGTTATATCAACACTGTACACGCGTATAAACATAAGATATAGTTAGTTATACTCACTCTGTACACACGCATAAACACAGGACATAATTGGCTATAATAACTAGAGCATGTGAAACTTGTCTCAGTCTAATTGGTCAAGATAAGCCCCCGAATTGAAGTTGTTTGTGCCAAGTTCCCTTTATCGTGGAATGTGCACCTGTGTTTTTCTAATTGGGATCTTTCTGTCTTCTTGTTTATTCCGTTCAAGGCCTTCTAAAGGCGTCTGGAATGCTCTTGCGACCATGAGCTACTTTCAGGCCCAGTAACTAAGTTCCATATAATTGACCCCTACACCACACTCAGTAGCAAACAAAACACTGTGAGAGCAAAAATTATTTTAAGACAGCAACCTACATCTTAGCCAGACTCCTCGCCCCTACGCTTCCCACAGACTGCCATGAGCTGCCTTCTGTCTATGGAAGCAGAGTAGCCTGATCTGCAGTCTTCCAGGCAGTCCTGAAGTCCTGGGGTCTTTCAGAAGGTAGAAGGTGGACACCACTACCTCTGCCTGTCCCTCACCGGTTGCAGGGGAGCTGCAGAATGGCGTCTGTGCCACTGCATGTCCCTCTCTGCATGGTTGTGGGTGGAAGTCTCCAGTAACACAGGCCAAGCTGGGACCCCCGTGTTTGCCATGCCACCCTCACCGCTCTGCTGACAGGGGGTGACGGTGAGCCCGTTCCAGGCACTCAGTCTTTCCAGCTGACAGAGCATGTGCTACCCCAGCTGACTGCCAGAATTAGGGCACATTCACAGCATCCCTTTCAGCCACCACCCTGTGAGGGTTGTGATGCCCAGGTGACGGGTGGTGTCGAGCAGGGGGGGGCACTGCCAGCGCTACCTGCCATCCATGTGACGGGTGTATGGGCTGCCTCTGGCCCTGGCATCTCCCGCTGCTTTGTATTCATGCACGGCGAGGAAGAACTCGCTGCTCATTGCTTTGGTGGTACCAGGCTGGCACTTCATCTCACAGAGGGAAGCACCAGTTTAAGTCTGCAGCACCCCAAGGCTGCATCCCAAGCCTTACATCGCTGTTGGGAAAGAGGGAAGAGAAACTGGTGCTGTGCTCCTGAGTGGTATCTCCCCAGGGAGGTGTCATCAGATCTTCTGTGAGTTATACTTACGACTCCCTTCTTGTTTGCTGGGAAGATAGTTTCTTTTCAAAGCCATAGTCCACAAAGTGCCAGCAGATGCACATATGCTTTGCAGCAAGGTCCCTTGGCTTCAGTCCAATCTCAGGACAGACAGGGATTTGACTTTGTAGCTCAGCAACTGAGCCACTCATACGTTTAATTGAGTATCTACTTAGTTGTTATATTTAATTCAATTGGGGAAGGCGCCCCGCGCTTAGCTATTTAACACTGCCTGAACAGGAGTGGTCCTTTCCTCTTTTCTGTTTCCAGAGCAGTCCTGTTTCCAAACTGCCAGCCCAGGACCATGAGTCTCAGCCAGACTCACAGGGCTGAGGCCTGGGAGGGAGCCTGGGCCAGACCTCTGCCAGGATGTGGGAGCTGAGGCACAGGCTTGGGACCAGCTCTCCCAAAGCTGTCTGACTTCCTGGCTGTGAAATTATTTTCTGTCTAACTGGGAAATCCCTGCACTTCGTCCAGATAATGTGGCAGTAAGGGGTCACTAAATGCTGGTCTCAAATGCAGCATTCATCACCCTCATCACTAGGAACAAAAAGTTCTGAAGTGGGCAGGACCACGATTTCCTCATTAAAGCTCAGAACAAGATGTAACAGCTGTAGTTAAAATTACCCCATCATCTTTGCTGCCTCCCACCACACAAGGGAAAGTTATTTTTAACTCCAGGTTGCCCAAGGGATGCTGCATGGCGAGATCTGTTGCGTCCTCGCCAACAGTCTTTGCCTGGCAAGAAATGTGGGGAGAGCTCTCCCTCCAGCCAGCTGGGATCAGACTAGAGAGCCCAGGCGTGGGCACCTCTGCAGACTGACCCCTCCAGGCTCCCCAGCTGCTCCCGAGGGGGCAGAAGCTCCCACTGAGGCAGCTTTGGGAGTGCAGAGGACCAGGCGCCCAGCTAAGTCCTCCTTTGCTATGCTTTTGTTCTTTTTAGTTTGCAAATAAACTTGGTGGGCTGAGCCTATTCCAGATGCCGCAAGGGGCACCATGAAGGCAGGACCTAGAATGCACTGAGTCGCAAGGACAGTCAGGCAAAACCAGAGGGGATTAGCTTTTAATGTGTTTCTCAGGGCAAACCCTGAAATTGTGGGATTGCCAAGACCCCAGCAGGAAAACTAGCCAGCTTGCTGCCCTCCTGGCCACGTATCAGCTTCCAAACTCTCGCAGTATCAGGAAAACTTGCACAGAAACCTAGGAACAGCTGTGATGCACAGGAGCACCCTAGCCATCACCTTCCTATTGTATGTGGCCACACAGTCCCCTGTGAATCACACTGCAGGGCACAGCTACAGTCACATCTCCTCCAGCCCCAGAGTGGTGGCATGGCTTCAGGGCTCCCTGTGGGCACCTAATGTGAAAGAGTTCAGAAGCCTCCAGAAGAGATGCTGTGTAGATGTGAGTGCAGTTATCACTGTTCAGCTTTATCTTTCTGGCTAGGAATGAATGTGGTACTGCTAAATACCTGCTGCATTTGCTCTCAGGGGTCTCTGAGCTAAACTGAGATAACTCAGCTGCGCACTCAGTCTTTTCCATACCTAACTTCGTTGATGTCTGTATTAAAACCCAGCAGTGTGTAAAATTGGGAGCTAGCATCCCAAGCAGAATTACATGATTTTTTTATGTTACTTAGCATCTTGGGGTTACATTTTTAGACTACAAGAACTTTTGTTGTAAAGGTTTTTCTCTGCTGTGTCATCTGCAGCAAACATCATTATCCAGGTGTTTTGCTCTGCCTTGTGAGTTAGTCCTTGTGCCTGCTGGGTCTCCTGTGGTTCATACTGCTACATTTTGTCCCAGAGAGAAGTTGACTTACTGGAAAATGAGACAATACTCCTCCCTGCACCACAAGATGCAGCTACCACTGCTAGGACTCTGGAGAAGATCACGAAGCCAACAAGTCTGTCCCAGGGTTTTATTTTGGGTCTGTCAGTGACCTGCTGTGCGCCTGCCTTGCTGAATCACCACCATCCCCCTCCCCTCTTCAGAGCTCAGTTTCTCTTCCTGCTCCCTGGGAATAATCCATAATAAGCCTTTGTAAACTGTGGGAGTCCGGTACAGATGCAGGTTTAAGAGCTGTGAATACACGGAGTCCAGGGGTTAGACATATTTGGCACAAGGTGCAGGATGTATCTAGTACTCCCATAGAAGCCTTGCACTATCCAACACAGACATGTAAGATGCAGGACTGCAAATCGGCTGCTGAATGCGGTGTGTATGCAGGACAGGCATGAACCTCACCAAATTAAAAAAAACACCACTAACAAATATGAGCTTTTCACCTTAAATATTAAAAAATAAAGAGAGGGAGCCTCTGAATTTTGTTACCATTCATGTATACATTTATTAAGCCAAAGGAGTTTGATCATACCACCGTATGTTACTAGAGCATGTGAGATCCCTTCTCTTTAACTTTGCTAACAATGGTATTTTAAGTACTTGTTTGCTTTTTGCCCTTCAAGATTAAAAAATTAATCCTTTCCACATTTTCCCATGAAAGGATCTTTTTTTTTTTTTTCTTTTCTTACTGTACAAAACAAATGTTTCTCAGACATGTAAACAACCATCACAGAAATGAAACTGCTGTTAAAGTTAACTTTATAGTTATGGACGTTCTGTTAGATTTGTATCATGTTAGATGTATTTCAGCTCAGTGACTCCTTCAGTGAAAGTTATTATTGTTACCATCACCTGCACTGCCATAGTGCCTAGAGGCCCTGGCCAGGGTCAAGGCCCTTCTGTGCAAAGTGCTGTACAAATACTTCAGTGTAACTCTGAGGTCCCTGGTAAGAACGGCATTCACTCTGCCTCCCTCTGCTCAGTGGCGATCCTCACAATTAATAGGAGCTGGAGTGAAACTCTTTCCAGACTAAGTCTGGAGTTGATGTTCAATTACTGTTGAAGAGAAATGTTACTACAGGCCAATCCTGATGCCTGCAGTCCTGTGCGTAAAGCTGCTCACACTCATGGGAATGCTCATATGAGTAAGAAACTCCTGTGGGAAAGGTCTGCAGAATTGAGTCCCTGGATCATTGAACTCCTTTGCAAGAAAGCATGCAAGAAAAGCAGACTGATTCCTTTTCTCTAAGGTTTCATCAGTATAATTCTAAGAGAGAAAGGGACAGGGTCAGTTGCTCAGTTTCAGCACCTCAAGCATTTTGAGTTCTGATCCCCAAATTAAAGAAGCCTCTGCTCTGCCTTGGGCTATTGTGGCCAGGCCTGGAAAAGTCTGTTGGATGCTCTTTGTCATCAGGAGGCAGCGGTTTGCCGTTACAGAATGGAGGGCCTCTGTTTTATGGTGTGAAGGCTGCGTCCTAGGCAGGAATTGTGAAGATTGTGTTTGGCCATCAGTAGAAATTATTCTGAAAACACTTCAGAGCAATTGCAGCTTAAATAATGATTATAACTTGGTATTTGAGGTGAAAAAAAAAAAAGGATTACATGAAATAAATAGCAAAGAATCAATGTCCCTGCACAAACATAATGTATTCCTGCCTATGAAGCATCCCTTGCAAATTACTGCCCTTTAGGTTATGTCAGATGTTTAAATGAACCCTTTAGAGCTAAAATACAGTACTCTGAAATGAGGTTAGAAAATTTTCAAAAGGACTAATGGGAAGTGTGTACAATGCTCTCTTTAAAACAAATTTCCCACCTGGGTAGCCTAGGAGTGCGAGGCCTCAATAGACATAGAGCCGATCTGAAATGGCAGCAGGCATGTGTGTCATGATCTGCATGCGCAGCCACCAGTAGTAATCCATGGGGTGGTAGCGGGTGTACGGGGTTGTGGAGGTGAGCGCGTGGGCCACGCTTTCGATGACCGGCGAGGTGTCTGTTGAGCCGCTGTTGCAGTATGTCTCCATCTTGCTGACCTGCTCATCGAAGTACTTCCTGCCATAGTCTTTGCGCACTATCTCAGGGAGTTCGTCCCACATTTTGTCGGCTATGGCTTTGATTCGCTCAGGGCTGTACAGGTTGGTGGCAGCTATGAAGTTGCCAGGCTCCACGATGCTGACCATCACCCCCTGGGGCTGCATTTCGTACCGCAGGCAGTCGGAGAAGGCTTCCACGCCAAACTTGGTGATGCAGTATGGTGACCGGGCAGGACTGCCCATCCGACCCATCATGCTACTGATGTTCACCACACGACCTAGACAGAGGCCAGGCAAAGCACAGCTGAGCTGCGGTACCTGATCCAGAGCAGACACCTGACACACACCACCCAACAGATTCCTGAACATGCATCCACCCGCCCACCGTACATCTGTAAGGTCTGCCTGGCTGACCTGCTCGTGGCTCTATCTGAGCTTTGCTGTCCTACGCAACAGCCTTCAGGCAAGAGAACAAGCCCATTGCTTGTGCTCCTTGGCTCATTATACCTGAGGGAACAGGCACATGGTAACACACAAAGCTCAGTGCTACAGGGAACACAGAAGAGGCTGGACACAGCCTGCATGGTGGGAAACAGGATTGCTCAGCAACAAATCAGGGCTGAGCCCAGACAAGAGAAAGCAGCAGCCAAGAAAGCCTCTGGCACCAAGGCTGAGCTCATTTATTTGCAAGTCAAAGGCACAAAAACCAGGAGCCCAATGGTGGCTTACAGCGTCTGCACCACAAAAGGTCAGAGCAGTCTAAGTCCATTGCACCCTTTCCTGTGTGACAGCTGGATTATAGCTCCAGGCACAGAGCAGGGGCCTTTCTCCTCTCCAGAAGCCATCCATTGTGGCTGGAGAGAACGCTGGTAGGAGACTGTGGATGCTGCAGTCTAATTAGAGGTTGCAGTTCTCTGCACTTTCTATCCGTGCTCATTGCTGAGTTGTGTTAGAAAGAGAAACTTTGACCACAGAAGTGGATATCCTTCCACGGTGGAAGAAATGCCGCCTGGGCCACATACAACCCAGGTCTGCAGCACAGGACAACAATGTTAATGTTTGTGGATGACTCAAGAGTAAAAAATATTCTCATTTAGTCAGGTAGTTGGCCGCAGTACATGAAAGCTTTTGCCCTTTTATGCCGAGACCCACGCAAGCTCCAGGTCTGCATTCCTTTGCTGTACAAACCCCACCTCGCATATGTTACAAGCTCCCAAAGTAACACAGCGCACAGCTGACAAGTTCCCTGCAAGAAGCATGTCATAGTACACTGCTGCTGCCCACCCTGCCAGCACTGGCACTGCTGGTTTTTGTATAGAGGGGAGGATTGCTCCTGACACTGGAATTTATGGTGAGCTGCAGCTTCTGAATAGGTAAAAGAAGGTATGACGGATTCCTTCTTGCGTGGGATGTTGCAGAAGAAGGCAGCACAGATGGGAAAGAGAAATAATAACGGGTTTTCAGGACTGCTGCCTTGCTGTATAACTCAGAGCGGTTAGGAAATCTGTCATTTGTGTGTATGCTGTGGGTCACATTCTGTCTGTACAGGTATGAAGGTGGCCAATGGTGCAGAGAGAAACATAACAGACCTTTTAGCCTCTAACACAGCAAGACATGGGGCAGGATGAGGGACCTGCTCCAGGGAGTGCCAGTCAGGAGGAGACCACTCACCCTTTGACCTCCGGATGAGAGGAAGGAAAGCCTTGGTGGTTCGCACAGTCCCCCATAGGTTCACTTCAGCTACCTCCATGTAGGTGTCCATGCTGGTGAACTCGACTTCCCCGAATGTGGAGATGCCAGCATTGTTAACCAGCCCCCAGAGCCCTAAAAGACAAAATCAAGCAGAAAGCTTTCCCTCTGTGAGACTAATGAGAGCAGCTTGGAAAAGGCCTTGCCAATAGATTACTGAACTATACAACAGAGCTTTTCATTACGACTTGTAATGATGGAAGCCAGACAGAAGAGAGTCTCGAGCGAACTTCAGTCTCCTGAGCAAATATAACCACAGTCAGGATCTGCTTGTACTGCCCAACACTGCAGCCACAAAGTATTGTGTATAAGGCTTCCCAGGAAGTTCTGAGCCTGCTAGAAGAGAATTTCAGCCTTGTTTAAGCTGTTCTTACCATTCTCTTTTTATCCATCATGATTTTTTAAAAAAAGCAAAATATAGTCTCTAAATGCAAATAATAAGAATAGGAAAGACCTTGTAAGAAACAAAAGAGCCATTATTTCAAAGTAAAATCCCTTGTGTCACCATAAGAACTAGAATGTGTGCAATGCTGGGAAGGGGGATGTGGGCATGGGTGGACATGGGTGGGCACGCATGCCACAGCCTCTCCCTTTTATTCTGCTGCAACCAAGATAGCAACAACTGAAGCTACCAACTCATTTGGCAATGAAAAGAAAGATTAAAAAGGAATTTGGAATAAAATGAACTCACTTCATATAATATTCTAATTGCACAGGAAACAGACTGAGAAAGGTCTGGGATGGCTTCTCTCTGCTGTTTAGAAAAATTCACTGTTATCTGTTGACTGACTGTGTCCAGATCTGTGTTCTCAGAAGCAGCCCAGAAAAGGCAACTTCACCCTGGCCTATGCTTGAGAATACAGGGCTAGAAAACTTAATTTATACAGAAGATCCACATATAAAAATTAAACATAAAGTAAAAGAAATACGTTTATGCAAAATCCAAAATAAAACATCACCAGTTGTTCTGCTTTTAAACAATCTTCGTGTGTTGAAGTATGGATGTTCTTTAGGGAAAAAATGTAGTTCACCAAAGGGTGGAAAGGTTTCAGGAATGCACAAGCAACTAGGATTTTCACAGTACTGGAGCAGAATTTGCTGTCATCACCTCAGTAGAATGAGGTAGGCAGGCTAAGAAAGTCAGTTACAGCTACCCCCTGAGCTCTGAAATCTGTAGTGTATGGTAATATCCACAATGTCATTAATGATACTCAGCTGGCTTCATGGGAAATCCTTTGGAAAACCTCTCCATTTTCTTAGCCTTTTGAAAGTTTTGGGGAGACATTTCCTTTGCTAATGCCCAATCTTTGGGCACTGGCCAGGTTTTACAACATAAAAGGAGTCACAATCAACTTCAGGTCACAGGAATAAAGCACTAATCCCAGGGCCTTGAACACCACCCTGATTTCTGCTAATGTCCCTAGAGGAGCTAGTGCAGAAAAAAGCAGTTGTCTTTGTAGATGTTGTCTTAAGTGGGAAGCTGCTTTCTGATACAGCACAACATTTAAACAGGCCATTTGCTGTGCACTGCTGCTCCTCAAAGCTTTGTGCGCCCTTCAATCATATGCTCAGCTTTTGAAATATGCCCTGTAAATGCTCTCAGAGCCCAGCTGAGGGAGCTCCTGCCACCTATGTGACCTTAGAGCCCATTGCACGCACCTACCTTTCTCTGGGTCCTCCAGGCTGCTATTCACGTGCTCCACCGCTCTGTCCACTTCTTTGCTGTCACAGACGTTGAGCTGGACAGTTCTCATTCTATCACTGTTCATGTTGTCCAGCTCCTTGGAGCCACCATCTCCCTTGTCCTAGAGGGGAAGAAAGCGCTGGTTTGAATCTGGCCAAAGACCTTGTGTAGAATATCAAATGCATAGCAACCATCAAATTGAGCAAAAGAGAGTGCACAGGACAGTCACAGAATAATCAGGACAGTCCTGCAGCATTAAGAGGAAGGGGAACAGACAAGGATGCTCCTGCAGAACACCATTCCTCGAGCATCTCCATCTGACCATGAGCCCTGCCACCACGTCAGTTGGTACAAACTGCTTCGGCCACCAAGAAAGCAGCCAGAACTGGATCTGCTGCGGCAAGGCAACTCCTGCCCAGTACAAGCTCCTGAGATCAAGCTATACCCCACTGCCGCAGTGGTGGGAATGGGCTGCCATCCTCGCTTTGGCTCGCATAAGGGGCACAGCAAATAGCTTGGCAGGGGTATGGTATAAAATAGCTGGTGAGTGGCTGCACATGTACGTTGCATGTGCTTCTCAGTCACGTTGCCAGCTCTGGAAGCGACAGTCCTAGAAGAGGGACTGCCTGCCCACTGCTCTCTCCCTTCAGCTGATCTACGCACACAGCTCCCACTGTCTGGAAACCTACCTACTGCCTCTGACAGACTCCTACAGAGTCCAATCATCAAGTGCCTGGCCAGCTTCCCTGCTAGCAATTCCCTCCAGCGCCTTTTCCAGCATCTTGCTCTCTTCTTTGCCTCCCCCCATGAGCTTTTTTTCACTCCCATTTCCCATCTCCACTCCTTTTTTCTCAGCTCAGAACAACAGATTCCCCCAGTATACACATATCCACTCACAGCCCAGACAATTAACTGCAGCCAGCCCCTGAGATACCTTTCACATGGGCCAGACGCTGCTACCAACATGGCTGCCACACCCAGACCTAGTCCCTTCACAGCGCTGAAGCCTGCCTATGGTGCTTCCAGGACACAGACATGGGATATTAATATGAGTTTGGGACTATCCCTGAATCGCTCCTATGTTTGTAAGCTACTGGACTCTGCTGGCCACTCCAGGGTACTTCTGTAGATGATGGTGAGGTCTAGCTCTGAAAATAATGACTTTTTGGGAATTTCCCTGTCTTTACTGCAAGAAACTCCCTCTGTCCCCCCAGTATCATCCCTCACTAGAAGTCTTCTACTCTCCACTAACAGGCCAGACATGAAGCATGTCCCACAGGACCATCTGATAGCTGCTTAGCTCTTCTTCCCCCACCGCTCAACCCTCCAGGTAGCCCGCTCACTGTGTCAGCATCAGCAGGCAAGCATGGGAGTGCTCTTCACTCCTGACAGACAAGGCTTTTTTGGACAGATAGCTTTTTTTCCTCTGACGTGAAACAGGCCGGGGCTTCATAGCAGGGCTTCCTCCTGACTGCTGAATGACATTAGATTCTTCTAAACATCTTGAGCCACAGGTGCTCCCTGTCAGAGACTGCCAGCAGTCAGTTGTCAATGAGATGCTGCTCGTCTCCGCAGTCTGAACCCCAGCTGCCCATTTGCCCCCCCTGGAGCGACAGTTCCCTTTAGACACCACACTTTAGATACCACAAGAAGGTGGCCATACGTCCCCCTGTCTCCGTGCCACCTGTCCTCCAAAACAACCTTCTCCTGGCTCCTCTCATTCCTGGGCTTAACCACTGTGCTCACAGACAGCTTACTAAAGTTAAGTACCTGACATCTCCTCTGTCTTCTCCACCCTTCCTTATTCCACCACAGACTGTTAATACCGGTTAGTGTTCATCCTTAAGAGAAGGCATCTACTACACTCTCTTCACATGGAAGCATACTGCATACAAAATGGAGCAGTTAAAAGTCCCATGCACAGCTTAGTGGTACGTTTTTTTTCTTACAGTGACTGAAAATAGAGTTTTGTCCTAAGTTTGCGGCTCACTCAAAAGCACTGCGGTGCTGAAGCCAGTGTGTATGGCAAAGCATTGAAAAGCATACAAATGGCACATGTAGGAATGCCAATAGGGAATCAGCAAACGCAAGCATGCAAGTCCCTTGGAAATAGCAGATACGGCTAAAGGGAAGAGGAAGAACAATAAGGCCAAGGTGCATCCTTCCCCGATCCTAGGTCTACGAGGTGCTACAAGATCTCTGGGCCACAGCAACATGCCAGCCTCAGAGGCCTCGTAAGCTCTACTGGGACCTTCACAGTGTCCTCTTCTTCCTCCCTTACAGGGTTGGCTCAGCAAGCCAATATCCCTCCCGCCCTCCCACCCACATGCAGCTTGGTGCTTGGACAGGGACCCTTGGAGCTGGGATCCTGGCTAAGAGTTGGACTCTGGGCATTAACCCAGACCCACAGGGCTATTCCCTTGGCTCTTCAGAAAGGACAGATGGGTGGTGTTTAAGTCAGGCACCCTGTGACTGTGTCATGCTCTCCCAGTACGGGATGCAGCCTGTCCCACAACCCCAGGGCCCGTACACAGCAGAGGAAGGACCTTCTCATGCTACACCGAGACACCAGCACATCTCTCCTGTCAGCCCCAGAGTCCACTGTCCCATGGCAAGAGGACCGAGCTCTTGCATATGGAAAAAGTGCACCACTGCCTCATTTTCCTGTTTCCATGGTCACCCTCTGGGGCCCATAGCTTCAGCTTGTATCTTTATCAGTATGTCCTTGAAGTGGTATGTAACACCCTATTGCTCTGAGTACCCTTGCTGAGTCCTACAGTGACTGGCCTGCATGCTGGCTTGCTCAGATAAACTCTGCCTTCTCATCCCCCTGCAAGCCCCAACAGGCCTGAGCACACAAAGCAAAGCAAACAGGGCTTCCACCACATGCCTGACAGCTGTGGCAAACATCACATATGTCCACGGGTAACAGGTACTGATGGAAAAATACCTTCTTCATCTTGTGTCAGCTGGCTCCTCCAGCTATTAACCAAAGAAGAAAAAATAAGACAGCTGCAGCATGATCGTTCATTGGATCCAGTCTACCACTGTCTTTTGGCAATGAAGCATCAACACAACTCTCACATGAATATATTTGCCAGTGAAAATGTTATGAAGAAACCGTGTGTGAAATAGCACACTGTTAGCACAGATCCATCCTTGGGCTCCCCTCAGTTGTGACCCTAACACCTCTCTCAGGTTTCCTTCAGTAAAAATAGTCAGGCACTCAGGATCTGGCCGCTCTAGGAAACCTTTCCTGATGAAGAGTCAGCGCTGCACACACTTTTAATCTGCAATAAGGATGTGGCATTCCTAAGAACAGTGCATACCCTGAGGTCACAATGGCTCCTCAAGCTGGAGTATGCTTCTGATGTGCAGGTGTGCTGTGAAAAATAGTCCCATGAAAATAACACTGAAGTTTCATAGTCATTTCCTCTCTGTCCAGGCTAGGCAAATATACCCAAGAAAAGCTGATGCTTCTTATTTCTACCTCCACTTCTATCTAGCATCTAAAAACACACCAGGCTTTTTCTGCCCCTAAAATCAGCTCCAGCAATAATTACACTCTGATCAGAATTCTGCTTATGGTTCTGCTCATGAAACCTGTGGCACAATGAGAAATCAGCTCAGTCTCCTGGACTCGTTTTAGTTCTAAAGAGCGGTTCGACATAAAGTATACGGCCTGAAGACACATAGGAGGCCAACCTGTTAACCAAGGAGCTTTCACATTTTACAGTGGTTTTCTGATGACAACCGCTGTTACCAGTCTTGCTATAGTCACACAGATTTTGGAACATGGGATGCGAGTCCAGCTAAAGAAGCAGTATTTAATTACACAGTGCTACAGCAAAGCTTTCTGCTGACTTTTGGCGAGGAAATACATATTGATCAAAGCCTAAAAGAGTTCTGGCATGCTGCTGCACATTAGCTTATGCTAAAATTGTCAGAAGCCAAGATTTTCCACTAACATGCATTCAGTAGAACGAGTACTGAAGACACCAAAATGGAAGGGAGGTTTCAGTGACAGTTAAAAGACATGCTCGCTGAGAATGTGGTCTTTCTGGCAGCTCAGACAGAAGAAGTGAAACCTAGAAGTAACTCTGCAGCTCTGAAATTTTTGGCTCCTGTCAACAAAGAGGCAGGCTATTATTCTAAACAGTGGGTTTTAAGTCTGCAACGTTCTTGTATTCTCTAATGTTGATCTTCGGTTACAAGCTGAGTGGAAACATCTGCCAAAAAAGTACTCATCCACCATCTCTGCTTGACACCTTTTGAAAAGCAGCAGTTTATAAGTGTCTTGTTCTGTGAAGCCTGTAGAGGGAGCCCAGGTTAACAAATAAACCCTTGACTCAAAGCTGAGACACCAAAAGAGACAGAGCTATTGAAACACACACTTCTCTTTTGAAAAAATGCAGCAGAAACACTAATAATTTAAATTTAAAACTAATCATTTAAGCAAAACTTAGTAATAATGGAAAAATTAACAGCAGAAAGAGTATTGATAACATTAAAAAAGACCTTGCAAATTCTCTTTAAATAATATAACTATTCAAGATACATTTATAGTGATGAGTGAGCTAAAAGATTAGAATCAAAATAACTGACCCACCCCAAGATATCCTGAGGAGTAAGTTTGTTTCTGTTGGGAAATGGCTACGCAGCTAAAAAAGTGCAGTGCTTCATAAGGAAAGAGAGGCTAAAGCTCTCTCCTATTTTCCATGACCAGGCATCTCTGACTGCCATACAGAGCACTCCTGGAGAGTATATCAAGACTGCGTCACTAAGCTATTTGTGGCCTGATTCTGCCCTCATTTGCACTAGTGGAACTCTATCACCTTCACAGAGATTTCAGGAGACCCTCAATACACACTGAGGCATGGCTGTACTCATGAATATAGAAAAATATGCTCATACCATGTGCCATAAGATCACTGGTGGCTTGGTGTATGTCACAATTAATCAAAATAAACCCTGCATAAATATGTATAGTCTGAGAGCAGGGCCAAAGGTCCAGACTGAAACTCATCCCAAAAATTGCTTATGGACGGGGCTATAAAATTAGATTTGGGGTTCCAGTCCATCAGATATTGAACAGACCACAATGTTGTGATTCAAGTAAGAACCTCCCTAGATACCATTCAGTCCTGGTTCTGGTCTAGACCAGGTTATGCTCTATGAAATTCAAGTACCCTTATCTTTCCCTTTGGGCTACTAACCACCCTCCCTCTCCTTGGCAGAAAGCTGTGCAGAGTGGAGAGGGACGATTGGACTTGCTACGTGTCTGTGCACGTGCCACAGGTGAAGAATACAGTTTTTGTTTTCCCTACCTTTTGCAGGCAGCCAGCGTAAACAATGAAGCCTTTGCCATGCAGGTGCTTGGCCAAGGCAAATCCAAACCCTGAGTCACAACCTGTTATAAGCACAGCTCTGCTGCCAATCTGCAAAACAAAACAGAACAAAACACACTGGAATTGAGTATTTGAAATCAGTGATTTGCAGTGCACAGAACAAAACCATGCCCTTGGCCAAGAGCAGTCTGTTCCAGGGACATTCTCTACACTCGTTGCCAGCTACTGCCACCCAGTGCCTCCTGAAGACAGGAAACAAAGGTTTCATACCGAGTTCACTGCAGTGAGGCAGGATCACTGTCCTCCCAACACAAAGAGAAGTTTGGCACCTCTGGCAACAGGCTCCCAAGGCAGAGACCAAGCAAACCACCATTCTCTGGCAGTTCACATCCATCTTGTAATCTGAAAATATACCAGACAGTTCCCAAGACACATTTTCCCTTCAGTAGGAACTGTTCCTGTATGTTCAAAGCAAGCAGGAGTCCACTCTTCCCGTAAGGCATGGGAAAGATAGCTTGACTGAAGAAAGGATATGGGTTAACCTTACTGACTGCTCACTCCTCTTTCTCTAGCACGTAATACCTCTAGTGCTGGGTTTTAAGAGCTACACAGAATCAAGTGGGTTTAATATTTGAAATTAAGACCAGTTGGTCATCAGTCTTTTTGTTAATTTGTTTGTTTTTTGGTCTTCTTATTCTTCCAACTCACAATTTAAATAGAAGTATACCTCCTTCCTTCTCCAAACCCAAAGAGAGGCAGCAGTTAAATGACATGTTAAAAATTGCATGGTGGATCAGACATTCCAGCAGCAACAAGTACACATGCAGCAAGATGCTGCTGTGGGTGGGATTAGGTAATAATTACTTGCAATTCATTCCAATTAATCTCTTAACAAACTAGAAATTTGGCTTTCCCCAGCATACACAGGGACTGATCAGGGTCACACTGGAAGCCCAGCAGTGATGCAGGGGCCGTATCTGAATTCCTCTGAGACTCTGTCCCAGGGTTATGGAGCAAGATGTGCGTGCTCTAGCACTGCTACAGTGCCGAGTTCTGCGCTACAAGACAGGCAAGAGGGCAAAACATCCCCCTTCCTTTTGCCTGGCACTGTTCCTGGCAAGCTAGCACTTTCAAAGAGAGGGCTGTTAAAGAAGAGGGCCGCTCTCCAGATCAAGAGGTGAGGATTTATTTATGTCTCTTTACACAGCCATAATCCAGAAAGAGTGCTTTATTAAGAATTTGTCATGCAAATTCCCTCCACTTTAAGGTGGAAGATTTAATCTGCTGAGTGAGTTCCAAAAATAGAAAAAACCCACTAGTCTGATTGTTTATTTCCATCCTTAGCAGCATGTACCATGCTACGTCAATGGAAGATCTGTGCTAGGAAAGAATGTGGAGTATGTTGGAGAGGTCCAGCTTGTAGTCCTTCTGGCAAATCAGAAACAAGAATTTGGTCACCAGGCTTCAGGGACTTTAAAATCCCAGCTCAGCAGAACTAGTTCCTGGAAACCACAATGACACTCACCTGATCGACTTCACTTGCATAAGAGCGGCTGCCACATGAGGACAAGAGAGGGAAGCAAAATCTTTGCACAGGCCTGTTAAAACAACAAAAACCAACAGAACAATCAGGCATGGAATATCTTGTCTGTACCCTGGTGCTGCAGCATATATATGAAAAGGAATGTAGTGTTGCCTATATACATGATGTAGACTGTCATTTGAGAAGACAGAATCCAGTCTACTGTTCTCCTTAGTCTGAGCCTGTGTGTTTCCTACAGTACGAAACATTTGTTTCTCAGAAGACCTTGATGCTATTTCCAGCTGCAGAAGCTGTCTGGATATTACCAAGAATTCTAAAAAAGCTCTTGCTCTGGAGGCACAGAGCTCCTTCCACCCGCAAAGTGGGCAGTACAGTTTCTCATTTCCAACAGCAACAAGACTCTCACTTAAGAGTTGCACAAAGTTGCGGTAGAGGAAGTTATTAATTTGTCTGATGAAAGTATTCTGCTGTGGCATTGCCTCTGATACCCAGCGTAAGGCTGAATTTGCTTGGATCTATCTCACTGCTTTTACACACAGCTCCACCCTTCTGCCATCTTGGATGACACTTCTTCCTCTGCAGTGGCTACCCATTAGGTACTCTTAGATTTTATATTCCCTCTTTTCAACTGTTTAAGCTAAGAGACGCTATGTGTTTGAGTAATACCTGCTAAGCAGATCTGACACTCCTCTGCATAGTATGTCTGACTCCCAGGAAGATAAACCATGTTCACAAAGACAGACCAGAGCAAAGCAACAAGGCCTTCCAGGGAGTGAGATTCTATTTAGAAAAGCTATGCTACCAGTAGCATCACACCGTCTTACATCTTGCCATCATTCATCAAAACTGGGCCTAGACAACAAACCAGAGTGACTCTAGCTTCTGCCCTTGCCAGCCACCTCTCTAGACTATATCAGCTTTTTCATTTTTGCTCTGGGCACTGACATTGCCCTCTCAGAGCCTTCTGGCCTTCCCCTAGACTTGCTGTACTTCATCTACCCTCTGGCCCCTCTAACAACATCAATCCTTCAGCAGAGCTTATCCTCCAGGCTGCTCTTCTGTCTTCTAAGAGAATTTGCATAATCATTCACAATTATCTCCTGCTTAGACATCACAGGCTCCCAGGGTGACCTGTGCTACACCAAACAGCAATCTGCAGACACTCTGGCCACTGAGCTGCACCATGGGAACACAAGGCTAGAAAAAGGGTCTGCTAGGGCAGAAGCTTTGAACCAGATGGGAAAGGAGCTGATTTATATTCAGGCAATGGTGTCCGCTCACCTTTCTGCAACAGTTCAGCACTTTTTCTAACTTTGAGTGTCACAAGCCCAATCAGCTCTTGAAATAGCTACAGCCAATTTCAGTGCTGCAAAGGTCAGTCCCCAAGCAAAGTCAGTGTTAACATCACTGACCTGCAATCCTGGCTTGGAACTTTATCTCAACAACAAGCTCCTTGGTGTGTCTTAAAGTGCCCAGAAATGTTCATAACATTTCTTTTAATTGCATGAAGTTGATTTTTATTTTACAGGATTTTTATTTTACAGTGTCATGCCTGGTCCTGTTACTTCACTGTAGAGCACTGATTTGCTGCACTCTATTCACAATAACCTGTAGATAATAACTACTTGACATACTGTCTACCTTGACCTGAAGGCAGGGGCTTAAAATAGATGCCGGCTGCTGATCAGCAGGAATGTCATCAGAGGAAACAGCTATGATGCATATGTGAAGTTAGCCCCCACACAGTACGCTAATGTACCATGAGCCATTTTTGTCATTCTGCATGACTGAATTCTAGAGACCACAACTGAGACTTTTAAAATGCACAGATGGTCCTCGAATTGAATCTGTGCTTGTAACCATGCATTTGCTTTTGTTCAGTTACACCAAAAAAGGCAGTCCTCAGCTTGAAGAGTCAAGTATATAAATGCTACCTCAATGCATTAAGATACCGGTATAGTGACAACACTGCCTTTCAGATGAACAGTTGGATTTCCATTTCAGGTTTAGCAGCTTGTGGGTACTTAAAAAAATGCAACACATTTTTGCCCTGAGTACAAGATGCATAAAGCACAAATACAGAGTAAGCAAAACAAAAGAAGAGGAAAAAGAAAAAAAAAGAATATGCTGAAAATTCTTTTCTCAAGTTAATAAAGCATTAATTTCTATTTTTAAGGCCATGGCAGATTCCTGCTGGGGCAGCTTTTTTGAGTGTGGAGTAAATAGGAGATAAAAAGCCCATGTCTGTTTGCATAGGAAATCCCTAACAGCTCGGCTATCTTTGGTCTATACCACTGCCTATTACAGGAGCCGTCCTTGACAGTGATGGTACTGGACATCACTATCAACAGCAGTAGAACAACACTGGAGGTGGCAGTTCTTGCTTAGTAGGCCATGAGCCACTTATAAATGGCTTATGTACAATTAGTGGTACACACACGATTGTTTGGGAACCTTGCTCTAAAGCAAAGCCAGTGAAAGCACTCAACTTGCTCTGAATTTGGACTAGTAGGGTTCCCATCATGTATCAATACAAAAGGTATTTTTTTCAGAGCTAGCAATTAGAATTAGATAGGCAGTTTTCTGTTCACGTTCAGAAAAACCCAGCTTCATTACTCAGCCCAGCTCCATTTCTCACTAAAACCCTCCCTCTGAACTTTCTCTCTCATTTCATGTGATTCACTGCCTCTTTAATGAAGTCACAGAAATATATGTCAGTTCCCTGCATTGCAGCAAGGCCTACTTGCTGATATTCAGGAATAAATCCTTGCTTGACACTGACTTCATGGTCTACTCAACCCCCTTTTGACTACAGATGACTGTCCAAGTGTAACAACAACAACAAAAAAAAACCAAACCCAAAAAAAACACGTTGCCAACCCCTCCTTGCATACAGAGCCCATCTCCTCTGTGCTCAGCTCAGTGACTGAGCACTGGCACAGGTTGCCCAGGCAGGTTGTGGAGTCTCCATCCTTGGAGATATTCAAAAGCCGTGTGGACACAGTCCTGGGCAACCAGCTCTAGGAGGCCCTGCTTGAGCAGGGGGATTGGACCAGATGACCTCCAGAGGTCCTAAATAAACTGTCCTGCTGAAATCAAATGAGCCCTTGATGTGTGATTTACTCAGGATCTTACTCTTTCTTCTTTTCCACCAAGTTACTTACCTGAAGGCACTCCCTGGGTCCTTGAAATTCAGGGCTTTCACAGAGAAGTTCAGAAGAGGCCGGGACAGCTTGGTAGCCAACATGCTTTCAATTAGCACACTCTGCCCACAGCAAGACTGTTCTCCCTCAGCTCTGCAATACAAGATAGCACCTCTGTTTTAGTTGCTCAACGATTTTGTAGTCATGCTGACTCCATGTATTTCAACAAGAATATAAAGTCCAAAGGAACTCATCCTTCCCCCTTCCAGTCCCTCACAAGGAGGTAAACAGCTCAACCTTCAACCACTTCAAGATGCTTTTAAGTAAGGAAAAAGATTATAAGTAAACTGACAAGCAGGGAGGCATTTAAAGAAAATATCAACTTCTCCTTCTTTAACGCATCTTTTAAGCGTATTCTCTGAAACAGCTAAAAACTAAGGTACTTACGTGGAATATATTATTTCAAGTGAGCTACAGGAAATAATTTTAAACTAAAATATAACTTCAAGTCACAGGTGATGTTATGTGTTCCCCAAAGCAATCCTTGGGCTTTGCAGCTAGTGCAGCCATGTGGTTAAAAATACATTTCTTTGTAATTAAGTAGCTGGCGATGCTGGACTATGCAGAGGGAACCACCATTAGAGTCACTATGAGGTGAAAACAGCTCAAAAACAGGAGTTAAGCACAGAAAGTTAATTTCAGTCATACTCATCTCGGATAAAACCGATCCGGCGCACAAAAAAACATCTCTGCAGCTTAATGCACAGCTTCCTTTATTAAAGCAGAAAACCGGTATCTAACTGTTGGGGCTTATCTGCACCTCCGCCGAAGGCTGGGCTGCTGCCGCGGCAGCTTCAGGGCCTGCTAGGAAACAGGCCTCAACTAAAAAAAGAGGGCAACTACCACGAAAAGAGCAGTGGCGGGCCACCGCGCTCGGAAGGGAGAGGTCCAGGCTCAGGAGGACTGGCTGGCTCCGGCAATCCTCCGGAATTCAGGGGTTCTGATCCAACTGGAGAGCTCGGTTGCTAGCCTCGCCATTTTTTTGTGAGGAATTCCGCAAAGATCGGGCGAGGGGACGGGCCGTCCGCGGGCAGCGCCGGCGGGCCCTGCCCCACGCAGGGGCGCGGCGCCCGCGGCCGCGAAGGGGCTGGCGGCGCTCGCCAGGGGCGCGCAGCGGGGGGCCGCGGAGCGGGGGGCGCCCTCCCGCGCGCGAGCGGCGGGGGGCGGCCGCGCGGGCGGGGGGGGGGGGGGGAGATGCCGGCGCCCCCCGCTTCCCGCCGCGGCCTGCCCCGCCCGGCTCGCCCCCTCCCCCCGGGCCGGCAAGGCCAGCGGGTGGCCCGGCAGCCAAGGGGCCGGCGGGGCCGGCCCGCCGCGACCCCTCCCGGCCCGCCCGACCCCCCTCCCGCGGAGGCCCCGAGGCGGCGGCGGCGGTGAGCCACCCACACGTTACCTGGAGCCGCCGGCGGGCCGGGCGCTGCTGCCGTTTGAATGAGGCTGGGCCGGTGCCCCGGCTGCCGGGGCGCGGCGGGGGGGCGGGTCGGGGGAAGGGCCGGGGCGGCGGCGGCGATAGGCTGCGGCCGTGCGGGGCGCCGCGATGCTGCTGCTGGCGCTGGGCGCGGCGTTGCTGCTGGCGGGCGGCGGACGGTGCCTGGCCCGCCGCCTCCTCCTCCTCCTCTTCCTCCTGCCGCGGCGGGCCCGCCGCGCCCTGCCCGTGAGTACCGCGGCGAGGGGCCGGGGGGGGGGCTTCGGCCCCTTCTGGGGCTCGCCAGGGGCAAGGCCTCCGGAGGCGCTCCCCCCCCCCGGGCCCAAAATGGCGCCGCGCCTTCGAGCCCGCCTCTGCCGCCGGCTGCCGTTTAACCGGGCCGGGGCTGAGGCGTCGCGCCCGCGGCAGTTGCAGGCAGCCGCAACGGCGCCGCCCCATCGGTCGGCTGGGCCGGTGGAGGCTGAGCGCGGGCACTGCGAGGGGAGGCGGGACGCCGAGCTGCGAAGAGCCTCGGGCGGGCTGCCGGCCCCTCGCAGGGGGCTCGGCCGGGGCCGCGGTGCGGCTGCCGGCCGCCGGCCTGACCCCCCCGCTACTGCGGAACCCCCTGCTACTTCAGGGGCTTCGTGAAGCAGTGGGTGCGTGGATTTTGTTCCAGTACTCTCTATTTGGAAATGAGCATGAGGGAGGAAAAACGGCCCTGCGAATGGAGCAGAATTGCATAGCCAGTCTCTTTTACACGTTTTTTAAAAAACACACGAAATGTCTGGGGTTCTCTAACTGGATTGGAGTTGACTTAGCTCTTGCTTATGCTCCAGACAGCCCTCCTGCAGGCACCGGGGAGAACCTGCAAGTGAACCCGTTTCTGCCTCCGCGCCTCCAGCCCTGTCCTGCCCCTCTGAAACGGCCAGATAACAGCTTTGGCCAGTTTGCAGCCTCCCATTTCACTCTTCTTCCATGTGCTCTGCTCCTCTTACAGTCCCCATCCCTGTCCCACCTGAGAAAATACCTCCCCTTTAGTGAATATTTTCAGTTCCCTTTCCTGGTATTGAAAACCTCAACTTCCTGACTCTGGAAGCAAGGGAACAACCAAAGTTTACTGTGTAACTGCTCTCATCTTCAAATTAATCTGTTTAATAACAAGCAGATGGCCGGGGAGGGCATAAAAGGGAACAGGATCCAGGAAACAAGCGACACAGTAGAAGAAGATAAAGTCTAGGCAAGCATGGTGGGTTCCCTCATTGTCCAGAGAGACTGAGGCTGACAAGGTAGCTTCACTTTCCTTACCCTCTTTTCCAATAAATGTGTATAATTTTGAAAGATCACCTGCATGAGTAAAATAAATTCTACTATTTAACAAAGCGATCGTATCCCAGCAAGGAAACTAGTGAGGCGTGTGTGCCTGAGCTGGCTGCAGGTTAAAATTGGGCTGCCTCACTGGGGTTGTTTGAACCGTGTGGAAGGTGTATTACAGTGCTGTGGATCACACAGCAAGGATACAGGCAGCATTACCCTGCCCAGATCCCACAACAGCACCTCCAGAACAAGAAGTTATTCTGCACCCTTAGCAGGTCTCATGTGCCCTGGCAGCACTGTACGCGAGTGCCTCTCCTGTGCAGTATTTCCTGGGAGCACGGTGTGACTGTTAGTGAGTGAGGCACCTGAAATTCCTCAGAATGATTATGAAGGTCACCGTGCTGCCTGCTAGAGAGGTGATAGCTAGTCCTCTCTGCCTGTCTCGGCAAACTCTAAGCTGCAGACTGACCTTATCAGACTCTGGGAATGAGGCCCATTAGGCCTTAATCTTGGGACTTCCGAAAGATAAGGAAGATCAGGCTTTTCCCTGTTCGGAGGATTTTTGGGAATAGGATCTTTTTGGCTGGGAATGGGGTTGCTCCCTGTTCTCGTCCCTGGGAGCTCTTTGTCGACCAGGCATGGCACAAAGATGGGGGCAGCTACAGATGTGAGATCTGATACATACCTTGGGTTTTTGCATGCTTAGCGCTGCTGGGGACTCAGTCTGTTGTGAACCATGCTGCTGTAGTCACATGTTTTATTACCAGCAATTAGGGCGATAGCAAATAGTTAGCAAATAATCACAGGAACTTTCTCATATTGTAAGTTGTTCCTCATTTTTCTCCCCATTATAGACAGCTGAGAGGATTTTTAAACCTCCTCCTTTCTGTCTACATTTTGGTGGGATTTTTTTTAACCAGAGAAGGCAAACCAGCTGCTGAGAGCTAAAACTAGATGCACACAGGAAGGCAGCCCAGCCATTTGCTTTTATTTCCTGCAGCTGAGCTCTGTCCTCATCAGACTGGCTGATGAAGGAGCTAATGATGGTTGAGGATGGGGTAGCTTCTTTGCCTGCCGTGGGTTCTGGAAGTGATTGCAAGTCCTTATCTCCTGTGCAGTTCCTGCTCTTTTGGGAAGTCCTCTGTCTTCAGGATATAGAGGCAAAGGGTCTAGGGAGGTGAGGCAGAGAAAAAAAGTCAAATCTTTCTTTTCTATGGGCCAGCTTGCTGAATTATTGTGGGAGGTAACCGTGGCAAATTCTGTGATCTGGTTCTTACTTGATCCTCATCTTTCTTGGATTGGTGTCACTGTAAATTAAATTAAGACTGAGCACTGTATATTTAATTCTCACTTATCTTTTGTCCTGTAGCTGCCTTCAGAGCTTTAGTAGAGCTAGTCTGTAGCTGGGTGCTCTTTGAGTGTAGGAATCAGTGTTAATGTGAGTGTTTGTATGATAAATGCAGGATAGACTTTTGATCAGTTCTCATTTCAACTTCAGATCATGACTCCCCTTTGAAAGCAATAACTTCAACATGAGTTATAGGACAGGACAGGGTGTAGCTTATTTGCCTGTTGCTCTCTGCTTAGAGTCATCTTGTGTTTGTACAGTAATGCTCTGATCACTATCACCCTGCAATTATTCCTTGTTGCCATTTCCCTACCGTGCGTGTCAGCAAAACGAGACCAGAGAGCATTGGTGATTGCCCCATTTCTGTCTGGAAAAAGTGGCTGGACAAGCCAGTGCAATTCATACGTAAGTAGTATAAAATACAAATGTTCATATTCCAGCTATTGTTAATACAGGAACAGGGAGTATTAGTTGCAGATATCTCCACAGAGATGGAAGTGACCTCACTTCCTTATTGCATTCTCTAGATCTTTATTACTATATGGCGTTATTGCCTCACAGATATGGTTTCAGTTTGGAGCAGTGTGCAGCACTGCAGCTGGGTGCCTGCTAGTTGGGTTAAGCATTAGGAGTTCATTGCTGCACAGCTGTGGTGAGGAGAGCAGGGGAGAGATGGCTTTCAAGCAAAGAAAGAGGGTGAATGGGCAGTGTTTCGCTACAGACTTCTCTTCAGGGTTTGGTATTCTGTTTTCAGATCTGTCACAAGCCTGTTGTGTCATACCAGATGGAGTATCAAATCTTCTCTCTCAATGTCTCTGTCAGTCAAAAGATAATAATAATGTAGGAGAGAACTGCAGGATTTGATAAGTTGTTCCTGTTAAGACTGCAGTGTTTCAGAAGGAAACCCTAACCTGTAGTCACATTCCTCCGTGCTAAAATACAGCATGGAAAGTACCGCATAGAGTGGGAGTAGGTGGGGAACAGACAATAGAGAGTCACTCTGCAGTTAAAAGAGCTGCTGTACAGGTCAAGCTGGTGACATACTATCATTTGGATGTTTTCTATGCTGCTTTTTCTACAATGCTTGTGAGCTGGAAGATCACTAACTTCTTTTGAAATGTTTCTGTTCTGCTTTGGCCACTGATCCTTGAAAGAAAGCGTTACTGTTCTAGCTCAGGTATCAAGGCAACACAAATCATTACAGACCAGCAATTGAATAAATTTAGGGTTTCGCAGTAGTTGGGAGCTGGTTGTGTTTCTATACAGGAATCTTGTCACCTAATTTACGCTGGTTGACCCAGCAGAAGCTCCACTGAAATTGCTGGGTTTAGGCTGCGGTCAGGTTAATGTGCAGACAGGTACATGGCCACTGTGACTTTCAGCTGGAATCGTACATCCTAAACACTGGCTGGCCCTGGCTGCAGGGCTGCAAGCTGCTCCTGTGCTGTGTTGCTAGGTGTTGGTGGTGCATGCAGCATTGCAATATCTGATACCGTATTACTGCCTTTCCCCACACAGGCTGAAGGGAAGGCAGTGCTAATAACAGGCTGCGACAAAGGTTTTGGACATGCCTTGGCAAAACGACTTCACGCAAAGGGATTTACTGTTTTTGCTGGATGCTTGCTCATGGTGAGTAGTAATATTGATCAAAATTCTTCTCCGATTGGAGGAAAATGCTTCTCAAGCGACAGCATCTTCATCTGCAGCCTTCATTTACCCTAGTCCAAGACCTGAGGGAAGTGCAGTGGGCAGGGATCGTTACATCTTCCATTGCTTCATCTGCCTGTTGCATCTTGTCATTCCTGTAATTCTGAGCTCTTTAGGGCAGAGACTGTCTGTCAACTGCATGTCTGTACAGCACCTTGCACAGTAGTGCACTGTTCACTGCTGGAAGCCTCTCAGCAATACCGCAACATACTGAATAAATCTGATAGTCCAGGATTACTGTGGCACTGTGGCTTTTTGTCTTCCCTGGCATCTCTGTTGCTGTCTTTTGTTTTGTCGCTTTCCTTTGGGGACACTTTCCTCAAACATCTCCAAGCTGCCTCTCCTGCCTTGTTGAGGTTCTGTTTCCAAAGTGTCTTCTAACTGCACTTGTACAGCTTCTGTAGAAGCTATTCAGTTTCTGGATAGCTGAATAAACAAATTTAATGTACCTTTCTGATATCTGTAGGTCTCACCCTCTGTCACCTGTGTTTGGCAGATGGCATCACTTGTTGTAAGAGATCAGTTTAGGCACACTGAATCAGAAGGGGTTGCAGATCCATCACCCCAGTCCCTGCTCTTGCAGGTAACAGTGTTGTGTAATCCTCTTTATAAACTGGGCCAGCTCCACTTCCAGCTCAGCTGGGGTTTACTCTTACAATGCTTTTTTGCTGTTTTGGTAGTCAAAACTCATGTAATTTCTGACCTGAATTGTTCAAAATCAGTTCATACCCACTTGTTTCTCCATTTGAAGATGGCCATTTCGGCATAGGTGCTCAGTGAGTGATGACTACAGATTCTTGAGTAGTGTGGAGAACAAACAAAAAAAGGTGGGCCTCATTGCCTGTGTGATCTCAGCGGAGGTTACGTTCTTCCACCACACCAGAAGGGAAGGTTATTATCAGCTGACATATTGTGTAACTTGAGAGCAAGAGAGTCCTATTGGAAAATTGCCACTATTTGGAAATTTCCATGTGGAGGCTCTGTAAATCCTTCAGTAATCATGTCATATGCTGCTTTGGGATGCTTGTCTCTGTGGTGATAGCAAGTCAGGCACTCACTTTGCAGGAGCAGCAGGTGTAGGGAATAGAAAGGAGAGGGGAGATAGGGTGGTCTGAGAGGCTGTTCAGAAGGCAGCACGCTAGTGCTGAGCAGAGGGGGCCAGACTCTATTTGGAGCCATGTGAAGAAACTAAATGCTCCTGAAGTGAGCCCTGCTTGCTTGTATTATTGATGAAAAAACTATATATTACTTTTCAATCACAGATTATATTACCTGTCCCAGAATGGTTGGGCAGCTCTCAGCATCCCCTCTGATCTGGCTCAGCAACTTCTTACTCGGAGCCAAAACTTTTGTGGTTCCATACTTGTACTCTGTGTGGAAGTGGAAAATGCATCAGCAGTCATAGTTGATCTGCAGGTGACTTTCAGGAGATTAACTGAGCACTTGACCATGAAGGGGTAGAGTGGGAGAATGTGACTTTTTTTTCTTGTTCTGTGTGCTAATAAATTTTTAGGAGACCCAGACGCAGAGCCCCAGGATTTTACTTGTGGTTTCTTCCCCCCAGGTTGTTAGTGTTGGCTTATCTGCTGTTAGGTGCATCTGAAGGATAGAGTCTGGTGGTAACACAGTTATCTGGATAGCTGTTGCAAAAATGTTACAGCCAAATGCTTTCTACCATTCTTGGGACAGCCAGCATCCTCATGTTGAACAGCCTCGTGTTTTAGATGGTTGAGGGAGATAATAGCCTGGGAATTTAGAATTTGATGAGCAGGAGCTTACTGAAATCCTAATGGTAGTAATGGACATGGGATGAAAATGGTTATAAATGTAGAGCTGACTGCTCCGAGAAAAGGAAGCATATAGTGACTACAGAAAAGGATGATGGATCCAAAAGAAGCAGGAAACACCAGTGAAGGCAGGGAGCTGTTAGGTCAGATCACTTGTGGAGAACAAAGTATGAGCATATAAGTGATTATTGCTGATAAGTGAAGGAGTGCACAGGCAGTGTGGCTAAGGATGCAGCTACCCTATGGTAACTGGCAATGTGCATTAACTGCTCATGACAAATGCAAGGAAACTTACCCTGTCAAGAGAGAAGCATGAGCTGCTGTAGGTTCACTGCAGGGTCAGAGCAGGTATGGGGACAGTTGTCATAGAGCAGATGCCAGGCTATTAGTTCACACATAGTTACACCATCATCACTTACTTGCATGCTTTTATACAGAGAATTAAAGGATCCCTGATGTACTAACCACCACTGAAAGCTCTTGCATTAAATACAAGATGGTACACTGTCAGGTGCATCAGGAGCTTCTTAAGGATCAGACAGTCAAAAATAAAGTTACAGGAATAACAAGAATACTGCAGGCAGGCTGGGATAGAACTGGAGAGGATCAAGTGCAAAAGGGATTTCATTTAGCAAGGACATGTGAGTCCACAGAGAAAGTTTCTGTTAATATATTAGGGTTAAGATGGAAAGACACACAGAAATTGATTACAAAATAACCTGAGAAGTAGAAAGTACAGAAAAAGTTGAAATAATCATTGTCTTATTTTCTTTGATCTTACTGAAAAAAAAGCATAAATTGTTTTCAGATGCCTACTGCCAGCAGTTTTCGTGAGGACTGCAGGCAAGAAAAGAGAAGGAACAGGGAATGTTTACATAAATGGGTATGTTCAAGTTCACCAGGCCTGACATAAATGTACTGAAGAGCATTTAAAGGATGAGCCATTGTGATTTCTGCCCCATGGGCGATATTTTCAGGAGCACTTGGAGGCCGGGGGATTTCCAGAAGGCTGGAAGAGGGCAGATATTGTACATCCCTTCCCAAAGGAGACAGACCTCTGGAACTGACAGCCAGGCAGCTCGCCTTCGGTGCACTAGATGAAATTGCAACACGCTGATATGTCAATTTTACAAATGTCTAGATCATAGCCTGATAGATACTGTATAAGTTTACATGGAACAGACTGTGCCATATCAGTCTAATCTCATTCTGGCTAAGCAGCAGAGTGGTTAAAGGGGAAGGAATAAATGCATCCTGAATAAGGGTTTTGACACAGGCCCTCATGATGGTCTCATGAGCAAACTTGTGCTCTAAGCCTGTGACTGCTTTTCAGTCCCAGGGAAATTTTCTTGGAAGTGGCCCCTGGAATAGAGAGTTCACTTGGAAAGAAATGTGCATGGTGCCAAGCAGGGAGGATTGCAGGCCATTTGGGGAATAGGGTTCAAAATGATCCTGGTAGATAGGATGGAGCCTGAAATCAATTGGGTGGAACCCAGTAATGACGAGTATGATGTGACGTGTTCTGCCCAGGAAGCACAGGAAGGGAGCGGGTGGATAGGCAGCAGCGGGGTTGGGGGGAACTGGTGCAGATAGAGTAAACCAGCCAGATCCACGGGTGTTCAGCATTGTGTTCATGGCTTCCTGATTCCCACTGACATCTCACTGCAGGTGCCCAAGTGCTTGCCAGGACCTAATCCTGCATCCCACGAACTTCCCTGGGAAGAAGCTGTGGCTCGGTCCATTATAGGAGAGCTCTTTGCTAACAAGCCCCTGTGTGACCTGCCTGTCCTTCAGCACCAGCTGCATTGGGATCCTCCGAACCAGAGCAGGGGAGTGGAGCAAGGAAGGGGGGGCAGCCGAAAGCTGGAGCAAAGCTCCTCTGCTCGGTGGAGAGGGCTCGTGTGGCTGTTGGGCTCCCTGCCCAGAAGCAGCCCCTGCTAGGCAGAGGGTGGGGTGGGCAGCCAGAGCCACGCAGGGCTGCGAGGGCAGGATAACCGGGGGAAGTGAGATAGCTGGGAGGAAACAGCAAAGTCCCACTGAGGGCCTCTCTGGAGTACTTGGGCAGCAGGCTGGGCTGGAGCAGGGCAGCTTTCAATGCTGATGAAACTGGGAAAAGGAAGCTGGGAGAGTCTCTTGAGAGGACAAAGATCAGACAAAAAAAAAAAGTGGTAGCAAAGGGAGGGGGAGAGAGGTTTTGCAGGAGCAGTTGGACCATTGCTGCCAGGACCTCTCTTGACTCACACTGCTGCATGGCTCCTGCTGGTGAGTCCCAAGGCCATGAAGGCCATCCCAGAGAGGACAGCCTGGCTGCTGCCATGGGAATGCCTCCAGGTATTTTCCCAGCCAGCAAATCGACCATTTAAAAAACAAGGAGGAAGTACCATGTGGGTATCTGAACAGGGAACATGCTTACAGCCCCTGAAGACCACAGAACATAAGATGATGTTCACTTCTTTCTATGAAAATACACGGCTGCTTCATTTGTGAAGAGGTTTTCTGGGCATAAGAGTTAAGCAATTTGTTTTGCAGTTAGATAGTGGCTGAGGTGGTGTCTGCAACTGTGAAAAGTGGTTCCAGTTGATATTGCACGTGGAAGTCAGTCTTCCAAAATCAATATGTTTTGTCTACAGTGAATAAATTGAAGCTGGGAAGGTAACTTTGCAGATTGAGTTGCATTGATGATCGGGGAAAATTCGTATCAATATGAATAATACAAACCATTTATACTGGAATTTTAAGTTGCTGGCCTATGACTTTGTTTCTCAAAAAAACAGTGGAAATATTTCTTACATAGTTTATGAGGATTTTGAAAGATTAAAAAACATGAGGGAAAAGTGTTTTCAGTGCTCTGAAATGACAACTGGTACTTGAGTACAGATATAGTTAAGTTTTTGTTTCTATACAGATACAGTAAATCTCTCTCTTTACAAGCTGAATTAGCTCCACTTTAGTCACTGTTAAGCAGCTGAAAGTTGCTTTGTATAACTCGGTCAGATGCAAGAGCATCTGCCAGAAACATAGTGAGGCATTGCACAACCCTCACCTGTTTCAAAGGGAATATAGTGTTTTGGTGACTATGTTATTAACTACTTGTAACGCCACTTTCAGAGATTCTTTTTGTGGCTAGATAAGAGGGCTAGACACAGCATGTCACTGTGTTTGATGTGCATTAGAAAAGCTTCAAGTCTTTATTTGCTGTTTTTGTGATACCTGGAAATAAGTCAGTGGTGAAATGATATGCAGCCATGGGGCCAGCACCTCATTCCTACTATTGTCATAATGCTGGTGTAACTATATATTGATTTTTAAGAGAACTACCTTGTTTTGCTCATGGCTGTGATGAACATTTCAATTCTTTTCCTTCATTACATGTCATTGTTCACTGGGCTGAAGGTGGAGGTAAAATGTTGTATACTATATTAATTAAATAGCTTGAGATATGTATAGAAAAACGAAGTGGTTACATGTTCTTTACATCAGCCTGGCTACAGAGGCAGCTGAGCAGGTGACTGTGGGAGGGTTGCTCACCTTGTTTGCCCTTGGGCTGTGGGAGTTGGTATCAAGTGCTAAAGGAAGAGTGGCAGCCAGGCATGGTGACTCACTAATTCATAACTTCTTCCTCCCTAAGGCGGCAGAGCCTGTGATTCAGGGAGTAGTTTGGTGAATTAAATCTTGAGCCTGCTGTGGAACTGCATGGCAAATCTGTGCTCTTTTCACTTTTATTTGTTATTTACCACCTGAACAAGGCTGTAAGGCTTAGGCAGCAATCTTGTCTGGAAGTAACCAGGTAAAATTTGGAATTTGAGCTGTGTTTATGTTTGACTACACAAAACCCCCCACAATAGTAACAGAATCTCTAATGATAGCAGGGAGGGGGGGGAAGAAAGGAAAAGGGTGGAAAGGAAAGCAGAGCCATCGTGTTCTTACTACCTATAGTGTGGAAGAAAAACAAAACGAAAAACTTGTTCTTGCTTCCTCAGCCAGAATCTCCTCCTTTCATGCCTTATGTCTGTAATCTTGTCGTTGTGTGGCAGACCTCCACTGTACATGTATTCCTGTGCATGCTGTTCCGCTGTGTAGCAAGAGCAAAATATTATTATATAGGTTCAGCTGTAAATGTTTCCTACTGTATCTTGTAGTGTCAGACTATTTGCTGTTAGGCATGCCAAAGGTGTCCGTGCTGTCTTGTTTTCAAAATGGTCTGACAATACTATTTCATTAGAAGCCAGGCGATATTTTGGGATGATGTGAGTACAGTGCCTAATTAGCCTTTCGTTTTTAAGCCTGGAAAATCTGATTCTGTTTTCTGTAGAAGTGTTTGCTATGTTACCTGCGGAGTATGGAGACTGAGGCAGTGGAGAGTCACCCACGGTTATCCCAGGCTGGCACAGTATTTCAGTGTTACAGATGTGAAACCCTTCATGCAAGGAGCTAATAGCCGGGGCTTTGTGGCCCTTCAGAGCAGTGGGTCACTGATGCAGATATAGGAGCTGTGCTGGAGGGAATAGGAGGATGGCTGTGGGTTGCATACTGGTTTGTGTGGCTCGTGTGCTTATTTGTGCACCAGGTTTACACTTCTGTGTGCAATTTCAATAGATTCTATTTCCTGTCCATGTGAACGTGCCTGGCCCCAAGCTGCATTACTGTTCCTTGTCCATCTTAGCGGGACATCTTTCTTTGCTGCTGAACAGGACGAGAATGGAGACGGAGCCAGGGAGCTGAAGAACATGAAGTCAGATCGCATGAAAGTGCTACAGATGGATGTCTGCAGTGACCAGGAGGTGGCTCAGGCTGTGGATTTTGTGAAGAGGACCCTGAAGGAGCCAGAGGAAGGTATGTGGGGATCTTTGTATTTCCAGCAGAGCTGGCTCTTTGCTCACAGAATCCCTCCTACAGAGCAGGCCATGCTCTTGGCCCTCTCTGCACCACCAAAAGAGGGTTAACAAGCCTGGAGGCCTGTGATAGTGTGTGGCTGGCAATCAGGCAGTGCTATGAGGAGAATTGTCTTGCTGTTGATGTGCCAGCCACATGGAAAGAGACTAAGACTGGCTGGAGGATTAGGCTCTAACTCTACATCCCGTAAAAAGTGATAAGTGGCAGCAAGCCCACAAGAGCCTGTGTTTTTCTCCTGTAGTGTCTGTGAAGGGCATAGGATGGCCGGAGCCTGATCCTCTCCTGGTGCTCCTGCTGCAGCCTGGCTCACACAGACCTTTCTGTAGCGACCCTGCTAGTAAAGAGGTGACGGGCCCTGGCTGCTTACTGCTGTCCCCTCTGCTGTGCTGGTACAACCTGTTTGTGTAACTGAGTGCTGAGCTGGAGCACAAAACTGACCTGCCCCCAAACCTGGATTATTCTTCAGCCAGGTCAATCCATGCTTTCAGTTTGCCATGCAACATCCCAGAGGTGATGTGAGGCAGGATCCAGGGTGGGCTTCGCATAGACCACCTTAACCCACATGCCACCTTAAGTGCAAGTCCAACTCATGGATCCTAAGAGCACGTGAAAGAAGATAGGAGTCTCTTCTGCATGCTTCTTTCCTTCTTGGCAGTGGTTTGACAGTGGGATGTGAGCTTACAGTCGGAGCCTGGTGTGACACCACCTAACCTCTTCCCATGTGGTGAGGCTGTGAGGCTTCTTGCCCTCTGTAGGTTTCTCTGCAGCCTCTGTGCAAGTAGCAAGCTGGACAGCTGTAGACCCAGGTTGAGGGTGGACTGAAGTTTCACATCTGTGGCTCCAGGACTTAAGGGTTGTCTGGCTGGAGGGTGGTTGCTCCTCTTGAAGCTTGGATGAGACTGTCATGGGCCTGTCTTTGTTCACAGCAAGTATAAAGCTAGTAAATAACAATAGATCTAATCTTCATGCAAATTACATGAGCACACCCTTCCTCCTAAAACAAGCATATGAAGTGCGACAGAGTTACGTACAAGCTCTGATCCCACACATGTTCTCTCTGCATGATTTTTCTTCCTACATAATCGCCCAGCCCTCATCACATTTCACAGCTTCTCAAGCCTTTCCTGAAGAGCCCAGCAACAGCAGTGGTGGCACAGAGCCATTTTCCACTGAGTGAAAACTTGTAAGGGAGCAGCTCTGTTGCTTCTATAAATGCAGCAGTGTTTGCAAAACCGTGTGTGTAGCAGGGACAGAGAAGTCTTGCATCCTTGATCAGCAAGTTGGACTGGTTCCTCCTGCTCTTGAGCCTTATTCTGTAGTTGTTTGCTCCAGCACAGTGTGCAAAGCAGCAAAGGCTTCTTTTTAGGTACATCAGTGTGACCGAGGTTTGGGGCTTGTGATTAAATAGTACTCAGTAAATAATGCGGGAAAGTAGAGGCTGTTGAGACTGAGGAGCCTTGCACAGAGGTGCTTATTGCACACTGAGTGTGGCTCCAGAGGAGCTAGTGCAGAACAGTTCTTGCACTGCACATTTATACCTCTTCTCCCTGTGCTGTGTACATAAGGCTAAACTCATTTCGATAGGAGTGCCCCTGTTTGTTTTCAAGCAGTTCCCACTGTACTGTTGACACTAAACAAATAATAGTGATAAGGCTGTTCTCAATAAACACACCGCTGTCCAGCAAACAAACAGCCCGTGACCAGGTACCTATCAGCACTTTGTTCTGTGTGTAACTGACCCGATCAGTGAGCAATGAAATTCCAAGAATGAATGATTGTAAATAATGTGTTCATAAACATCCCTGAATCTAACCTCGTAACCCAAGAAATGGGAAGTTGTTGTAGAGAAATTTAGGATCAGGAATACTCTGTAGAGGTTAGTTTGGGACTGACAGTTTAAGTCTTTTGTGGTCTTTGGTAAATCCCTTTCAAATTTGCTTTGCATAGCTTCATGTTACTGGTGAAATTACACCATCAGATGCCCTGTTTCCTTGGTTGGTCCTTCTGCTGGCGATTAGAGCCACCTTTGCAGCAGCACAGGGGACCCCACTGAGGCTGAGATGCTGTGCTGGCTGCCAGTTGAGTGTGAATTTCAGAGTTATCTTGATTCATTAAAGCTGGCAGCTTCAGTAAGCGCAGAAGTGACAGGCAGGGGATCTTGGGCAGAGGAGGAGTAGAACTACCTGACTGCAGCATTTAGAAACTTGAATTAATAAAAACAGAAGTAAGGATAGGTGAGCAAGATGTTTTCTTGGCTTTTGCTGCAGGGCATGGTTTAGCCATTATTCCAGTGGCCTGGTGGGGGTCAGGAAAGGGTTGTTCTGCAGGAGGATAGAGCTGCAGGCCAGTGAACTGGAGCAATGTTCACCACTGTCTGTCTGAGACAGGTGTGCAGGGCAAAAGGGGTGTTGGGATCACTGTGTGAGAGTTGTGAGATGCGGGAATGGTGGCAGCTATAATAGGCAAATCCATTCTGGGACAGACCATGAGGGAATGGTTAATGCACTGTTATCACAGGGTAGGATGTCTCTGGTCTGCTATACATGGCTGGTCAACAGCCTTCAGGAAAGATGAACTTAGCTGGGAACGGGGCAGGGTTACTAGGGCTGGTGTGAGTAGAGAGCCAGTCTAGCAATGGTGTGTTGGTGTTTTTAAATGCACCAGGAGTATAAATTCCATTGGTATTTATTGGGCAATGGTAGAATATTGCAATTTGCTTAGGGGCCTGTGTTTGGTACAATACATGGTTACTATCCAACCATGAATAAATATAGGTTGGAAATTATTACAAGACTCATACATCAGGGCAGGGAAGCTATGGAGCAGAGGGAGGGCAAACAGCCCAAAGAGTTTAGAGAAAGAGCTTGATAAGTTTTATCAACAGGGTGGCATGACGTGGGTGCTTTTGATAGCAATGTCAGAGCTCCCTGGATGTAAATACTTCTCCTTAGCCCCGTGTGTTCTTGGTGGTAAGAGGAAGGCGAGGGAGTTGAAAGGGGCCCCAACTCCAACTGGGTACTTACACAGTGAAAAATAACCATGGGGTATGGCAGGACATCTAATGAGGAACAACTCTGTTACCTTGTTTCAGCTCTTCTGTTTGTTCCTCCTGCAGTTTATGGCTGCATAGTCCTATGCTTCAACAAATTCACAAAGTATGGACTCAGTCCTACGAATGTTTGCCGCCGAGACTCCTGCAGTAATTGCTTCAAAGGGTCAAGTCCTCAGTGATGTGCTAAGTCCTGGACATGTAAGGGGCTCAGTGCAGAAGCTGTTGGTAAGCACAGTCAGTTTAATTTTGACAGGACTGCAGGCACAAAAGATGTTCATTTTTAAATTCTAGTAGTTTTAAAGGTTGTTTGTAAGTTTGCCATCTTCTGCTGGAGTTAGGATTGAGGGAAACCAAATACCTGAACTAAAATACAGCAGCTGTTAACTGGGCCATGAACCTGCAGATCAATACCACACACTCTCCAAAACAGGGAGTCAGAATTGTGAAGGGGATTTAGAACTCCAAGATAATAATTTTCCTTCCTTTTTTTTTTTTTTTTAAATTGAGGGAAAGTCCAGCCGTCTCCAAATTGCAAAAGCCATGATAAAGTCACTGAGTGAATACAAACCTGGGACCAACAGGAACCACAAAAAAGGGTCAGCGAGATCCAGCCATACAAAGCCTCAGGACAGCATTTGACCTTAGAGGAGACATTCAGGGAGGCAATGCTTGTGTGACCCCATCACTCTCCCTGGTGCTCCAAACAAGCCCCACTGGCTTCACTTCTGGTGTACCAAGAGTGTATTTCATCTGCTTGCTGTGCTTTTCTCTACAACTTTTTTCTACAAAAGCGCCCAGTTCTTTGTCAAGGGGTTGGGTTACTTTGAACAGCCGCTTCTCTGCGACACTCTTCCTCATTCCACTCTTTAACCGTGTGTTTATTGGCAGGTCTGTGGGGCCTGGTGAACAATGCTGGCATCTCAACCTTTGGAGAGGTGGAATTTTCAAGTTTAGACAACTACAAGAAGGTGGCAGATATCAACCTGTGGGGCACCGTGAGGGTGACAAAGGCTTTTCTGCCCCTCATTCGCAGAGCTAAAGGTACATGCTGGGCAGTGTAGCAAGACTTGGAGCTTTTGCAGCACAGCAAAGAGATGTAGCTAAAAATCATGACTTGGACTGTGCTTCAAGGAATGCCTGTGCAGTTCAACGAGGGTGTCTGAGGCATGCAGACAAACTAGGCAGCAGGGTTCAACATGCTGTATAAGCATTTGGTAGTACAGGCCACCCTTGGGGCAGTCCAGGCAGCTACACAGCAGGTGCTATCTTAAACATCCCAGGATATCAGAGACCTTTGTGCAGTGCTGGCAGATATGACCCAGGACTCCAGGCCACCTTTAGAAAAAGTGACCGGAGCCCAGACAAGATAATCCTGGCTTCCAGAGTCCACCAAGTACTTATGTTTGGATAACTGAATCTTTTCCCTTCATGTTATTCAATTCACAGATGATTGCAGAGTGGTAGTGGTGGAATAAATGAGAGTCAATAACAGCCATTTTAGGTATCTTACAAGACAACATTATTATCAAAAGTCTTTCTATTATATTAAAAATAAAAAAAAGATATGTATTAGCAGAACTCTGAAGAGCTTTCTTTAGCACATGTGGGAGAATATTGGCACAGCTGTGTGTTCTGTGAGGAAAGAAAGGGGTTATATTGAGAAGATTGCTCAGATACCATTTCCAGAAAGCAAGTACCCACTAAACAAGCCCCATCTCACTACAAAAGGTAGCTTACCCATCAGGTTAGCAGGTGGTTCTCACAGTCCCTCCAAGCTGCACTTAGGTGTGGAATGAGAGAGCAGAGCCACCCACTTGTTTCTCAGCTAAAATTTCAAGCTGCAGAAGGGTGTCATGCTCCATGGCTGTAAAAATCCTCACTGTAAAAATAGCTGGTGAGATTTCAAGGACCTGTTTGTAAGTGCATCTGAAAACGTAATTGCACACATCTTGTCTTGGGGAAGGACAGAACCACCCACAGAGGAGTGACCACTGCTGTCACTGCCCCTAGGCACTGCATGATCTAAGACAAGCTGCCAGAGCTCTGCAATTGGGCTGGGCTGCTGGTGGGAGTTAGGACAATTGCTCTTCACTGCCCCATAGGCCACAGCACATCAAGTCTCCTCCCTGTTTGTCCTAGGCATGTAGCACTCTAGGCACTCCTGGCCAGCCAGCTGGGTGAGCAGGCTGTGCTGCTTATGCTGCAGGTTCAGAGAAACCTCTACTGGTTCTCTGCCATCCAGCTCAGGTCTAGAAGCATGTAGCTGTGTTAGGCAGAGTGGATGCAGATGAGCTGTTGTGCTTACAGAAAGAACCAGAAAGCTTGCATGGCATCACGCTGTGTTTGTTGTGTGCTTTCCAACTCATAACTGCTAGCTGGGAGCTTGACCGTTTCTCTAGCAAGATGCAGGAGTGGGGCAGACTGATGTGAGAGCGCACAGCTGGTCTTCTCAGAAGATCTGGGTACTTTTCTGCTTGGAAATTAGGAGAGGAATGTCTTGTATGATTTGTAAATCCTTTTTAATACAGAGGCAGGTATGTGTACCATCCATGGAGGAGGTCAGAGCAGGGGCTAGCCTTGCTTGGTCAGGAGAGAAAGGCTCCTCGACAGGGGATTCGGGTGCCTCTTCAAGATTCAGATTTTACAAATCAACAAGGCACCTTTTTACTGGGATGTTCTGGCTGCTGCTTCTGTGGCCCATCGTCTCTCCCTGCTCTTTTCTCTCTAGGCCGTGTGGTGAATATCACAAGCATGTTGGGACGGATGGCGAGTCCATCTCGCTCCTGCTATTGCATTTCCAAGTTTGGGGTGGCAGCCTTCTCCGACTGCCTACGGCAGGAGATGTACCGCTGGGGTGTCAGAGTTATCCTCATTGAGCCGAGTAACTTCGTGGCAGCAACAGGCATCCTGACAGCAGACAGCATCGACAAACAGGCTGACGCACTGTGGAGAGGAGCCAGCGACACTGTGCAGGAGGACTATGGTAGGGAGTATTTCACTCGCCACGTGGCCCTGATGAAGTCCTTCATTAACAGTGGCCTGAAGGACATGTCTCTGGTCTTGAATGACATCACTGATGCACTCACTTCCCCAAGCCCAAACAACCGTTACAATCCCATGGAGACCTACTGGTGGGTGAGGCTGCAAGTCATGACTCACCTGCCTACTGCCATTGCCGACTGGCTTTACATCCCTGGAGCCACCCTGTAAATGGCTGTCCTTCAGGCATCCGTCCAGTGCTCATATATATGCACAGGTTAGAGCTGACTTAGTCAGGGGTGTCTGCACCCATTGCTGATGCATCTCCCCTGTAGATGCATGTGCTTTCACTTTGGGTTATGGCTTCAAGTCTTGTATTGTGGGATGCTGAGAACAACATGGCTTTTTTCTTTTTTTTTTTTTTTTTTTTCAAATTCTTGCTCTTTGTATTCCCTGCTGTCCTGATTAAAGTTAAAAGGTGTTTTCCTTTTAACTGTGGAGGAGGCAGAGGAAGGTTAACATAATGGGTCAAATATGTGGCTAGTGTAATTAGGTCAGCAGAGTTCCCCCAGTGATAAATTTGGCTCATTAATGGTCTCTTGCTTTTCCTTACAAGGACAGGCTGCTAATAGCAGAGCAAAGCTGTTGCTATGAGATGTCTCAAGGGGAGAAACTAAAATGGGAAACAAAAGCAGAGTTTTCCATTTGATTGAAAAATGGGTCAGTCACAGCCTTCCATTGTTTTCATGATACTGCTAGGAAGCTCTGCTGTGCTGTGACTGTCTGCTCTTTTCAGGAAAACACCAACACTGCCTCTAAACAGCCTCATTACCTAACTCGGGGGCTCAGATCCCTGCAAAAAAGGGTTCTTCTCTCCCAGCTCTGTGGCCAGGAGGTGTCAGAGCCAGCAACTGTGGAAAGGCTGGGCAGGGAAAAGCCCTTCTAATAATGAGTGAGGTCTGAGCCATCCCTCAGTTGGTCCCTGTGGATGCTGGGACTTGTAGCCTCTCCACCCACTGCTAATGAGTTTTGTGGGACAGTTGAATCTGATGTAGCAAACAAATTTGGCTCCTCTGACTGCTACCTTAGGCACTGGTGCCTGAACTACTCAGCTGTGGTACAGACACTGTCCAGCTGTCCCCCTGTTTCCCTCATGTCACTGCCCCATGCTAGGCTCCCTCTTGCAGGTGAGGGAGCTGCTTTTGCTTTCCCAAATCAGTTTTTTGGTTTCATCTTCTCCGCACTTGAACAGTGATGGGACACTGTGCAGCCAATGTGGCCTGACTATGAGCTCTGGAAGGGTGCTTTAAGTGACGTGTTTATTTTCTTTTTAATATTGCACAATGAAATTTCCATGTCACACATGATTGACTCCTCAGAGAATCTCCTGATGACTGGTATGAGCTACTTTTGCACAGTATCCCCACGGGTCTTTCCTGTTGGCTGTATACAGGGATTTCAGTCATTTTTCCAAGTGCTGGTGCTGCCTGGCTTCATGCCCCATTCCCTCTGTCCCAGTGGTGACCGCTCGCAAAGCAGCCAGTGGACTGTGGGTGCTGCTGGCCAGGCTGGGAACCTATTGTCTTGCTCTAGGGACCAGCTTTCCCTTTCACTGCTAAACTTTGTTCTGTTTTGTCCTATGTGAGATTAAGTGGCTATGAAAAGAGCTTATCATTTGCTCTTTCCTCATCTGTCTCTGCTAGCTCTGACTTGGAAATGGTGCCTTAAACTTTTTATATGCCACTGGCTGTAAATGCTTGGAGTCTGCATGCAGCTGTGAATGCTGTGATGCCTGAGGAGCAAAGCAGGCTTCCCTTGGAGATGCTGTGAAGGTAGATTGTATTACAAGTAACTATTGGAAATGCTGGCTGTGCAGTTCTTTTCTATTCCAGATCATCGTCACATGGAGATTGCCTGGGATCCAGGACCCAGAACAATCCCACTGAACTGCAGCTTAAGCAGTATTGTAATCACTTCTGCCCCCTGCACTGTGAAATGTTAGTAATGTTAAGTAGCACTGATTTGCACAGAGAGAAAAATAAACCGTGACATTTGTAAAGCACATGTCTGTGTCTCCAGTGCTCATTTCTACATTGGTTTTCCCATCCCCTTTGAATCTGAGGTTGGGATTTAACTGGGCTCAGTAATTAAGGAGGTAACAGTGGTTCAGCAGGTAGTGGGACTGTGGAGGATCAGTGAGAACTGCCTGGAGCGGAATGGGCAGCATGACCCATTTCATCAGCAGAAGACAGCTGGAGAAGCCTCTCTGCAAACATGCACACCATCAGTGTTTGTGTTTTATGTGGTTTCCCTCAAATGACAGTGTTGAGAGAGTGATGCTGTGCGTTGTTCATTGCCTCAGCGCTCTGCATGTAACTAATCCAAATGCCACAGCTGCCTGGTAATAAGGATCAGCTCTTCTCACAGACAGAACAGAGGCTTTCAAGCCAAGAAGCGTCTAAGGCCATGCAAGGACCTCATGGCCAAGTCGGGGTTAGGATTTCACAGCATGTGAGCCCCAGTCTCCTCATCTGACCCCTGAGAAGTGCTCAGGTGGGCTCTCAGTGCCTGATCTGGTTTCTGCCTAGGTGGGGAGCTGGGATGGATGTCTGGGAGCTAGAAGAGCAGAGTGCTGGTGGGGGAAGAGCAACTATCAAGAGTTTCTGTATGGTGCAGATGATCATGTGAACTCTGAGCCAGTGGAGCAAAGCCAAGATGACCAAGCAGGTCCCTTCCCATCCTGAGCTTCTAGCTGCCATTCAGTGTCTGGTGAAAACTTGGTTCTGAAGTCTGTTCCCTGAGGCAGTCAGACCCTTTTTTCACATCATAGTGTTGCATTAATGCAGGAATTGAGGGCAGGTTGTTGTCTTGCTGGTAACAGAGGGAAGAAAACTCAATTCCATTTGACAGTGACCTTCAAAGCCAGAGGACGGAGGAGACAGAAGGAAGTTCAGTGAAATCCCCTGGAAGTCTATGCTTATTGCTGCTGTGGTATCCTATGAGGAGTTAGGCTGCCAAAGGGGGCTGTGGCTTTTTTCAAGGCCAACTGCTGAGTCCATGGCAGCGTTCTACCTTTTTCTGCATGTTTCTCACAATGCTTTGGAAGACAGTGATGGTACAGCTCCTTGGTGTAGCCTTTAGCCTTTGTAAAGTGTTTCAGTTTTCCCTTTCAGATCAGCATGATTCTCTATGATGACACTGGGAACCAAGAGGTGGTCCTCTGCATGTCATGTTTTCTCTGGTTCAGCTTAACACAGCAAGGGGCCTCCTGGGGTCTCCCAAGCAAGCACTGTGAGTCAGGATACTCCAGATCGCTTCAGGTTCTTTCTGTCTTGACCAAAACCCAAGTCCTGAACCAGTGGCAAGTCCCAGTGTGTGTCCCAGACCTCACGGCACCTGTGGTTTCTGGTTTAGCCCCAACATGAAACCTCCACTAGCAGCAAAGGGAGAGCTTAGAAGACAAAAAGTTTTTTGCGGGTGAAGTGAATAAAAATCACCTCTAAAAGCCAAGAGAAACCAGAAGTCTCTTCTGAATGGCAAGAGCGCCAGAGGAAGTGGTTCATTTCAGGCAGAGGCAAGAAACCACAAGTTGCTATGGAGACCCCTCATTGATAGTCCTGTATGTGTTTATCTCTACAATGAGCTACACAGAGGATGGGAATGTATGCTTCTTCCTCTGTGCTTCAAGTCTTTACCGCTGTCATGAGTGGCTGACATCCCAGGTTTGCTGTTCCAATGTGGCTTAAGATCTCAAACAGCTGCAGAGCTGGCCAGGAGGTGTGCTGTACCAAATGCGAGCTGCATAGTGCTACTGGGAAGTATGCTCAACACTGCTGGGCTGATGGGGCAAGACTTAGCATTTGGAGGAATGTTTGTAGGCAGTGGGATGTGATTTCTCTTAGATAATGTTGACCATCAGGATATTTCCATGTGCCACCTTCCTCCCAAGCGGTGGCCCTGTAGGTTCTGTCTGGTTACCGAGCCCTTGCGAAAAAAAAAAAACGTGCAAGGGATGCTGGCGCATTAGCAAAGTGGCTGCTCTCCTCTGCCTCATGAGCCCAAGCTAATGGATACTCCTGTTTCTGGCCAGATGATGCATATGACTGACTCGTGGCATGTTGGCACTGTCTGCTGGGTAACATGTTGCTTTGACAACTGGGATGGAGTCAATAGGTGTTACGGGAAAGTTTAGAATTTGAGAAGTACTTCTTGCATGTCTGGCTTTGAACCCGCAGCTGAGGAACTGCCTACTGCCAGAAATGTTATTGGGCAAAGGAGGCCAGTGATGGCAGTGCTCTCACACGCAGCGATAGCCCTGAAAACAGGATGGGAGATTATGCAGGGCAGCTCTCCTCTGCCCTGGGTCAAGGCCTTACTTCTGCTTCCCTAGTGGCACTTTCCCTGCTCCCAAAGGTCTCCAAAGTGTTAAACATGTCAAACGAAGATTAGGAAGCTGTGCTGAAGATCTCTATAACAGCCACAACAGGTCAGAAAAGCTGCTGAGGTCCTGCCTTGCACAGAGAGATGCTGGTCCAGCAGCTCTGCCAGCAGCCAGGGCAGAATGTGGGAGCAGGACGCCTTTTTGCTGCTTCTGCAGGGAGTTCTGCTCATCGGCACCCAGCTCTGCAACAGTGCCACCCAGCGCACCCTGAAATAGGAGTCTTGCTTAGCATTTTAGAAACTTTAAGACCTAGGAAACCCAGGATGGGTTTATCTTTCTAGCTTGGAGACCCCCCCGAATGCCATGGTGCTGTGGAAATAGCAACGGCAGCACCTGTCCTTCTGGCTGGGGTTTTGAAACATGAGTTTTCAGCTTCTCGTGCAACCACAATGCTGAGAAATGTCTTAGAAACAAACCAAAACTGATACCAGCAGGTTTCTCAGCCAGCAGCCTAAGCCCTGGGGATTGGAGAGATGCTACAAATAGCATAAGAATTTGTAAGGGAGCCAGCTCCACCTCCGGGGCCTGATCTGGAGCCAGATACAGTTAGTTCATTCTCAGTAGCACTGGAAGGGCCACAGGGATGCTACTGATAACAGTCGTATCATCCTCTCCCCTGGCACTCTTTGAGGAAGGGAGCAGACCTGTGTCTTCACCTCAAAACAGTGATGTGAAATAATACTTTTGCCCTGACAGAAGCTTATCAGGAGGCACAAAGTGACCATGTGCGCAGGTCTCCTGCAGCATGCAGTGCCTTCCCTTGCGGTGTCTCGATAGTGAAGCAGCTCTTCAGAGCACTCGGCAGGGTGTAGGGAGAGGTGTGCCCTGACCTGATGAGCTGTGCTGTGAGCACATCTCCTGCTCCAGGCATGTGGGCAGCAGGACTGGCTGGCAGCATCGGCTTGCTGGTGCAGAAGGCAGCTCCGGGCACAGTGCTTGGCTGAGTCAGTGTTCAGGTGCAGTTATCACACACAGGGTGCAGTGAATGTGCAGTAATTCGCTTCCCTCAGGGCGGTTTAATTTGGTTCCCTGAGGGTGGTTGCCTCACAGCACTTTTTGCCAACAGATCAGTAATGGAGTGGGTCTCTGCCCACCCCTTTGCCTGTGCATGTGCAGTATTGCTTTCTTCTGCCCTTAACAGAGAAGCTGTTTGTGTTTTGGTCCCATAGGTATGGTCAAGGAGGGATTTTTCTGGTCTCTTCTGATAAAGCACATCATTATCAGGCTATCCTTAATGAAGGAACCCCTGCCATCAGGCAGCTTTGAGCCCCAAGGAACTGACCTGGAGAAAGAGTCCGAAGTTTCCTGGCTTTTCAAAAAAATATGTGTATTTTTAAGAGTGAGGGCTCCTAAGGCTCAATCGTACTCCTATGCCATTACCAGCTTTGCAGTTTCATGGCCTTTGCATTATGAAATTGGCCCCAATACCTTGAGTTTTATGGGTTTGCTTTGAAGAGCACATGGTGACATTTGGTCTGCCTCCCAGTTCCTCACTCTTGCCTTCCCCTGTGCCCGCCTGTTCCTAGCCAGCATGGCACAAGGTTGTCCACCACCCGAGCATGGCCCCTTGTATGAAAGCTCTTTCTCGTACAGGACCTGGCAGATGATGTTGTGAAGAGCAGTGAAGCTTCCCACTCTTTGCCAGCACCAGTGCACAGATGGAGCACCTCTGGTCACCTGGAAGTCTAGCAGATCTTCCTTCACTGTGTTTGCCAGGACATCAATAGTGGTAGAAACAGGTAAAATGAAAGAAAGAATTTCTGCTTTGATTGTAGAGAGGGCATTTGGCAGAGTAACCAGGTAAGAGCTGGTCTGTTTTAATGGTATAATGGAAAGACTTCTGCCTAGGACCGAGATCCAGCACTTCTGGTCCTGGCACTGCCACTGGCTCGCTAAGTGTCCTGAACAAATTGCTCTGCCCGCACTGAGCTCCATCACCATCCCAGCCATCTTTGCTATCACCCTGCCCATGCTGGAAAGCGGAAAACCAAAAAGTATGCATTGCAACGCAATACAGTGCTGTTTGACCCATTTTGTGGTTATAACTGATGCCAGAACAGGTGTTATCGCAGGCTGAATTACTTTTTGTGGCAGAATAAAAAAACGTGGTGTCTCCAGTCTTCTGCGTGAAAGCTGCTACAAGTGGTTTATAAAGTCCTCTGAACTTTAATAGCTTCAGGGAGGAAGGTGCCAGGGTTGTGAGGGCAGACATTAACACTGTTATGCTGCTTTTAAATGGGCACCAAGGTTAACCATCACCCCACAGGCACCTTGCCCAGGGACCTTGAACCACAGCTTGGGGGGAAGCTCTACTTCATCTTTTGCTGCATAACTCCAGGGCCTCCCTGCCAGAGCGATCGTGCTCCCAGGGGTGCTGGTGGTACCCGTCACCTTGTGGGGTCAAGTGCTGTGGGAGAAGTCATTTTCCTGGTGGGACTTTAACCAGGGTTACCATGACAATCAGTCAGGAGGCTGCCAGCACCGCGTGTCCTTGCATCTCCTTGCTGGTTTCTGCCTTCTCAGGGGTGTTGAAGCATTCAGAGCATAGCAAAGCACCTTCCCTTCCCAACTCTAATGAGTTGCAACTTTTGCTCCAGGGAGCATGACTAACGAGGGAGCCGAAGGGAGAGGGAATGCACCCTGATAAGGCCCCTCAGCTCCATCACCTACTGCAGGGAGGGATGTGGCAGTCCCTGCGTCCCACTGGAGACATCCAGTGGGTGTCTGGAGTATGGCTACAGGGCTTCTCTTCCTATAGAAAGCAGTGCATAAGTGCTTGCACAGGTACTTATCCTGGCAGCCCTCCAGAGAAGAAGATGGGGATAAAGTGCTCCAATACAGCCAAGGTGCACTTTGATAATGGGAAAGTGCCTGCAGAAAATCTGCCTGGGGACTTGGGAAAGGCTTCGAGGTGGCAATGGCCATCTTTAAAGAGGATGAGAGTGCGGTGGCTTGGGTCTGTGGCATGAGGTGGCTTAGAGGAGGTGCGGGGTGGGGTCATCTGGTGGGTCCAGTGGTCTGTCCATCCCAACAAGGGACTCAGCACTGGTGTGGGTATGGTCCTGATGCTTTTGCCAGGAGCTGCTGCCACACCAGCTGCACATGCAGAAAGCACCTCTCCTTCTTGTCTTCCTCACATACCCTCAGCCCCCACACTAAGTCCCAACCTCATCCCCTCCCTGCGCTTACTCTTTTGCTGCACGCTTTTATCGACAAGTAAGTCCCTAAGACTGTATCCCCAAGAGCACATCTGGACCTTCTTTTTGCACCACTGGCACTTTTTCCACCCCCGAGCCACATGTGAGCTGCCTGGTTCCCTCAAGCTTTAGGGACACCTGTACCAGGTGGCCCCTGCCCACCAGCAGCACCACCAGGAGCAGGAGCCCCCAGCTCACTGCGGGCAGGCACGGCACTTAGTACAGCCGGGTCCAGCTCCTGGTGCAGGCAGCTCTCCCTGCCTGCAGGCTTGGGCCAGGGGCTGCCTTCCAGCTCTGTGTGTGCATGGGCGCTTACCAACTCAAAATCAGTCCCAGGTTGATCCGTTGCATCCCAAGGAAATTCCTACACTCCTGTACATCTGTCCTGGTGTGAGAAGCTTTTGCTCTATTCCATGGGCAACAACCATTTTGCAAGAATAATTATGTCTGGGAATGCAAGAAATGACATCTCTTGTCAGAAAAATTCAAGATAATTGGATAACACATCCGTTGTCTCACCCCACCCCACAGTGTCTCTTTACACTGAAATACATGCCTGGACAGTATCCCTGGGGTGCAGCACAGATAAAAGCATTTTTAACACTGTCTAAACTAATCGTTCCTAAAATCTCCCAACTTGTTTGAATGAGACTCACTATGAATGATATATCTGTGCTGTTTCAGGCTGTAACTATGTATTGAATCAAGGTCAGGGCATTGACTGCTGAATTATGTTATTTATTTTCTGTATAACATAAACTCCAGCCTAGCTAACACTTAGGCCTGTGTTTCAATGCAAGGCATGCGTACTTGGGCTCAGTGCAGCTATTCATGGGCAAAGCCAAACACATATGCCAGTGTCTTTACACTTTGCAGCCTGTGCGGAGGGATGCAACTTGCTCTTTCAGAAAGGGGTTTCTTAAAATTCTCCTCTGACCTATGGTGTGAGATTGGGGGGCTCAGAGAGGGGGGTTGGAAACGCTGTGCTGGCCAGTGGAGAAGTCCATCAGGGCCCAGGTGCCACCCTCAGGTCTTCCTGGTGCATATATAAAGCATACACAAAACAGCCTTGAGGCTTAGGAATGGGGGATATCTGAGGGTCTGAGGCCACCCTCTAACTCCGTGCATGATTCCTGCACTCCCGGTATCTGATGCAACTTGCTACTTGAAGCCGACTCCGAAGCACTCCTGCAGCAGAAGAGTCCATGTCCCTGCTGAAGGGCTCCTTGCTTGGCTGGCAGGACGGCATAATCTGCAGGAGATTTCTTAATGCAATAGAGTCTGTTCTCTCCTTCCATGAGCAGAGCTGCAGTTACCTGCGCGTTACAAATCTATGTCGCAAGGAAGATGTAGGTTGTATATGGGTCATAGAAACTATAATTGTGTAATGGCATTAATGCATTCCTGAGCTAAGGTGCTGAAATAAGGTTTAGCTGCAAAAAATAGGGCTGTGGGCTTTAAATAGTCTTACTCAGGCGTTGCTTGGACAGAGCTGGCGATGCCATGAACAGATCACTGTGCCTTCTCCGGGAGACCAGAAAGTCCCTTTGCAGAAGGCACTCTTAAGTACATTTAATGACATTTTTTAAAGCATTTAACATATCTTTCAGTGTGCTGGGGGCTGCTGAAGGAGTCCAGAAAAAAGGATCGTGAATCCACGGGGGAATGTGGGAGCCATCCTCCGAGAAGCGGGACGCAGAGCACGGCAGCAAGCGCCGGGGTGCCTGTTTGGGCTCGGCTCGGCGGGGTGCAGACGCACCCGTGCGAGGGGGGAGCAGCAGCCTGAGCAGAGCCCCGGCAGCAGGGCGCTTCCACCTGAGCAGGCACCCACAGAGAGGGGCCCACGGGAGTCTGGTATCAGACCGCGGGATCTGCTCCCGCACCCACTGGAGAAGTCCTGCTCTGCCCCCTTCTGCTGTGCGCTTCCTCGCTCCTCTCGGTGAGAATGAAATCTGGCTGCACGCCTGCCCTGCTCGGTACCTAGCATATGCTGTGATAACCTGGCAGCAAAATGCAACAACAAAAAAATTTTACTTTATTTAGCAGGATAAGGCTGACCCTGGTGGAGGGCATTCCTGGAACATACTGAAAAGCCAGGATTAAGTGCACTGCTTGAACTCTGGTTTTTATGGTGAGCACATCCACAGGGGTCAGATGCCGCCAGGCCAAAGCTCTATCACCGGTCCAGCTCTGCAATGTAGTTCTGTCTGCAGAGGCTTGCCTGCTGTCTCTTTTGTACCTCTTTGTCCTTGGTTTTCTTTGGTCTGTTTTTGTTTTTTGCTTTCAGAAAAGTAGGGATCCCTCTGGCTCCTCTCTCCAGGGACTTGGTCGGGGAGTCCTCCTTGAAGCGCAGCCAGAGCTGCTGCTGGTCCTGCACAAGGGGGTTTGTCCCTTAAATAATAATATCTTTTTTAGTTCTCCAACTTCTTAAATCTCTCTCTTTGGTTTCTTGTGTTTTGAATACATAATTGGATAATTTCCAGGGTGGAGAGCTACTCACTAGTTGTATATACATGAATCACAACATCTTTCATGCACTTGCCTTGGACTGAGTTCCCCAGAGGCCAGTTCATGCTTCCAGAGTCTGTTTACTTCCTTTGGTGCCATAACTGTAATTTGAAATTTTACACCATTTTGCATGAACAGATTTCAAAGCACTTTCTTGCCACTCCTAGAAACAGAGGAAAATTCCCACCTGCCTTCCCTTTCTCTGTCTTATCTCCTGCAAGTTCATTTTTGTTTCTGTATACATGTGGCAACTTGTCTGGCCAGCCCAAACCCCATTTCCTGTAGAGTAGTGAGAAAAACAAGAGAAATGAACTTGCAGGAGAAAAGAGAAAGGAGGGAAGGCACGTCATGAGGCAGGAAGAGCTGTCCATGCAAAAAATGGTGTCTCCGTGGTGGCAGTCTCAGGACCCCCAGGATATCCTACATCCCAGGATATGATGCCCTGACACCCCAGGTCCCACAGAGAGGCTCCAGCACTGGGGCTTCAAAGGCAGCAGGCCTGAAGACAAGATCTGTTCATGCAAAATGGTGCAAAACAGCCATGACAGTGGCAGCTCTCCAGCCCCCATGCATTTAGGTTGCTCAGTCACCATCTGGAGATGAAACCTTCCTCACAGGGACAGGCATGGAGCCCTGGGCTGCTGACTCCCAGGGCTGGAGCTGGTGGTGTTCCATAATCAAAGGGTATGCCCAGAACTTCTGGTCCCTCCAGTGCCTCCGCTGGAGGCTTTTCCTGCTGGTAAGAGCTTGGGCAGCTTCTTGGCTGTCCTAAGTAATGTCAAGGATCTCATCACAGGGTTGAGAGGACAATGTCACTCTGGCTGCTCTCCCATCTCATGGCAGGTGGAAAGCTGCTGGGGGCTTCTCTGCAGCTGCTGAAATCCCAGCTGGGGACACAGCGTGGTAAGACAGCCTTTCCCTGGGGAGCCAGGTCCCCACCAGGCCTGGCCACCTAAAGCTTCTCTGTTACATAGGAGCTGATTTCAGGGTGGCCTGGGGTGTGCAATGGGACAATCTCACTTCTGCACTAAGCCAGGTTGGCTGCAGGTAGAACTTCATGGGTGGTGTGGCACTGCCCTGTCCCAGCCCTCAGCTGGCAGGATTTTATCTGCAGCTCCAACTTATTCTAACAAGGGGGTTTTCTTCGCTGGCAGCGCTCAGTGCCGTTGCCTCCTCTCCCTAGGGCCAGCCGAGCCTCGTCTCAGAAACAGACAACCAAGTAACATGAGACAATCCCGGCCAATGTAGCCCATCCATATGTGCCCTGCACGCAGTGCTGCCTTACACCATGCCCAGCGTGTGCCCAGCGCTGCCTCGTCCCATGCACACCCTGCACGTGCCCTGCACCCCGGGCAGCCTCACCTGCCCACCCCCGGACATGCTGTGTAGCTCGTGCCACCTCACCCACCCCGTGCGTGCTTTGCATCCACTCCTGCGTCCCCACACGTGCACGCTGCCCATGCACTCCATCTGCGCTGCCGTGTCCTCCAACCCCTGCAGCGCTTCGCCCTCCGTGTGCTGTGCACGCACCCTGTACGCCTGCCTTGCAGCTGCCTCATCACCCAGAAATGTGGGGGAGGCTTCATTCTTGCATGAAGTGTTCAGAGCGTGCCTGGTGCCCCCCCGCTTCGCCCTGGTTTCCCCCCAGCTCTCCTCCTTCCTGTCCTCCCACCCCTGCTCCAGCTTCCTGCCCTTTGATGTGCCTCCCCTCCTCTGCTCCAGGGTACGACCTGCTTACCAGGTGGAGATGGCTTCTCCCCACCCCACAATTAGGTGCAATTATAAGGTTACGTTTTTCCCAAACCCTTGCTCTGGTGTGCATTGAAGGTGCACGGGCTCACGAGCGGAGTCCTGCTCCGGGCTAACGGCAGGCGGGACGTGGAGCAGGGCCCTGGTCTGTGTGGGTGAGCAGTCCCAGTGGGCACTGGAGGCGGGATGACAGGAGAGTCCTGGCAGTGCTGGGGATGGGGTGGCTGCTGAACACGGCCTGGCCTGGTGGCCCCGAGCAGGGACTCAGCTGCGGGAGCCCGAGCCTGCTCCATTCCAACACAGGAGTAGCAGATAGATACCTGGATGCTTCCCGCTGTGGTCAGGCAGAGCCCAGAAATGTGCCCCTGGGGAAGGCGCAGCCAGCGCTTGCGTGGAGACAGGTCCCAGCAGCCAGCAGCGAGCTCGGCTGTCAGCTCTCGTCATCTGTGCTTCAAGGCATGCGGTGCCTCACCACCCATGGGTTGCCCCTTGGAGGAGTGGGGCTCCACGCACTGCCGTCCCTGGGCTTCTGAAGGTGCTGCCTTCGGCTGGAGGTGGGACCCCTGCGTGTCCTACCAAGACAGAGGTTTGCTTCCACTGCTGTTGGTGCTGGCTATGAGGGAGCTGATGGCTACAGCAAAGCCCACCCCACACGTCATCCCCGGTCTCACTGGGGCTTAAGGACTGTCGGCTCCTGGTGGCTCCTGGCTCCTCATCGCCTCCTGGCCATGTCCCAGGTGAACACACGCTCCTGCAGAAGGTTTCGTGGAGCACGGCTGGGTGAACGCCTCGCTGCTCTGGTGTGACCTTAGCTGCAGGGTGCTGGGAGCCAAAACCGCAGTGCCCAGTCACCTGGGCACATCTCCGGCAGGGCCAGCACTGCAGGGCAGCCCTGGGGTGCTGGGCAGTGCCTGGAGGCCAGAGCGAGCACGAGGCCCTCCTGCTGCAGCAGGGCGGAAAGCTTCATCAAAACCTCTCCATTCAAGGGCAAAATGCTGCCACCACAGCAAGGGAGTCCTTGCTCCATCCCATGGGAGAGCGCTCCATGCGCAGATGTGGATATGCACACTGACACACCTCCCCATGTCCTCACACACACAGGGCAAATGCTCTGCTGTGGCCAAGGCTGGCCATTCTGCAGTGCTTTCTCCTCTGGTTGCTCTGCAGGATGCAGGCAGCCAAGCTCAGGAGAAAAACTGAGCCTGCTGGTCTGCTGGGGGGGTGGATCTCACCTCTGCAGTGCACTACAGCATGGCAGTGCTCGTACCATTCAGGTCAGGGCGTCTGTCCAGAGGTTTTCTGATTTCTAACCTGTTTGTATCACAAGAGGTGCAGATGAACGTGGGGCTTGCGGAGGGTCTGCAGGACACCTCTGACTTTGACATGGGCAGCCAGAGCAACCCCATCAGGGACATGCACATGGTGGCTGCCAAACCACTGAGGGAGCTGTGTGCAGGCAGGGAGAGCCCCTGCAGGCTCCCCTGCCCCATGCCAAGGGCTGCCGGCAGGGCGGTGGAGTGGCAGCTCTCCCAGTGCTGCTGGGTCTGCGTTGGATGAGCCATGCTGAGCCGTAATGGCCATCGAGGTCCTGGGAGCACCTCGGCTATGGCCGTGTTTCAGGACACACCTCAGCAGCAAGGCCCCAGTAAGGGAGAGGACTGAGCTCTTTGTGGCTCTTGGGGTGGCATGTGGGCAGCCAGGGGCTCCAGAGTGTGTGTGTGCATGTGTGAGTAAAGTACATGGTGCAGCGTGTAAAAACACACCTAGAGAGAAAGTCTCAACAGAGATTAGATTAAAAGAAAATGTAATTAAACACAGAGAGCATCCTGTCTATTACTCAACCTTTCTTGCATAACTCTCGGGACTCGCTGCCTTCACAGATGGCTGCTCTGCTGTCAAAGTCATTTGCTGGGCACCTGTTGGAAAAACTGCCAGGTCAGCACAGAACTAATTGCACCAGCATCTTTCCTAGTAGTGAGATTTAAAAATCTAGAGGAAAAACTGCTGAGAGGTCTTGCAGCTCCCCAGCTGAGCCTGCAATACCTCCCGCTACTTAATTCTCCCCATGTACTCCTGTGAGTGACTGTGATGGGGACCACAACGTTGCGGTGGCCCAGAAGGTCTCCAGGGCTCAAGTGGCCCCTGGCAGTGGAGGTTGCACGTCCCCCCTGGGAGCATGGTGATGGCTGCTGCTGGGCCAGAGGGAGCAGGACAGGAGCCGCTGCCGTCCCCAGCCCCTCTCAAAGGCTGCGGCAGTTCTCCCCTTCCCCTGCTGTTTGCACCCAGGTCTGAGGCTCTTGTGAGCAGCCAAATGGCAGAGAGCTCCACAGCTGCAGAGCGATACCCAGACACGTAGGGTGCCTTTGTTTGCCTGGGTGAGCAGCCAAGTTGCAGCCCATCTCCAGCTTCGTACCAGCTGCAGATCGAAGGCAGCTGACTGGCCTGCCAAAAAAACAAAACACGTCGAGGACCAGGGAGTGGTTTGTGCTAGTGCTGAATAATGATGATCCCAGCACGCTTATAAAACGACGAGGCAGAGAGCTCACCACAGAGCTGTTTCTTGCAGCCCTGGTCCTCTGCAGAGCATCACTCCGCCTTATCAGCCAAGGTACGTTTCTGAATTAAGAGATTCAAAATGGGACCTGTGTTTGTGTCCGCCGTGGGGCCCATGCCCTGCGGCTGGAGACAGACTAGGCTTTTCTTTTAAACTTGGGGAAAATGCTACTGCTGCTCCTGTGGAGGAGTTTCTGGCCAGGGAAGCAGAGTAGCCCCATGCTGCACGGTCTGTAGGTGCCAACCTGCCCCAAGCAAACCTCAAAGCACATGGGCAGCATCCTGGCTCCAGGGGCTGCTTGGGGGTGAGCAGCACAGCTCCTGCCTCTGCTCCACAGGAAAGCATGTCCTTTCCCTCCTCGCAGCATGCTTTTGGGGGTTGGTTCATGTTTTATTTGGTGCTGATTTGAGTCTCGACCAACTTGCCCACCCTGCAGTGCTGTGTACATCCTGGCACACTCACAGAGGCAGCTGTACTGTCCCTCCACTGCCTTGCAGGGCCAGGCAGCCCTGGCACACATGGGGATGTCCCTCTCACCATGCAGGCTCTTGCATGTGTACACTGCTTGCTTCCATGTCCCAGGGCCTCGGCTCTGTCCCGGCCCTGGAGTATGTTCCTTGTGCTCCAGCATTTTATAGCAAACATCTCTGCATTTCTCCTTACCTCAGCTTTGGACAGATGATGATGCTCCTGCGTGTCCTTGGGGGTTTATCACCCCTGCATCTTGCTAGGTGTCAGGTGTGGGTGATGGGTAGAAGTGCTCTCACCAGGCATTGCCTTGCTTCCCGCAGAGCTGCTGGGCACAGCTTGAGCACAGCTGAGGCCATTTTGGGCTGGGGACTTATTTGGCACAGTGGCTTTGTGCTCTTCTCATGATCCTTTTCTCCTTGCCGTGTCCCCGAGGTGCCCTGCTGCAGCTGTCCTGTCCTTGCTGTATTTCACACAAAGTTCTGCTCCAGGGATGCCCCAGCTCAGCTATTTTCCTCCTCCCCAGGTCCATCTCCTGCCTGCATCCCAGCGCAGCCATGCTGGGCACAGCAGTGCGGCTCTCGGTCCTGCTCGGCTTCCTCGGCTTTGGGAAAGGCCAGATGTTTCACATGGGACCATGCCCAGATCCACCAGTCCAAGAAAACTTCGATATCAACAAGGTGTGAAAAGCTTTCTAAAAATCTCACGGCAGGTAGCGAGTTAAGCTAAGGGGGCATGGGACCGATGGCAAACTGCCTGGGTGCATGGCGGGGGTGGGGGGGCTGGCAGATCTGGTCTCAACGCCTTGTGCCAGAGCTGCCAGCACGGGTCTGCAACCCCGCTAGCCCCCTGCAGCCTCCTGTGCCATGGAGGTGGATGCCTGAACGAACCGAGCAGTCAAAACGGTGCCAGCAAACACGCCATGCTGCTCTGCCTCAGCCCTCTTGTGCTAAAAGTGTCTCTCTGGACTTTCTTCTATCAGTATTTGGGGAAATGGTACGAGATAGAGAAGCTGCCATCAAGTTTCGAGAAAGGAAGCTGCATCCAGGCAAATTACTCGTTGAGGGAGAACGGGAAGTTCAAGGTGATCAACAAGGAGATGCTGTAAGTGTTTGTGTTCAGGCTGTGTCCTTGCCGCAGGGGTGGCACTCCTGTCACCTCTCTTGCCATCCTGGGTGGTCAGTTTTTTCCAAATTGCCTGTTTCTGGATCTGGGGGTGCTGGGGAAGCCACCATGTGGTTGCAGTAGCTCTGCTGGGGTAATGGGCTTTGCTGTGGTTTCGGCAGAGATGTGGGTCTCTGGTTTCCGCTGGTGCTTCCCTGGGGCTCACCAGGTGTCTGTCTCATTGTCCAAGGTGAGTAGTGAGAAAATAGATCAAATGCACATGGTGACTCCACTGTGAAATAGCCTGGGTTTCTCCCCTGACTGGTTTGTGATCCCCAGTGATGGCTGAGAAGCCAGATGCCCCAGGTCCTGTCCAGGGAGGGTCACAGGGCTGGTTATGGGATGGCAGCCACCAGCTTGTGCCCCAGTGTGCTGAGAGGTGCCCGTGCTTTGTGGTCCTCTCTGCTTCGGAGTAAAGGGACGCAATGCAAAGGGTCAGGGAAGGTAAAGCACGTGGGTCATTTTTACTTAAGCAAATGTTTGTCAGCCTTTTTCTGGAGCATTCACCTTGCACTGGTAGTAACTGCTGTGTAAGGGGATCAGCAACCATTGCCAGTTTAAATCAGTGAGCAAAGTGAATGCACTGATTGTTCCCTTTATTGTACTTGGTAGTTGGCAATTATGCCAAGCCCTCCTGGCTTTTCGCATGGACAGATGCAGATATTAATTCATCTGTTTCCATCACCAGCCCCGGCTGTTGTGGGGTGCTGCTGTGAGTGGCTGAATGAATAAGAGGGATCGAGCGGCGAACGCAGCGCTGTCCCCTGCGCTCCCTGGCATGGCATGGGGACTTTGTTCTGGCTCACAATAACAACAACGTAGCAACACATCCGTCGTGTCCGGCAGAGAGCAGCGTCCATGCCGCTTGCTGACTGTGCAGCACTGTCTCTGCAGCTCCACTGCTAGGGCAGCGCCTGGCAAACAGCTGGCCATTTATTTGCGCCTGCATTAATCTGCAGAGATTAATCTGACAGCTGGTGTCACCATTTCAGCAGCTCAGGACCCTGAAATGTCAGGAATGTTTTGGGTCAGGTGTGCACTGTGCACGGCTCCAGCATCAGACCCTTGACCTCTCTCTGCTGCTGGCTGCATTAGCTTCTGCCTCCTTGGGTGTTCCTGTTTCACAGGGAAGCATGAAACTTTCCTGCCCCACAGGCAGCGTCCAGGTCTTGAGGCATCTGGGGAAAAATGCAATTATAAGACAGGTAGCCCGAGTCGTAGGGCTTGCTGCCAGCACGGCAGTGCTCTGAACCAGCAGCGAAACAAACCCTGGCTCACCAAGCAGCAACAGGTAATTTGTGTGTGGAGGAATGTGCCGTGACCTGGAAAAAATGCAGGTGATTAAACAGATGTGAACACAGGCCTTCCACAACTAGCAGAAGTTGAGCTGTTCCCTGGCACATCCAAGATCAGTGCTGGGATCCTCCTGCCCTGTGCAGAGGGGTCTTGCTCTCCCTATTCTCTGTCACTGTCCCCCTGGCACCGAAGTACACCCTGCTGGCAGGGGCACTTGGAGAGAGGCACCCTGGGGGGCTGGGGTCGTTTAACCTGGGAGAGCACTTGCCCCGCTGCGCCTGGCTCAGGACCTGGTGTGCCCTGGGTGCTGCTGAAACCGTCCCCAGGGGCAAGCTGTCCCTCTGGGGATGCTGTGGTTAGCTGGTACATGTTACGGCCACCTCTTGGCAGGTGGATGTGTCAGGAAGGATGATTTATTGGAAGGAAAAAAAAAAAAAGATTTCAAATTCACCTGATTTTATTTCTTGCCTTCTCGTTCTCCCCTTAGTTCCAGTGGAAAAGTCAATGAAGTTGAAGGAGAAATGATGCACATGGATGTGAAGGAGCCGGCCAAGCTGGGCGTCCGCTTTAACTGGTGTAAGTGTGTGGCTGGGAGGCTCGCAGCCTCCACCGGCTCCCTGGTTCCCACTGGCCTCAGCAGCGCGGGAGGGCAGCGCCTGCATGAAGCAGGCACCCCTGCCATGTCATCAGGGGTGCAAAACTAGCAAAGTGAGAGGCAAAGCTGCCCCGGTGACTTCAGCGCAGCATGATGGGGCAATGGCAAAACATTAGGACAGATGTTGTGACCAGCAGGCAGTGGTTTGGTGATATTTATACATCATTTACAGCAACAGCCCCCGCAGTGGTGGAGCATTCTTCACCAACTGATCTTAAAGCGAGAGAAAGATCAGCAGCATTTCCATCCCTCCAGGTCATTTCATAGATGGGGACAGGGAGGTAGGAGAGGCAGCCCCACAGCCGCTGCAAGGGCCAGGAGTAGGCTTGTTTTTCTGAACACAGCAGTAGAGCTACCAGTCCACCCTGCCTCGGCTTACAAGCACCTTTTAATAACCTTTAATAATGTGTTTTTATTTGCGTTTTCTTCCCTTGTCAATGTAACACACAACAGGGGCCTGCCGAGGTGCAGTGCATTTTACTTAAGTTGCAGAGCACTTTCCTCTGTCCGCAGCAACACTTGGAAAGTGAGCAGAAGTCTCCTCTTGGCTCCCTTTTTATTCTGCTCCCTCACACCTTTTCCTTGGCTGTTTCATAGCACTCACACAGAGGAGTTATTTGGAGAAATGGGTGGAGCAGAGGTACTTGCAAAGGACACTTATTGTTCATGAGCACAGCCAGACTTAATTATGTGCTGCTAAGGCATCACCTGCGGCCATTTTGCCTGCAGACTGTGCAACCCCCGTCATCCTCACTGGACACGAGCCCCAGAGAACAGCACCCAGCATTCCTGAGTGCATCAGAAATAAATCCCAGGGCACTTATGCCTGCCCGCTGGACCCACCTCTGCTTTCTGCCTGACAGTTTGAAGCTGGAGTGGCTCTCCCTCATCAGAGCAGATGCTCTGGGCATAGCAGCCTGATGGAGAACAGAATTTGACTCACGTGGCTGGTGCTGGTGGGATGGGCTGAGCCATACCGATTCCCACCGCCCGGGCTCCCGCTGGCTGTGTGGGGCAGTGGGTGGTGGGGAGGGAGGTGGTGGTTCAGGCTCCTCAGATCACCGGTGTCAGCTCCCAGCCCTAGGGCTCCTTCCTGCCAGCAAGCACCCTCACACGGGTGTGAGCTGGGCTGGTTGTCTGTGGCCCATCCGAGCTGTTCAGGTCATAGTCTTAACTTCCCAGCAAGACCTCTGTGGCTTTCTCGAGTCCCTCTGGGCAGAACAAGGAGACCTGATAGGCTTTTATAAATTACAGCTCCCTGTACTGACCACAATTATGTGGCTCAGGAGCAGCAAAAGTGGGAACAGCACCAGGAGCTGTGGCTCTAGTGCTGCAGAGCAGTCCAGAGTTGGTTACCCATGGCATTCACTGTGCCCTTCTATCTCCTAGTCATGCCTTCTGCCCCTTACTGGGTCATCTCCACCGACTATGAAAACTATTCACTGGTTTACTCCTGCACCAACATCCTCTGGCTCTTCCATGTTGACTACGCCTGGATTATGTCAAGATCTCCCGACATGCACCCAGAAACCGTGGAGCACCTGAAGAGCATTCTCCAGTCCTACAAGATTGACACCGAGAAAATGATGCCCACGGATCAAGTTAACTGCCCTCCTGAGATGTAACTCCCGGCACACAGCGACACAGCGCCAGGCCAGCGATGAACTTTGTTGCTTTCTTTATTATCCATTAGAATTTCTCTATGTAATAGAGAAATGTAATAATCCTTTTGCTAACAGTAGTTTGCCAGCCCTGAGTTACTCCTTGCTGTCGTTCCCTCTATCGCTCTCCCCGCTTTTTTGTCTCGCCCTGACTTTCGCAGTGTAACTGACTGATTCAAAGCTAATGGGTGAAGAAGAGAAACCGTGAAGTGCAGATGCCCATGGACCAATGTAACTGCCCTCCCGAGACGTAACTCATGGCATGCAGTGACACAGCGCCAGGCCAGGTCTGCTGTTGCTGTGAGTCCTCCAGTATGTGGATGGGAAAGGGTATGAGATGTCATGTGCAAGTATTAGTCCTGGGGAAAAACCTTTCATCACACAGCTCCAGGTTTGTTTCCCATTTTAGTCTTGATGCTTCTGGGCCTGCTAGGAGTCTACGGTGTCTGAGCTACATTGCGGGCACTGCCTTCCCAACGGCAATGCCCAGACACGGTGGGTCGGTCCTACAGCCTGGGAACTGAGACTGGGGGTCTTGAATGTTTTCTGGTGCAGAATGTTGCTGCCAAGTCAGAGGACCTCCTCGCTAGAAACCAGATCTGGCCCTTCGTATTTAAAGTCTAAAAATGTCCAGAAATTCAGCATCCCTCCACCCCCAGTGTCTGTATGTGTCCTGTCTTGCCTCTAGTGAGGCTAGTCCTGCACTCCCAAGGGGTCAGCTCTGAGAGTACCCATAAGCAGACAGAAGGAGACAGGGCTGCTCCCTTGCCCTCTCCTCTGGAGGCTTTTCCCTGAACACCGAGAGACGGCAGGCTCTGCCTGACATCCTGCTCACCGCTTTTGTACGTGCCAAGTGCCTGCTGGCATTGCATCTGCCCAGGCAGGTGTTCACCAGGCACCGCGACAACTCTGCTTGAATAGCATTGATGCAACTCATTAAAAATTAAATCAAAGTATCTTGCTTTGTGGGAGCTTTTGTACCTTCCCAGCTGCATGACCCTTTCGAGCAGGCCAGGGGCTTGGCGTGTGGGGTCTGCCTCTCCTCTGAGGCCAGCGCAGCGCCAGAGTGGGAGCGCAATGCAACATAAGCAACCACGTCTGAAGTTAAATGGTTTGCTCCAGGAGCCTGAAGGTCTTTCCAGCTCCCTGGGGTCCGATGTGCGGGTTTCCCCCATCGCCAGAGCCATGCCAGCAAACCCTTGTCATGGCTTTGGCTGGCAGCGACCCCCATCTCCTGCTGCTTCCACTGACGTGAAGAAATAATGATGCGGGCATAGCATACTGTAAAACTGCAGGACGTGTTCTACACCTGCTGTGGTGGGACCTCGATTGGGGTGTGTGTGCAGCAAAGCGCTTTCTTGCCCTGGGAGGGCTGCAGGAGCTGGGCAGGGAGCCAGCATTTCACTGATCTTGACCAGTCGGAGGAGGCTGAGATGGGAGGGAGGCCTTGCAGGGATCAGAAAGAACCGCCACGTTCAAGTTCGAAACCCTAATGCCACAGTTGCTGCGACACAGCATCTCACACCCCACCCGCATATCCTCAGGCTGTAAGGATGACGGAGGACGCGCCAGGATGCTGCCAGCTGCGCGCCGGCTCCCGGGTGTGTCAGGTTTTGGGGGTAGGTCGTTTCGCCGCTGCTCCACCAGATTCCCGTCTTCCTCCTCGTGCGGGCGGCCCTGCTGTAGCCCCGAGCCCCCCCGCAGCCGCGCGGCCAGCCCACGTGACAACCTCGGTCCGGGGCCGCACGAACCTCCCACCCACACGCACGCACCTGCGCGCGCAGGGCGCCTCCCAGCGGGCGCACAGCGGGCGGGGATTTGCCGGTCCGCCGGCCGCCAGGGGGCGTGGCCGCGGCGGGCCGAGGGGGCGGTGGCGGCGCGGGCTCCCGTCTCCTCTCTTCTTCTCTCCTCGCCTCCCCGGGCCGGCGGTTCTGACGCGCGGCGGGGCGGGGCCGGCCGAGGCGGCGGCGGAGGCCGGAAGCGGGCGGGAGAGAGGGCGGGCGGCGCGGCGATGGAGGCGCCTTCGGTGCCGGCCGCCTCGACGTCGGGCGCGGCGGGGCGCGGGCCCATCAAGGGCATCCTGAAGAAGGGCGGCAGCAAGCTGTCGGGGGGGGGAGCGGCCTCCGGGGCGCGGCGGGCCAGCCCGGCCCGCGACGAGGACGAGCACGGGTGAGGGCCGCGCCGACCCCGGCCGGGGCCCCGGTGGTGGTGGTAAGGCGGCGGCGGGTCTCAGCGGGGCCCCGTCGCCGGCCCCGCTCGTCCGGGGCCTCCGCGGAGCGGGGTGTGCCAGGCGGCGTCCCCAGCTGGGGGTTCGTGGGCTGTCCCGTGTTTTGGGGGTGATGTGCAGCGGGCCACGCGGGTCGTGCCCGTGTGCTTCCCGCGCCGTGGCGGCCGCGGAGCACGGTTCCCCCCGTCGGCGGCGGTCAGGCAGCAGCGGAAGCAGCCGGCTGAGGCAGGAGTACTGCTCGGGGCAGGGTGGTCTGTGTGAGGGAAGGGGGTGGCGGGGCTGTGGCCCTGGGTGGAGAACGCGAGGGCTGCCCGAATGGGGAGAACCGAGGAACTGTAGTCGTGACTCTTCCCAGGAGCGCAGCGTGGCACCTGAAGGAGCTGATGTGATTCTTTGCTGTTTAGGTAGTGCTAGCAGAAGCAGTATTTGCTTTAAATGCTCGCTCGGAAAGACAAACAGAAGGGTTTTACAGTAGCTGTGAGGATAGTTTACAGTTTGGGAAATACACTTTGCCATGGGACACTTATTCGTGGCCTTCTCAAAGGTAGCTTATTTCTCTGTAACCAGAAGCGTGTCCCTGGGGAGAGGACCTCTCCTGGGTTGGAAACATAAGTAAGATGTATTCTTGCTTGTGCAAGATTCATCTGTGAAGATCTCACACTTGAGAATATGCACTGGCCATGTGGTTTCTGTTTTGAATGACAAGAAAATCTTGGTTTCATTGTAACATGATGAGTTAGTCCAAATATGCAAGAAGTGGTCGTTAGCCAGCCAGCAGCTGTCCCTGACCAGTAAGAATTCTTGCGCTTTTCCTGATGTTAGTTAGCACCCAGTACGTGCTGCCTAATGTTGCTCTGAGACTCCATCACGTTACGATGACCAGGGTTTGACCTGACCTCTACGTTTATGAAATTGCTTTTGACTGTTTTCTTCATTTGGGACCTCACTCAATATTCCAAGGAGAGAAATAATGATAAAATAAAATGGACATGCAATTATTTTTTTTGTATTGTAATATTTCTTTCCTCTTTGCCTAGTTAAGTCATGAATATAGTCTAAAGTCAGCAAGGTAAGACTGAAATTTTTTGGCTTGCTGTGTTGCCTGTGTTAGCTGCTCCTGCTTTCCAGGAAGAAATTATTGCAACTGAAGAAATGAGATTATGTTTTTGAAGGGGCTGAATGTAAGTAGCCATATGCTACACAAATGTTGTGATTTTTTTCCTGTTCTTTAGTTTTAATATAATGTAGCACAAAGTCTTTACTACCACACCAGACTTAAAATAAAACTGGCTGTTGGTAGCCTCTATTTTATTTTCTGCAGTCTCTTGCGTACCATCTTGAAGAAACTGATGAGCTGAGTATATGGTGTATTGGTTATAGTACACAGTAATTTCTTGCGGAGCAGTTAAGTGGGCAGGAGTCCAGCTTCTGTTTCCTGTTTACCAATGTGAATCAATAAAGTCAATTAGATTAATTCTGAAATTGCCTTGCAAGTTAAAGGATATTGGCTAACCTGGCAGGCTGCATTAGAAGATCTCCTGGAAAGATCAGTATAGGGTATTTAAAGCTGGTTTGTGTGCAGGTATTGTTTGTGGTTGGCAGCACTTCATTAAATCAGTGTTATTTCTGACTTCAGCAAAATAATTTTGTACTTAAAGAATGATAAATAGTATAGCTGTGATTTTCTTTGAAGATTAAAAATTAGTTCATAAATTCAGGTATCTGCTTTCTTCATGTGCCTCTTAGCAGCAGCCTCCCTGCTTATTTCTAATATTGAAATTCAGGTCTGAATACCTTTAAAATAGCTGCAGATGAAAGAGCACATTGTGTGAGCTGTCATCTCTCAAAGCACCGCGTTCAGTAGAGCTCTCGTGTATTTGCATCATTATTGACCTTGCGCTGTTGTCAGTGATGGTAAAATTCTTCGGAAAACTCCCTCAATGAAAATATGATGCAAGAGGGAAGTTTGTGAAATTGGCACACCACTGGAACTGGAGCCTGAGAGCTGAGATCATGGTTTAATGGTAGACATGTTCTTGGCATTCCTGCTATACAGTATTTTTTGCCTTAAGGCTCCTGTAAGAGCCCCTGAGTGAGCTGATCTGATATTTTACAAAGTAACTAAGTAAGTCTGTGCATGTGTGTGCAAGCACCTGTGTCGGTACAGGCAAGAGAAGAGTCTGCAATGGTAGGAGCAAGTGAGGTGTGAGGGTGTTCCTTTCAGTAATACTGCTGCAGAAACTTCTTGCCTGTCAAGGTGTGGTGTCAAAATAAATAATTATATATGTTTAAAGAAGTGAAAGAATACAACTGAGCACTTATGAGATTTTTTTCAAATCTGATTTTCCTAAGGAAGATTAGATTTCCTGTTTCTATATCTGAGGGGTGTCAGGAAGCATTTTTCTGTGATGGTCCTAAGCTCTCTCATTAACGTTGCGCTTCTCAGGCGTGCCTAAGCATGCTAAATTGGAGACGGTCAAAGGAGGTGTGGGTTTTTAGAGCACTTAGTCACTCTCCTGTGATGGCTTTTTACATGGAGAGGTGAAATGACATGTTTGTCTGTTTGCCACTAACGATAATTTTTTTCCCTAGCTGAATTCTAAATTGTGCTTTGGGACGTGTTCCACAGCCAAGGCTTTTAGTGTTGGAATATGAGTTTAAAGAAATGAGTGTGAAAAACTAAACCACTAAAAGCTTCCTCAATTTTCTATTTATAACTTACTGAATTGCTAGTTGTAGGCTGTCTAACTTCGAGAGCAGTGTATGCCAAAAAGATTCTTCTAAGGTTGCCAATATTATTATTAGGTATTGAGTTGTGAGCTCAGGCAATAAACCTTGATGCACTCTGGGTGAATATGGTGAACACAAAGCATGTGATGGGAGTTTCTCCCATCTGTTACATTTCCCCTTCAACTAAGCTCTGTCTCTTTGCAGGGGCTGCGTACCATTGTCCAACTGCTATGGCTAGTAAAAATTCTCATGCGCTCGCTATGTAACCATACGATCATCTTATGTTAGTCATAGGTGAACTTTAAGCAGGTGTTTAGGTGATGTTTAACTGGTGATTTTTTGACTCCTAAATAGATAGGTTTGAATAACTGCCATTCCTAGACTAGAGCTCTTGCTTTGTCATCATGAAGCTCATGACTCTCCACCCTGCCAGAGCAGGCAGTCTGACTCACGTGTTGTCCGCTTAGGTTGCAATCCTTGTGTTACAGTTCCAACAAAATTATTAAATAGATCTGAAGCCTCAAACATGAGAGTTTGGCATTGGTTCCTATATGCTAAGGGGATTAAGCTCACTTAATTTGTATTCATTTTTGGAGTATAAGTCTGTGGCATGTAGGATTCTGCATCAACTCCCGCATCTGTTTTTTTTTATCCCTTTAGGGTTTTTTCCCCATTGTGTTATATACAGTGCTCTCCGTAAATGTAAAATTTAGTTTGTGCTTGGAATTTTGCTTTATCAGTTTTGTTTTACTTCTGCTCAAGAGCAGTTGCATTATTGAGATTGAATAAATTTTTCAAATTTGGAAGGGACTGTGTTTAAATAAGAGTAGTTACATTAAAGTCTTCCAGCCAACTACCCCCCTCAAGCTCCCCCCTGCTCCCAAACAAAAAAAAACCAACAAAGCTCTGTAACATTTGCTTCCTTAAATAGTAATTTGCAACAGGAATATGTTAATGCATAAGGTAATATTAAATAGTGGAATTAATTTACTATTGTAAAGTTAAATTTCTTGGTTTAGTTGAAGGGAAAGACCACCTCGTATGAAGCTTGCAATACCCTTTATAGAGGAAATGTGGAACCTGGTAGTTTCTGTTGGTTAAACATTTCTGTGGCTTTTAGATCGGTGGAGGGGTGAGTCTTCCTCTGGCCACAAGGCAACTGCTTTCCCTGTGGCTTGTATATTTTGTCAGTCTGGGTAGGCTTTTGTTTCTGCAAATATACATAAAATGGTACATTACCTGATTGACTGAGGAAATTCTAAATAATGTAACATCACTGGTGCCTGTCTGTGTAAAATGTGAAACTTCCTCAGCTTAATTACAGCAGTGAATCGGTTCTGGTTTATGATTCCAATTTCGGATTACAAAAGCAGTATTAATAACCAGCTTGCTCAGTGCTGTTTATTTTACTGCAGGAAGTTATTTGTTTGTTGGTATTGTTTATGTAACAGTTTTGCCAATAATCATAGCAGCTCACTGAGCAGAGGTGAGGTGGAAGTTATGTGGTTTTGTTGAAGTGTTGTGGGTTGTGATAAGAGGAAGAATGATTTTACAGTAACTTGTAACAAAAGTGGGCAGTTAATGGGACAGTGATTGAACAAGACTGGTAGTTTCTTGAGAAAAACATATGTATGTATATGAATAAGAATACAGTTATAGATCACTGAGTTTATTTAGCTATGGTGAATTGTTAGGGAAATTAAATTGCACTGATAATTTGTCATGACTTCACTGAAGTATGTATAGAACAGTATTTATTTAATAGCCATGCTTTGAACATGCTTGTGCGTCATAATATTTTTTGTGCTTAGTATGTAGCAGAGGTCAAAAGACGTTCTAAACATTCCTTCTGTGGCCAAAGAACTAATTGTTTTTAGAATATAAGAAAATTTAACTTTGTTTTCTTATTTCAGTAAAAAATCCCAGAAGTGGGATGAAATGAACATCATAGCTACATACCACCCAGCAGGCAAAGATTATGGCTTGATGAAAATAGATGAGCCAAGTACTCCTTATCACAGGTAGGCTTGCTGAACTGCTGTCCTAAATGATGCCAGGTGACAGTAGTTTTACAGCAAAATTGACTTTGTGGATGATGTAGTGTTTACTATAGCTGATTGCCTGACAGACTGTGCAGACCTACTGGATATATGCAACATATTCAGATTTACAAAATTTCTAAATAAAAGCTTATAGCTACCAAGGAGAACTGTCAAAAAGGACAGAGTCAATTTTTAGAAGGTTTATGTCTAGCAGGTTTTAGGCTTTAGGCTTTGAATGGAATAAGTAAGTCTGACTTGTATTGATTTTTTTTTCAGTTAACATCTGTGTACTAGAATATAAATTTGTCATATCAATATTTAAATTAGATTTGGAAAGTTTTTAAAGTATTAAAGGAGTCTTTTAATTGAGTGTTGTAATGTTTTGACTGTTTTATCAAGCAAATTTTAAGCAGCAAATTATTGATAAAGGCTACTTTTTGTTTGCTCTCCAAGCATGGTAGGAGAAGATGATGAGGATGCAGTGAGTGATTCAGAATCAAATGAGCCCTTAAAAGCAGATGTGTTGAGTAAAAAGTAAGTATTGTCATAGAAAATTGACTAAATGTTAAGATAATTTGCTCTTTCCTGGAGTAGTTTTTCTTTATGGAAAGGTGTTGCTGGTTTCTCTAGAAGGCAGACTTTTGCTATTGTCAAATTAAGTCGTTTTCAGTGTTTGATAGGGCCACTGGTACTTAAAACCTCTTGCAGGTTGTTTCTACACATAAATATGGCAAAAAATAATGAACAAAGCAGTTTGAGTGTTCTGAAATTTAATGTATTTTAAATAAGTGAAAAACTTGCTGTTTCAGCATTTTGTATTGCATGATTTATGTAGACTGGCAGCTGCAGCTGAAGGTAAAGGACCTAAGATCATAGCAAAGCAAGAGGAAAGCAGTGAGGAGGAGGAAGAGGATGAAGAATTAACACCTGAAGAACGAGGTAGGCATAAGTTGTTTTCTTTGTTTTGTTGTTTTTGCTACAAATGGTTTCAGATTTTCAGTAAGAAATACTTGGGAAGAAGAAGTACTATCAGAAAAATGTTGTGATTTGAAAATGGTGATAAATAGTCTTTGAAGGGTAAGTAAAAGATTGAACAAATACACTGTTTGTTTCTGATCAGGACTGTTTGGTCTGGGATCTACATATAAACAGGAATTTGCTGTTACTGGCTGCCTGCTTGTATACAAGCCTAAGGTGTGGGAATTCCTCTTAAGAAACCTAGACTTCTCAAATAAGAAGCTCTTCCAGTTTTGGGGTGAGGGAATAGTTCTTAATCTGAACATATTTCAGGTAGACTTAACAATTCAATGAGTACCACTGCAGTCAAGATGCTACTAATTGCTTGCAGACCTACAGATGATATTTCTGTTGTTTCAAAGCAACTGGTAGATGGATCCAACAGGAAATCTACATTTATTCCAAAGCAATTTGCATCTTCAACAGAGATATTGTTTTGTGTTAGCTTGGGCTAGAACATTTTGAGGAAACAGTCAAACAACAATACTTCTAAGGTTTCAGGCTTGCATTATCTGGCTGTTCCTTCTCATCTTTCCTGGCCCCAGCTTTGAGCATCTAGCCTTACTATTCTAAAGGAAGGAAAAAAACAGCATTGGGGCTACCAATAAGAAAAGTTTAATCTAATTATAGTGCGTTACTGCTAGACCTACTAATGTTTAATATGTTGAGCAAAGTTAGGCCTCAGGCCATGGGGAAAGTGGAAAATATTTTCTTCTACATGTGGTAAATATATCTCTTATAACAGGCCTTTGGTAGTTAGCCAGGAGTCAAGTCAGACATCTGCAAAAGTTCATTTTCTATCCCACCAGTATGTCTCAATTTGTCCTTAAGTTTACTTAGAAACAAGGCTTGCGAAACTTTGGAATTTTGTATGCTGTTACTAGATGCTGCTCTTGGTTCAGACTTGCTCTTACTTGCAGACAGGTTCTTTTAAAAGTGCTTCAGCCATTCCAGTCCATTAATTACTAGCCTTTTTGTAAGTCAGGCTCATTTAAAAGAACGCTCCACTGCTTGAAGAAAATAATTTTAATTCAGTGATTGCTTGATCATATAATCAATGCACTTTCAAGGTAGGAATAAATTTGACATAGGAAGCAGTTAGTGCCTCTCTGAAGAGGAAATAAGTTGATTTTTTTTTTTAAAAGAGAAGAAAGAAATATTCGCATTTGTTTGTCCACAGAGAAAAAGAAACAGTTTGAAATGAAGAGAAAAATGCACTACAATGAAGGACGAAACATCAAACTGGCAAGACAACTCATTGCAAAGGAACTACATGGTGAAGAAGAGGATGATGAGGATGAGGATGAAGAGATGCATGATGCTGCAGATGTAGAAACAATGAATACAGAAGCTACTGAACATGGTGAGCTGCCGATTAATCAAAAAGCATGTTTGAGTGCTGGTGGTCCGTTCAGCTGCTGGGGAATGAGTACACTGAAGTATGAGAATAAATAGAAAGGGCACAGTATGTATGTAATGCTCAATGTGCAATACTGCATGCTGTGTTGATAGGTAGCTTTGTAGCATGGTACCAAAACCATCAGTATTGCTAAGTAGCATGTGGGCTTTTGTTTGTTGTGACATAACAGAAAAGCAAACACCTCTGCTTCATACTGTTTCCCCAGCATAACTGACTCTTGGTAGTGAAGTTGCCAGCATCCTTTTTAAAGGAAGAGTTGTCCTGTACAGAACACTTAAAGCTGTGGCCACATGGGAGAGCCTGGCCCTATGTTGTGGTTCAGTTCCAGTTCTGCTCCCAAACTATCATGTAGCCAGCAATGGGAAACTAGCATGCGTGCTTCCTCCCTGTTGAGAGGAGTGCATCTAACTTCCGAAGTAAGAACTTCTGCCTTTCTTACTGTAACGTAGAACTGCTGTTAGGACTTCGGTACGTGCTTGTCCTTAAGCAGTAATGTTCATTTCTATAGTATGGGATAAGACCCTCAGCTTTGCTTTTAGTGCAGCTACTGGAAGAAAGTCTGGGACTTTTAGCTGGGAGCTGTTTCTGGAACCTGCTTCAGGGCTGTATTTTGATAGGAAACTCATAAAACTATAGAGGCTGACACCTTCTCTTTCATCTTTAAGCTTCTCTCTGGGTGAAAAGGGTAGACTGTATAAGTCTTTGGTTTTTGTGGTGGCCTTCTGGTGAATAATTACAGCTGTTCACTACCCACCTCTGTGTGTAACAGCGCTTCAAACAAGTTTTTGGCATTAAAAAAATTGACATTTGTTGCTTATGAGACTAGTGGCAATGAAGTCTAAGCCACATTCATCTGTTGCTTGGCAAAACTATGAAATGTTAGCACAGTCTGCAGACTTGGGAAGATGCTGCATGGGTTTAACTTGGTTCACATTTGCTTTTCACAACCATGTGAACTAGAAACTCTTCTAAAATTAGTTTAAATTCCACACAATAAAAAGGTGATTTGCAAAGTTGTGTGTTTTTAAGTTCTGTGGATTGCACTTTAGTCCCATTATCTATTACAGGAGGACTAATGCCTTCATAATTGCTCCAAAAGGGTCATTTGGTATGTGTCTGAGACCCATTGATGGACTGACTTTATCCAGTAACTTAACATACGCCTTATAATGGCTATTTACTAGAACTTCACTCTCCAGGGGAAAGGAGGGCTCCAATAGGCAACCTTATGACCTTTCTCCATGGCTTGAAGCTGCCATCTCTCTGCACTCTGCTGTAAAACAGAGGCAACTCCGCTCCCCAGCTGCATTCGCCAGTGGAAAGAAGGCACACCTTTGCAGCATTTTTCCATCTCTATTGTTGAAGTCCATTCCACCTTGCCTCATAACCAGCTTCAGAGCCACAACTGGTAATTATCAATTTTGGACTGCTCATGGCCAATAGATTCCATAAACGTAACTGTTTGCCAGTTTATCAACCCATTAACTAACTGGTTCACCTCCACACCATGGCATATAGAAATACTTTCCATTAACTTGATGTAGTTCTCAATTCTTCACTTTTGTTTTGTATCATTCTGCTTAAACCTTGATATTTCATTATCTCCTAATCTCTGTATCAACTATCATAGCTTTTGGTCTGTGTACGTGATCAATTTTTCTGAGGTAAAGTACTGGTCTCACTTTTTGTAGCAGCTGGTGAATTGAATACCCTCAGACTGATCATGTGTGATTCTTTGTGGCAGGGTTGGTCAAAGGACGATGGAATATGGACAAAACAATTAATAAACCTCTCTGTCTTCTGCCACTGCCTGTGTTTTAAGAAATTCCTACATTGAGGTGATAAATGTTCAGCAACAAAGCTGTGCTAAAGTAATGTCGAAGTTTTACTGAAGTAACTTTTTTGAGAGGACAACTCTTTATCACACTCATCTGTATTCTGAGGGCACAGAAGAATCTCCTTATAAATGTTGATTAAACAGGTATTAGGGCTACAGAACATTTCTTAAATAGCTAGTTTTAACAGTAGCTACTTGGGTTTTTTGCTAGTCTGCTTTGGGCCATGCCATGCTTTTGGTCATATTAAGCAATTGGGTATTTAAAACAGTATTTCAATTTGGTTGTTTCCTTCCTGGAAGTGGATTAAAATGCTATTAATATTCTTGTTCCTGAGGTTCCCCTGTTAGGACTGTAAGCATGTGGAAAGATTTTTTTCATCTGGATAGCTTTTGAAGAGCTCTTTGACTTCACATCATATTTTAAAGTGCTTTTTTATAGAGCAGAAAAGGAGGGGTTTTACTCAGTGTATTGGGTGATGCAGGAGCTGATTTTTGTGATGGCTTATTTTGGCTTCACTCCGTTAAACTGACTAACAGCTCTGACACTTGCCTTTAACTGCAAAGGAAATGTCTGTCTTTTTCTGCATGTTGTATTGTAGATACATTTTGATAGTTTCTTCCATTTGACTTCACTTCTTCTGAAGTTACCGAGATCATCTGGTGATGTTGCTACCACTCACCTACTATGTCTGAGACTGTAAATCTACCTAAGTGAGAGCAGTGTCTTTTTATTCCAGTGGAATAACATGATTTCTATAGTACTGATGATCATTCCAGGTAAAGATGTGACATAAGAGGTATTTCTTAGTGGTCTGTTGTGACTCTAGGGCTCCACTGGCTTCTGGATTGTTTTTCAGGCAATTTGAGACCCTCTTCTCACTTGGAATTTTATTTGTCTGTGAAGATCCCTTAAAGGTTCTGTCCTTCTCAGCTCCTGATGTTCCTTTCTACCCTCTAATCCTGTCTGGTTTGTATTTGAGTAAAACTAACAGTATTCTTCTAATCCCTACATTCTCCTTTTGAAGAAGGGGCTAAAGACTTAAGACAGCTTTTTAAGAAAGTTTCTGTCAGATACCACCAGGTCTGCTAATGAGTTGCGCTTCTTGGTTACAGACTGAGATTTCTTGCTGATTGAAATGAAGATGGCCAGTCCAGTCAGTAATGGTGAGAACTGTTTGTATGTTTTTGCCCGTGTCTTCATCGTGGGCTACCGAGTGTTTTAAATGGATAGACGATTCTTTGCTTGCCTCAAGTAGCTGTACCTTTATCCCATGCACATGGATTCTAGCAGCCAAGCCTTTTGGTCGAAGAGAAAGTTAAAGTTGTTATAGTCTGCATTAGGATCACTTGCTTTAGCGTTTCAGCTTCTCTGGATTTTCTCTGGCTACTCCTTATTTATGACTCCACAAATGACATAAATAGACTTTGCCAGCAAAAGTGACCTTTGTTCCTTTCCATAAACACTTTTCTTTTAGAAATTCTCTTTGAAATCACTGAAGGAGAGATTCCTGATGTAGGTAGATTTAAGCATGATGATTTCAGCGCAGACCTGTTTTTACTTCTGCTACACAAAAGTATCAGCTACAGTGGTGTGATCTACAGCAGTTCAATTGACAAGCAGCAAAACTATTGTTCTCTCTTTATGGTTCATTTAGCATTCATTGCTATGATAACTGCTCATCAGTTTAGCTGTCATCTGACTGGGTGTGCCCTTTTGGCCTTTGGTAGACACAGATTATATTGTGTTTTCTTCACCACGGTGAGCATCACCCTAAAGATGATTTAAGTGAGAAGGCTGGGAGTATACACAAATTGGTTCTGCTTGTTAGCTATGCTATTTATTCACTTGTTATACTGCGCTTGTTACCAAGTCTAACTCATGCCTGAGCCTAACTGGCCTTTTTTAAAGTTTATTATCATCTGGACGTAGTTTTCTTTGATCTTTGCTTTATGCCACTGAATATAAATATATATATAGTGGGCTTTTTCATATGAAAAGCACTGATGAGAGAGAGCTTTTTCTGATTTATTGCTGTTCTTTGGCTCAAAACCATGAGTTTAACGACTTCCTGAAAAACACAACAGACTGTGCTCCTTCATTTATAACCTTGTTTTATTTTAAAGTGTCTCATCTGGAATTGAAATTTGACCTGAAAAGTACTATGCTTGCTTGTGTTTCAGGAACCTCATATGTTAGTTCTGCAAATTGATCTCTCTCAACTCCTGGGTTAAATCCTCCCAGTTCCAGGAGTGTTGAGCATTGAGTGCTTGGTATGCTGAACAATGGTGCTAGCCATTTCTTCAGAACATGAAGGTGAAATAACTGTTTTAGAAGTTTCCACACTCTCAAACTAAAAGCTTGTGCATTGCTATGATGGGTTGGCAAACATTACATTTGGAGAAGCAAAGATGATTTCAGGAGGATATTGTGTGCGTTTTGAAAATATTCAATGAGTGTGAAGAATTACCTATTTTTTGTAATCTTTCTTATGCAGCACATGCTACTCGTGACCAGCTGGAAAGTAGAGCACACAGCATAGAAGAAATCTGTCCAGAACTGTAACTGCTTGTCAAAGTCACAAATATAAACATCGCTTCATGATTTTTTGCAATTAAGGCTCTTAAATATTGAGAAGCATATCAGTTACAATGTTGTATTGCCAAGAATGTTAATTTTAGACTTGTCCATTAGGCAGAAAAAACTGTCTAATTGATTTATTCTTGTGCCTAGTATTTCATGGAGAATACTGCTTCATAATCTGTTCAACCAGAATGGCATTCCCTGTATGTATAACACTGATTATCTTGCGTAATATACTGTTACTCTTCATGCTTTGAAACAGACAGTATCTTTTGGTTTTTCACTATTTATTTGACAGTGTTCTAGGTCTGGTATCTGTTATGGAAAGGTTTGGGATTTAAGAGCCAAACGGTACAGCATATATCAGATTGACATGCAAGCTATTTATCAGATGTGTTGAGCAGTTTAAAAAGGGATTATTTAAGTCTTACAACTTCTTTGTAAAGTGTTGACCTGTTAATCTAGATTTCAGTACGTTATTACCTGTACTTCCCCAGTCTTTAGAAGAGCTGTATTATTTTTTAGGAGTGGTGTTCAGAATCAGTTGTTAGTTTCTGACTAAGGCAATACTAACATCTGGTGGAGGGAATGTTTTTACACTGGAAATGTGTTAACTTGAACTTTGCATTTAACTGTCATTATCTCTTCCATCGGGACTGGATGTTTTGTGGAGCTCTCTTTTGACTTATCATGAGAACATGGAAGTTCCCTCCAACTTTTCTCTTAAAACCACATCCACTGTCACTCTTCCAGCTCTTGTTTCAAACTTTTGGTCCTTTCCAGTTGCATGAAGAGTGCTTGTGCTACTAGCACTTGAGGAAAAATGCCCAGCCATGAGCAAATCCACATCAGGACTGTGAAGATGAGCTGAGTTTAGGCTCTGGCTGTTCTTTACATAAAGATAACTGCTGATGATCTCCTACTCATTTGGGGTTGGCAACCTGCGTACTGAAAACCACTGGTCTAGATCTTGCTGTACCCATTGCAACTTACAGCAGCTGCTTTTGTAAAATGAAGGCTGTTTGGAAGAATAGAAGGTAAACTGCCTAATTCAAATACTTGTTTACAGTGTGGTTGTACAGCCCCTGTAAAGAGGGATTCTGAACCTCCAAATTGCTGTAAACAACTTCCCATTTGGTGGAATTTGACTGGTGAATGTTCCAGTACTCAGAGTAGTTCCTGGGTTTTATTACACAAATGAAGTATACACTTAAGCTTTAGTTTGGTTATGGAACACAGTGTATATCTTAATTTTGATCTGAATTTGATATGTTGCAAAAATCCATATAATTATATGGATCTATTTTAAAATGTCTTTTTGTCCACTGTATATGTGAAGTTTGAATAAAGGAATGAAAGTTATTTTACAGTTATATGCATTCTGAAGTGTGAGCTTTCATGAAATCCCAGAGAGACTGAGAGTGAATAAAGCAATAAGATGCTGTCCTTTGAGAGATTTATACAGAAATAATTCATTAGAATGGATGCATCGCCAAAGATACCTGTGAATTGTGCTAATTGGGTGTTGTTGTGTGCCTTTCCCAACTATCTCTTCCCTTTAGTAGGTAACGGGGTTGTCAGTTGTGGGATATTTAGTCTTCTAAGGACCTGAATCAAGTTTAATAGCATCTTTTCACAAGAAAGAGTTGAACTCTTCATTCAGTCCAGTGTGGTGATGCTAATTTTTCAATATGGAGAACGCTATTTCTTCCTGTATCAAACATGGTCACTTCTGTAGAATAAACAGGGGCAAAGAGTAAGCATTTAGATACTTCTGACTCCTGAAGTCACTTACCATAGCTTTAAATTTGGCTCCCAAGAATAGGATGTCAAAAAGTTTGCACCCTTTATATACCAGCTTGCAGTGTTCAGACTGTTGGAATGTCTGCACCAACCTGTATTTCAAAGTGACCAGCTGACGGCCTGGTCTGCCCCAGCTAGGGCAGTTAAGTCCTATTGAGAGAGTGGCAGCACTCAGCAATCAGACTGGAGCACAAATGGGTCAAGATTTGACCAATGTGTATGGGTAATGCAGATGTCTTCTGCGATGTTGTAAAACAGATTACTTGCACTTTGTGATAAGTACAAGTGGGTACTTTGTACCCGCAATTAAGGCAGGATCCATCAGAAGCAGCTCTTACATGAGCTACTACTGTCCTGCCTTCCTTCCCCCCGCCCTCCCCGCCATGTTCTGTGTCCAAGACCTCATTTTCATTTTGGTGCTCCGCAGGGGTATTTTGTACCCTACAATGCCTGCAAAGCATTTTGTTTAACAAGCAAAAAACCCCTTTGCTAACTTCCAGTAAAGACCTTCCCTGTAATGGCTTCCAAAATCCTGGATGAAATGGGTATGTAGTTTTGAGGGAGGTACAGTATATATAGATCCATGAAGATGGTTTTAAATGAACCTCAGAATATACAGTAGGTCCCTTCATTAGTCGGATGATTTTGAGCTGTCTGGGTGATCCCACCTTTTCTGTGCCACCAACCTCCCAAGTTTTAGTTAGATGCCATTTTGCAACTTGTACTTGTTTTAGTTATGGGTTTTATTAAAGGCTTTGTTCTCCTCTTCATTCTCTTCAGTGCTAGCAAAAATTCTGTTTGTGCTGCTTTGTCTTGCTCACTTGGGGTGCAACCTGATGTACCTGACGCTGCTTTTAACTGGAGGGCTGGTTTACTTGATTTTATCCAGGCTTACACCTTCATGCATTTTAAAAGCTAAAATAGGCAAGCTGACTTTGCAGTAACTACAGATACTCTGTATGGCTTTTTTTACAAAGGGGATGTCTGATTTCCTTCTATTCTGGAATAGCAATTATAGTTCCCTGCTGAATGGGGACAAGAGAAGAAATGCCTTTTCTCTTTTTACATTTGATGGGGACTTAGCTTGCATGCATGTCTTAATCATGAGGTGCATATGGTAAATGCTCATTTGTACAGCAAAAAGTGGTGTAAAGAGACAACAAAAGACATGCAGCCCTTACTAATGTGGACATTGAGCTCCACAGCGTCATCATTGTGAAGCTTCTTGCACAGGTTTAAGTCCTCAAGCTGCACCCTGTTTAGAGAAAATATTTTCAATATGCTTCCAATAGGAAGATCACTTGCAAATAAGAGCCTTAACTCCATCTTTATAAAGGTTTTTTCTGTTCTTAAAGTTTCTTTCACACTGAGTTGTACACAGTTCATGGAAACAGCAAATATTTTTTTCCACAGCTTGCTCTCTCATGTTAAACTTGTGTATCTTACCAGAACTCTCTGTTTCTGTAACATGCTTTTTGTGGTGTTTATTATGATACCACCTCACAAATGTAATTATTCTGTTTGAAACCAGTGTTAAGTGTCACAAAGTAAATAAAACCAATGTTTTCATTAGTGCTGTATGGCACTAATACTAGATGTATTGGTTTGACTTCCTGGAGCTTTTTAAAAGAAACGGGCAGATATTGTAAGGTTTGCAGGTGTGTTCATAGATGAATACTTAAACTACTATTGCAGTTTCTTCATCATTGCAAACAGGGAAGTACTCTACAGTATAACTTTGATACACATCAGTTTATACACACCCTCAGGTTTTGTGGTGGCTTGGCTACCTAGATGTGAGGGCAGGTATGTGAACCTGAATCATGAATTTGAGACAGCAGCACACCAGAAAAGGTTGCATTTTTCAAGGTAATTTTCTTTGCATGTCGTAGGATTAAAGCAAGACTGGTCTGTCTCTTCACGGTCACCGTTGAATAATCACTCATTAGCATTGTGTAATGGAAAATGCCTAACACCAACTAATTCTTAGGAAGTAAAACTATTCCAAAAAAAAGAGCTGGGCTTTCTTTTTCAATTGCACACTGTACTTGAAAAGTGGATTTCACCACATAAACACAGCCTAAGTGATACAAAAATATCTTAACTTGATGTTTTTTCTACATGGGTGTGATGGATGCACTGACTCCTTAACCAAACTAGTGGTAGTTTGGTTAGTTTTAGTGAGGGACAGACAGTTCACAAAAATATACAATTGTTGCATCTGTGTAACTTGTAGTTTGGATCCTACATTTCACCAGTCTTAAAAAAACCAAACAACTCCGCCCCCTCAAACCACAACTGACTGAACCAAAAAGCTTCTCTTCTGTGAAAGGACACCTTAACCAAGGGAGGGACAGTTCAGGGTACAGCAGGCATTCAGCTTCTTGGAAAGAAGTCTTATATTCCCTTCCATCCTTCCATGTTGACTGTTTATCCTTGTGAGACCAAAAAGAAGTCAGTGAGAGAGGGTAGGATAAGAAAGAGGGAAAGGGATAAAAAAAAGAGGTGAAGCTTGGTGCAGATGATGGGGCACTGGAGGGCTGGAGGGTGTGAAGACTGCAGGGGGTGAGCAGGCTCTCTGGGGGCAGGTACGGCAGCTCCTCAGACTCCTGGAGGAGCTGAGAGTGAACGTCAGCAACTTGTGTCAGCTTCCCAGCACTGTGTCCCTGTAACTGCAGGATGGAGCCTGTGACTTGGCGCGACGTTGCTTCATCCTTGCCCAGTTTAACTTGAATAGTAAGTTGTACTCCTCTGTCACTGCCTTTGAGGGTGAGAGGGGATGGCTGACACTACTTTGCCTTTGTCATTTTTACATCCGGGAACACTTAAGCAGTGCCAAACTTGTTAAAGCTGTTTTCTCGTAAGGGATCAGAAACGTATGATGTTTCTGCAGTCCTTCCCTACGAAGTGGGAGAGGACCAACACGGTCCTTTTCACTCTACCATACAGCCCTTTCACTGTCTGAAAAGCCTTCAGAAAGTATTCTCAGGCAAAGCTGCCGTACAAAACCCAAACAAGCACGCCTGATAATTCTTTCTACAGAAGCCCCCCCCCCCCCTTCTCCTTCAAAGACGACTTTGAACCTCCCCCAAGTAACACCAATCTACAGTTGTCGCCAAGACCGAGCACGGAAACACGCTGCAGAGCACCCGGAGTCCTAACTCCTCCACGGCGGCTCCGAAGCTGCCGCTGCACCCTCAGCAGGCGACACCGGCTCCCCGCCGGGGCGGCAGCGTGTGTGAGCCCCCCACACCGCAGCGAATGCCTCTCCCGGGGCCCGGGGCCCGGCCCGCTGCCCGTCGCGAGGGCCCGGCCGCCCGCTTCGGGCCTGAGGGCTCTTCCGGGGGGCGGCTGAGGGAGGGGCCGCGCGCCGGCGGCCCTCACCGCCTCAGGGGGGCGCCGAGCCGGGCCCTCCCGCGCCCCTCTCATCCCCCAGGGAAGAGGTCCCCTGCTTAATTAGTGGCTTAATTTACAAAAATTAAGCAGTTAAAAACGATCAGCCGGGCACAGACGGGAGAGCTCCGCCAGAGCCCGCCCGCCGCCTCGCCCCACCCCCAACGGCGGCACCGTCAACGGCCGCCAGCGGCGGGCGGACCCGCTTATCGCAGCGCTGGATCGGCCCCCTCGGTGCCTGCGAGCGCTGGGATTGGTCTTCCGGTGGTCGTGGCAATGGCGCTTGCCAATTGGTGGGAGGCCAACGGCGGTTTTCCCGTTGGCTTACCGGGCTGTCACTCTTTAGGACGCTCGGTGAGGAAGTGATCCCTGCGGCACCCCGCGGTTGGCTGCCTCCCCTAAGCGGCCCACTTATTGGGCGGTCTTCCTGTTATGCTCCTTCCTCTCGCCGTGTGATTGGCCAGAGGGCTCCCCTGCTGGACGGGCTGGCTGCCCTTCCCCCGCCCTACGCCGATTTGGGGGAAGCCCCGCCTGCGCCAGCGTCTTATTGGCTGTTTCTGCTGCTGGCTGCCGCCTATTGGCCGGCCGCGCCGTCAGTCGCGGTTGGGCGCGGGAGGGGGGGCAGCGGAGTTGGTCGGCGCGGCGTTCCCGCAGCAGCCGCCCCGCCGCCGGGCCCCGCCATGAGCGCCGCCCTTGCCTAGCCCCGCCCGGCGGCCGGCCTCCGGCCTCGCCTCGGGCTCGCCCCGCCGCCGCCGCAGCCACCACCACCAGCAGCAGCAGCAGCAGCAGCGGAGGCAGCGGCGCGCCCCGCGGCAGGGCAGGATGAAGGTGACCGTGGACTTCGAGGAGTGCCTGAAGGACTCGCCGCGCTTCAGGTACCGCCGGCGAGGGGCCGGGCCGGGGTCGAGCGGGGGGACGGGCCGCGGTGGAGCGGCGGGGTGTTGGGGGCCGCGCAGGGAAGGGGGAAGAAGCAGGTTTGGGTGCCTGCGGGGTTGACAGGCCGCGGGGCGGCGCGGGGAAGGGGCTGCTGGGGCGGGCCGGGCTGTGGGGACGGGAGTTGTGGGGGCCCCGGAGGGTGACAGGTGGCGGCGAGCTGTGGGCGACCGGCTCTGAGGAGAGCGGCAGGCTGGGGACAGCGTTTGGGGAGTGCAGGGTGGCAGGGCAGGGGGGGTGTGTGGGGAGGGGGTGGCTGTGCAGGGAGATGAGGGGGCCATGTGTGAGAAGGGGGCTGTTGTGGGTCTCTGTAGAACGAGGGGCCTGCTGGGGTGGGGGCTCTGAGGAGAAGGGGGGGATGCGGGAGGTGGGAAGCGCAAGGAAAGGGGGCAGCATCTGTGGGAGCTGGGTGGGCAATGTGCGGGGTCTGGGGTTCATGGGAAGGTAGCACAGTCTGCAGTAAACGCTGCTGGGGTCACCCGCCTTTGGGCAGGTGTGTGGTGGGGTGAAGGGTGGCAAGGCAGCTGGTGCAAGAAGCCATCAGCAGCCAAAGCAATGCCCGCTCAGGCTCAAGAGCGTGAACTCCCCAGTGGTCCATCTCCGGCTCTTCAGAGTTGTGCTTACACTTCAGCTCCCAGTGTCTCCTGCCTGCGTCTGCTGCATGTGTCCATGCTCAATCTGCCCACTATTGGGGTGCCAGTACTAAACCAGCTTAGTATAATCCTACTTCCCGTTGTCAGACCAAGGCATGTACTGTTTTGTTTTTCCACGCTTGAACGACCACTTGTCTGTCATTGCTGTAGGCTTACTTCTGCTTATGTTGGGCAATTTGCCCTTTCATCTTTCCCTATGCTTTTATCCGTTCTATATATGTATTTTGCACCATTGTATCTGCTCAACATAATTCTGCCTCTCTGTGGGATGCGTAGCTGATCTGTGCACACAGGCCCACTTTCCGTGCCTGGTATCATCACCCTGCTAGCTGAGGGTGAGGCAAACAGCTCCATGACTTGACGTGATGTGTCACTGCTGTGCCCCTCCTGTCCTGTGCTGAGCCCGTGTTTGGAGTGCCTGTGGCTCTGTGGTTGGCACAGGCTGGGTGCGCTCTGGCTGTTGAGGGAAATAGTCCTGCTCTTCCTCTGGTCTCTGGCTGTGTGTTCACGCCGCCTCTTTGTGTCAGCTTTAGCAATCATGTGGTTCTGGGATGTGGAGGAAGTTGGAGAAGGTTTGAATGGCTCACCCCTGGCAGAAGTTGGAGTTCCTGTTCTTCCCTTCTTTGCTCCTGTCTCTGCTGCCAGCTTGTCCCTGGCTGCTTCAGCCACATGTTTTTCTGGTGACCGTGACTGGTATTGTTGGATCCTTTAAGGAGCTAGCTGCCCTGGCAGAAGAGACTGGATGGTTTTTCTGCTAGGTTAGTGAGTTGAGTCAGCGTTGCAAAGGGTGCGAAACCTACTAAAGCTTATGAGGAGGAGGAAGAGGGAACTTCACTGCCAGAAGCAAGTCTGGAGGAAGGCATTAGGGAGTGAGACCTCCCCTGAGGCAGCAGGGAGCTTTTACATTGGCTTAGCTGTTCCACAAAACTTTTTGCCCCGAGTTGGACATGCTTGCTAGTATATGTACTTTCTGGCACAACTATGTTTAATGTGGGTCCATCCTATTTGGTGACAATGCAGTCTTAGATTGTCTTAATTTAACCACAGAACTATACCATTAAATATAATTTTGTGTTGTTTTTTTTTTTTAATTCCCAATACCTGCTGAAGAATAGAGTACACTTGAGAATGCAAGAAATTGTGACTAAAATTTGTGAGCAGAAGTGTGCTGCTGTCTCTACAAGTTAAGACATACTAGTTCATTTGAACTCACTATCATTCTCCTTTTGCCCCTCTTGATTTCTTCCTTTCAAGGAGAGAAAGTGTGGAAAACCCTTTGTCAGGGTCTTCTACTACGTTGTTGTCTTTTTGACAGTCTCTGATACTACTGCCTTTGAAGAAATTGCAGAAAATCTTATGGTGTAATCACTTGATGCCCCCAAAACATCCTTCCAACCTTTAACTGATAGGAAGCAGTTAAAATCGTGAAGCAAAAATCTTGTAGTATTTCTGAAAAAAGTTCATATCTTTTATTATTAGTCATTAGTACTTGCTGTTATAACATTGCTCATTCTTAGTGTTCATATGAATTGTCTAAATCAAATACTAGAAACCTTCTAAATGAAGTTTACTGCAATGGTTTTATTAAAGCATGGTAGAGACACTAATGCAGAGCAAGGTCATTACAAAGTCCTAGCATACTTGCAGGGAGCAGTGTGGACATAAAGCACCTTCTTGTGCCGTGTTCCTTATCTTATAGCAAAGCAGAGCTGCAGCTTTCTCCTGACCTTGCTGTGCAGGTAGGTGTAGTCTCTGTCCCTTCCCATCAGTATACCTGTTGGAGCAGTTAAATAAACCTGTTGGGAGGCATAAAGTAAACTGTGACATTTCTATACACTATCTTATAGTCGTGGAGAGAACTGGGAGGACATCGGTGAATCAGAGTTCCTGAGTCACCAAATCGCTGTTTTCACAGGGAGCTATTTAAATCTTCTAAAACATGCTACTACATACAGCTTCAGACACATGGCTTTCTTGCTTATCTCTTTCTTATGAAGTTCATGTTGGTCTCTTTTGGCGTTGAGATGTAATTGAGAATATCATAGTTACCTGAATCAAAGAAATAAAGGTTTGTTTGCTTGCTTAAAATGCATATAAAGGGAGCATGGGTTGTTGCTGTTGAGTTGCTGATATGTGATTAGATAATAATGGCTATAAAGATTCACATCAGAAGTATGGTGGGTTATTTCATAGTAAGGCATGCTTTTTTTGTTCCCCCAGTAGATGAAGAAGTCTTTGAGTTATAAAACCTGAAGCAGTGATGGCCTATTGCATCACTAGGTTTGTAAACTTATGACATACCAGATCAGTTTGAGGTTGGAAGCTTGAGGTTTAGAAATTGATTTCAAAAAGGGTAATGAAAAGACTATGAATTCAGGCACGCTTGCAAATTTGTAATCTTTTTTTTTTAAACCTACTTTGAAAATAATCTCCCTGAAATCACATGCTTTTCCTTCATGACTCCCTCTCTTACAAGTGTGGACAGACCAAAGATCTAGCAAGGAAATGCGTTTGCAGTTCTCCTACAGTGTGTTGATGACTTCCTATCAAATGAAGAAGTTGCTTAGGGAGGGGCCTTGGAGCAGTCCTTGAATAGTAAGAACTGAGCTGTGCTGGCCAAGTTCTATGTATATAATCAGGAATTCCTGGAGTGGTTTTTTGATATGAAAATAGTATTGTGAAATAATACATTCTCCTTATCTTTACACAATGAGAATTTCAGTTTCAGAGTTCAGAGGAACAGGCTTTTACACTGATGTTCCATTTTTGTGTTTTTCTTGTAACTAAAGAACATTTTTTCTTAATGAGTGAGGTATGCAGTGTAGCAACCACATGAATCACTCTCAACCTAAATTTTTAGAAAGGAGAAGCAAGTTTAAGTGATGGGGAAATACATCTGCTGTAAGTAACAGTTAACAAACTTGATAAACAACAAATAACAGAAAAAGCAAAATTCTGTTGCTTGCAATGTGTGCAATTGTAAGAACTCTATAGAAAAACCTTCAGTCTGTTCCAGTCTTTAAAAATGCATCAGTAAAAAGCTGTGTATTTTTGAGATAATTTCTTTGTCCTTATCTGTTAGATTTTTTTAAATTTAATTTTGTATTCACTTCCTGAGAGCCAGCTGCAGAACAGATGATGGATGACCAAGGTAGACGAAAGAATATAAATGAAACTGCTGCCAGTTACCATTCTTACTAAAAGTATATCATGGGTAGTTTTTGCGTAGAACTGGTGGTTATAGTGTATTTCCTTCAAGCGACTTGTCTGAGGAGTCTTCCATTTAGATTGAGCTAAAGCACTGCTTTGTGTAGGCAAGCCTGCAGTGTCAGTAAGGCTGATTTGTCACTGAAGTTCCCTGCTTTTGTGTGTTGGTTTTCTTCTTCTGTGGCTTTGATTCTGGTCTATCTAAATGGGCCCAGCTGAGATGCACCTCATGCATATGTAGAGGATACAGGCTGAATAGTTCACTCATGCCACTTTATGGCTTTCTAGATTTATGAATTTTTTTCTCTCTTCTTTAGTACTGTGTAACCAAAGTTTAGTCACTAAGCATCTGTTTCCCAGGTAACAGGAAGTGTTTTGTCCCTTTAAAATATGAATAATACAAGAAAGTGACTTATTTAACCTGTTTGGAGTAGGTCTTGTTCAGTGGTCAGAGAAATTATTGTTATGTGCCTAACCCATACACTTTGGCCTGCTTATTACTTTCTGAAGAAAATGTAGAAATCGGAACATCAGTAAACTTGTCCCTGCTGTGTTGACTTCCAGTGGGTATGGTGCTGCAGTGCAGCCTGCTTCCTAACCTGCTGCATTACAGTACTACGAGTAGCAAGTAAACCGCTCTTACTTATTCAGCATGGGTTTGTAGCGTGGGTAATCTGTGTGTGGTTATGGGATCATTGAAATCACTGAGGTTGCTCACTTGGGTAAACTCAGCCACATATAAAGGTGCTAAGAGGTATGTGACCAAGAACTCTGCCTGCACACAAAAAAATCTGTTTGTTTTGCTGAGACTTACCTAGCTGTTTTAGGAGAAATTTCCAAAGAAATGTTTGGTCTGGGCTTTCTGCCCTTGGCGTTTGGGACTGAAAGCAAGTTTGTAACTTACTTGGCAAGTCAGGGTGGAAAGTGTTGCAGAAGAACAGAAAAAGAAAGATACAGTAAGTCTAAAGAGAAAGCTGCCAGACATTTGCTTGTAAGTTCGCATTTACCATTTTTCATACTTATACTGGAAATTATGAACATAACAACCACATGTGATTGTAGAACAGCACTTTTCATAGCTGACGTGTAGTGACGTGGAGGACAGTCTTAGTGGGATGCTGGTAAGTTACACGTGTACAACATCTCCATCCATACTGCTAGAAGTCTGATGGAGTTATTTAAACGGAGTGCTTCTAGATTTCTAGTTCTTTGCTTTTGTGGAGATTACAGTGAATGTGTTGTTCTACTCAGACTCTAGTCAATGGTTTATTTATTTTTAAATCTGTGACTACATCTTTCAAATGTACATTAAGAAAATAATTGACCTAAAGAAAGGGGGATGTATTGGAATATAGGACCCAGTGTTAGAGTGTTTTCTTCCAGGTAATTATACTAGAGTAAAGAAGTTTCATCGAAGATCCCTCTCAAATACATTTCATCGAAATCTCTCACGCTGAAATCTTTTAAAGCCTTTTCAAATATAATAGGAAGTTGTTACAGTCCTTCCTAACGGGAGATTAGAGAAATGTGTCCTGAAGTCAGATTGTCTTGATTTGGTTAGTGCACCTACATTTTTTTAATGGTGATTCTGATTCTTTTTCTTTGTTGTTTGATTATGATTTACGGTAAGTAACAGCAAACTGAAAAACCTTAACTATATCTCAGATTGCCAATAGGAACTTAAAATGTTAATTTCCTTGGTTTTGGTCTAAATTTTTATCCGGGAATGTTTAAAAAACCCACACACACTGAGAAGGGAGCTTACAGTGGAAGTAGTACCAAAATCTGCTAGCTATCATAATGTTGCTGTAGCACAGCAGCAGGATCAATTGCTGAAGAATTGATATTAATTAAGCCTGTGCAACTGATCTTTAATGAGTACTCGCAGAATTAGAAGGACAGCTTATTTATGCGTGTCTGTGTGTGCTCAATGTAACTGTAATTATACAAGCTTTTACAGTCATTCAGGTTTTAAATATAGATTTGAAGAGGTTTGCTTCTTTAGCCTGGAGTGTCTCATATGTTGGCTAAGCACATCTCATGTAATTACATTAGGAACTAAACTTACGGAGAAGATAGTTTTATATTTAATGGGTGGGGGGAGGAATATCAATGTTAAAATCTCTGGAAAGCAGGGTTAGTAAATAGAATATTCATTAGGAAGTCGGCAACTATAAAATAGAAATCTGTCTATCTTAGGCTAGGTGGGCTTTGGTTAGCGTTGTTTTTTCCTGTAGGCATCTGTAAAATCATTGGCCACCGCATAGCAAATGTGCTGATTTAGCTATGTTAGCAGTGTCCTGTGATCTTTTTTCAGGCTTAGCTTCTTGACAACCTTGTACTCAGAACTGTATTATTTAGAGTCAGCATTTTTCCTGTTCTTGCTTCGTGCAGTGAACAATATGACTTAAGTTATTGGTAAATTTTTACTATAGTAAATCACTCTAAGAAGTCGCCAAAGCAAACTCCATCCCGATAACCTGCTTTGGGAGAAAAAGGAAATGAAAATATCTAATTTTCATTGACTACAGAAACATTCCTACTGAAATTACAGTTTACAGAGCCAAGTACCCTTTGCCTGGCTCTTGATGCAGGCCTTCCTGGCTAAATCAATTAGTTTAGTATCTTGGGGAGATGCAAATGCAGCAGTGTCATGAGAGAGTAAAAAAAAAAAACCAAACACCAAAAAACCCTATGTGGTTACTTAATGTTATGTCTCATAGTGCCTTACGTTTAGGTGGGCAGGAAATAGAAAAACAAATTCTGACTAATTTAGTTACTTTTTTTTTTGCCTCTCACTTGTACATGCAGAATTCAGTTTAAAAACATGTATAGAAGTTTAAACTGTGTAAAGGCATTTGTGATCTCTTTGAGCAGGTACTATGCTGTTTGAGATATAGATAATTCTGTGAGTTTAGGTAATAATTTAGGTGGTTTGCTTTTTGATAGTGGCAGATTTGTAACAAAGATAACAGCTAAAGTAGCTGTCTGCAATGGAAGACCATTATGAGGAAATGCAGATTAACATGTGGACTGTAACATTATTTTAATATATGCAGGAGTTTTCCATACTTCTCTGTGTGACAGTATAAATCTTGGTTTTGTTGCCACTCTTTCATATGACTGAAAGGTTAGATCAAGAACATGAGAAATAGTAGATATTATTGTTATGATCATAAACGAAAAAATTTTAAGCAGTCCAGTAAAGTAGACTAAAACATTGTTTTGCCTTCCTGATGATCTCTTCAAAAGGAGTCCTTGCATATGTGGCAGAATAATTACTTTACAGTTAATGTTTACTTTAGGAATATTAAAAGTAGCCAGGCCTCAGACCTAGGGTAAATCAGTTGTTTTGTTTTGATGGGCTGTAAGTAACTTATGCCTGTGTAGAGGAGAAATCTAATTTATGGGATGATGTCCTGTATACATTTTCAAACTGACAAGACACAAGGAAAGACTAAGAAAGTAATTTGCTGCAAAATAGTCCCTTCAAGTGTTTTATGAATGAGAGGAGGTTTTGAACAGAGAAAATGCCTGTCAGATGGTTGGCAAACTTGCTCATGTGGCACAAATCTTTCTGTGAATCAGGCTTTCTGTTTGATATTCTAAGTTTTCTGTTTGAAATTGTAAGACTCTACAATATGGAGGCATGATGCTCTTGAATAATTTTTAGAGTTCGTATGTCAATAGTAAAAGGGATTTAAATAGTTATGGTTTTGCATGAGATTTAGTTTAACAGTAGTCAGTGCACATGCACAAACTACCTTTTTTCTTTTCATGAATTTGTGATATGCCTTTAGTAACAGTCGTTAAAGGAAGACCTGTGCATTTTGTATGAATAAACATAAAGCAGAGCTAGTGATCAGTTTGCATGTGTGATTTTGGAGTTTCTAAACTTCCAAAATGTATTTTGAGCTGGGTATAATACAAAGAGAAATTGGAGAAGCCATATGTTGTGCAATGTATTCCGTCTGACAGAATTTAAAAACACAAGTTATGTGCAAGAGAATTCCAGATTTCCATCTTTCTGGGTCCCAGATGTTAATTTAAGTAGGAACACATGGATATCAAACATACTCAACATTTCTGTGCATTTTAACTATCCTAGTCTTCAATTAGGAGTGATCTTGTAATTATTTTAAAAAATGTGTAACTTATGTAATGCTGTAGATCATGTAACAGATTTTTGTGTATGGATGTTTAGAATGACATTTTGTGGATTGAAATTTGAATCAAATTCACTCCTTTGGTACAAAGCAAAGGCGTGCTATATTCAGAGTCTGACTTCTGGCCGTGAATGCTATCCCTTCTTCCTGACAAAACAGAGGTGTGGAATTTGAGCTGGGAGATGGGGTTTTGTTTTCTCCTCCATGGTCTCTGCCCAGGGAGGCACTGAGCCTCTTCTGTCCCCTTCCTCGTTGCCCCAGTGATCCGAGCTGGGTTCAGGGCTCCCTCAACTGCTTTGCACGGTGGTGGTGGCTGGTGTGAGTCGGTGCCGGGAAATCTGTCCTGCTCTCTGATGCCTTCCTAGACTCCAGCTCTCCAGTGATTCCCTTGCTGCTATGGCTGCTCGTCAGCAGGCAATAATGGGAAACTACATGTTGCTTATTGTTAAGATAGAAAGGTGCAGCTTGTATGTTTGTTTGTTTGGAGTACTTTGTGAAAGTAGTCAGACTCTGCATTTGACTTGGATTCTTCTGGTGAACTTCAATGTAAAGAACACGTGGTGGTATTACAATATCATTGGGTTTATGTAACATGCTGTTGCTAATATACTTGAGGTTTAAGATGACCTAAGTAAGAGCTGAGTAGGTAAAGAAGAACAATAATGTAGGTGGAGCAGTGTTGGGCCTTGTGATCTTAACTGGGACTAGCAAAAGGCATTAAAAAGACTCACTGCTCAACTGGAAATGTAGGTTATATATTGTCTTTCCTAGACTTGCAGCGTTCATGTAAGTTGGTTGGAGTTGCTGTCTGTATAAAGAGTTCAGTAATTAATGAAATAGGCCCCTTCTTTCTTAACCTCCTTAGACAGGAGAAGTAGAGTTCATCTCATCTACTGTATAGCCATCTTTCTTCTTAAGGCAGATTTTAGGCTTAGGGTCCTTCAAATCTAGTGAAGATTAATAGTTGTATCCCAAGTGCCTCTTGATTTGTTTTAGCCACGTATGTCAGGATAAGGTGAACTGCACCCTGGGAGTAGAGCGTTTCTACTCTATTGTTTCCAAAGGTGATTTAGATGACTAACTTAGGTATCTATGCATAGATATCAGTATTTGATCAGATAAGGCACACTACAAGAATAGAACAAATGTACTGGCTTTGCCAGTCAGAGTTGTTATTGAAGATAAAAACTGTTGAAGATCACTGAGGAATCTCTGATGTTTCATTGAGGATGCAACTTCTGGGTGAATTTGTGTGTTGCTAAATTGAAGTCTGTTCAAAAAGTGTATGCACATATGCACACCCTCTCTACAGGATTATTCTCCAGAGGAATCTCCAGTTGTGGAGAATGATTTTTTTAAAAGTACTCATTTAATTTTCTGGAGTACTTTCTTTTGTTAAGTGTCTGATTTTGAAGAATATATCTGCCTGTTTGTTCTATCCTACTTGACTTATCCCAAAATGAATGATGAAAAATGACAAGATGAAGTATTAAATGTGCCAACTATTGCAACGTATCCACTATATTGTAAGTATCGATCTTGTGAGGTTTTGTTTGAAAATATTTGCAGTTGATTTGAGATGAAAAACCTTTAGTATGTAATTAATAAAGGATATGTAAGCTTCTGTTTGGTTGAGAAATAGCTTACCTGCAGTTAGCATCGATAGATGAATGAAAGCCCAGGGTCTTTAAAATCTCCTGATGACTAAAAGTGGTGGGAGAAAAGATACTAAATGTACCCAAAGAATATTTAAACCTTTTCCAGGGTTGTGGGTGTACCATATGCATTTTGTAGTTTTTATGTTATAATATTCCACCCATTATCATTTGAGAGGGATGAAGAGGAAAGGAGATTGGCTTTTCCAAATGTGAAAACATTAAATTTGAGGAAAACACCAATATACTGTATTTCTGTATTCTCCTACTCCTAATGCTTATGTACTCTGTTGAGATTGGATCATTTGACTGGCTGCTTCAGTACAAAGGCATAAAAGGCAAACAAAGACTGTTTCTTTGCAGTATGAGGGAACAATAAAACTACACAATAAAACTATTAATTTACATGTAAAATACACTTGTGGTAACTGAGTGAGAGATATGTGTATGTATATACACCTACAAGCTAAACAAAAAATTCAAGTTCAGAGTTTGTCTATTGCAATGAAGCTGCAACCTCCCCTCTGACTGTCAAATAGAGCGTTCTGATTTTGTGGAAGTGTATTACCAAAATATTCAGCTTCTGAAATGGACAAAGAGGGTAGATACTTGCTGAGGACTCAGTCTTCATAGCAAATCTGAAACTTTACTCTGGTTTTGGTAAAGCAGATCCACCCGATATAACTGGAATTGTAGAGAGCTAATGGTCCTTAGCTCTTCTGAAACATGGTGACCTCTTGTTATAAAGGCTTTGCTACCTTATGGTGGTTTGGACACAACAGTACTTTTCTAACTGTAGTAGGTATAAGTTACCAACTAAGGAAATTACAAAAAGAAAGGGACAGATACTGCCTTAGTTTTCTGAAATCAAAGCAAAAAAAAGACTCATATTAAGGTTATATGATATGTGTAAAGAATGCTCTTTGATTAATTACAGAGTACTCTGATCTCCAGTTGCCTCTACTTTGTAGGAGGATTTCTGTACAGGTGGTTAAGTCTTGCTGTATCAGTTCTGAACATATTGATACTGAGAATCCTATACCAGGGGAATCTAGTGACATTTACTCTTTCTGTTTTTCAGGCAGTGCTACCCTGTCTTTTATATTGGCTGCATTTGAGGTACATAAGGACTGTCTTTCCAAATCAGGGATTACTTTCTTCATTCTTCCTCAGGTTGTTATTACTGATAGCTTTTTAAAAAAAAAAGTTGACATGACTTCTTAGCATCTGACTAGGAACTCCACATCTTGAGGCTGTTGGGGCATAGTGTTTAGATGGAGGGATGTCCTCTCTTGTATCCCTTGCAGTTGGTTGCTTGATGGTTATATTTATGGTTCCACTTCCTGACCTTACTACATACCTGAGTTTTCAAATGTTGAAATCCTTCATTCCTTCTGCTGCTTCTGTGTTTGAGCTCCTGGGTAGTTGCTGAGATTTAAAAGAATAAAACAGTCCTGTGATGTTTGCAAGTTTTCAGCAACAAGAAGTTTCTGCATAGCGCCATCAGCTTCTTGAGCTTGTTTCTGGTGCCCTTTTTTTTTGTTGCAACATCTTGATACTATAGTCCTACTTCCTTATCTGATGGTAAGGCCTCCTATAAAGCTTTTGACTCAATCTTGAGATGTTCGAATTACTAGTCAGTTCTGCAGGATAGGTATTGTGATGTGTTGCATTCCTATCTGAGTTTACATTTAGCAATGTTATCAACTTCTCATATGTGAAGCTTTCATGGTCACCATTGTGTCCCCATCTTATTAACAGCTGTCCCATAATGAACAAAAACATTTAAGTTGAAAGGTGAAGAAAATTCTGCTTATCAGAATCTTTGTGGAAGAAAAAGGTTGCTAATTTCCTACTTAGGCTTACTAACTACCAGTCTCTCCTGGGGTAAAAAAAGCTTAGGGGAAAGCTATTAGGCAAAACTATTGGGAAAAGAACACTGTTGGGCATTTCTGACAATTTACTGCAAAAGAGTAATGAGAGAAAAAGCTTGAGAATTTAGGGCCAGCAGGTAGCACAGATGTCCTTACAGACTGTGCATAATACATTAAATGCTGCTGCAAGTTTAGTGGTAATCAGTTTGACTTTCAGCCATGTATATTAAGTGCAATAGAACTTGTTCCTTTTTGAAGACTGATTTGTTTATAATGTTCATTATCTTTTGAGCAATGTGTAGTCTTGCAGTGAAGAACAAATCAGCTCAAGCATGCATCTTGGAGGGATTTGTCCTGTTTGTTTGTTATATCAAAGACCATATGAATAGCTGCGGATGAACTAAACTTTGTAGATGAAGACAACCTTAAAAACTGGTACCTACAAGCAGACTTTTGCTTAATGATTAAGTGAATTCAATAAATAGCCTTGTCTTATTTTATTTGATTGTTTTATAAGAGGAGAATTCTGACTTGGAAGGAATAGAGGAATGGCTCTTCTAATATTGAGGACTTGTTTCTTTTCTCTGGGGGAATTTGGAATGCGGATAGTGCTTGCTATAGACCTGAGAAAACTTGGCTTTTTCATCAGCATGATAATCTTCAGTTCAGGAAATGCATTTCTGTATTTCAATCCACCAAGCTCATAGAAAATTTCTAGGATTTTGGGGTGGGGGTGAAGAGGATGTCACACTTCTGATTCAAAGTCCTGCTGTTCATGTTGTAGAGCTTTTCCAAGCGATTGATAAAGTGTTTTGTGGCAATGACTGAAGAACTAGTAATGTAAGGAGTACTAGCATGACTGAGGAAGTTTATCTCAGCATGTCAGGGAGCATTCATCATCTGTTCCTCAGCATGGAGGGGCTCTGTGCCAGCAGGGAAAAATCTCTGTGGTGCCAAACCAGGGCTTCAATGGGCTCTGTGACAGGCTGCAACAGCGTTCTTTCTTCAGACCATATTAATGGTTATGACACATCTCATAAGTTATAAAACTCTTCTTGTATGTATCTGTGCTGTTATCCAAGGTTATTAGGCCTTATTGTTCAGTGTATGACTTCTTTGTCCCTTCATATGTCATGTTTCTTTTTTAATCTGTGTTTGCCTGGTGCCATTATACATGTACCAAATGTATTCCTTTTTAGCATGTTTAAGATGCCTCTAGATACCTTTTTATATCTAACTATAGATGAAGGAAATCAAATGGAGTACACAATGATTGGAGGGAGCAGTTGATATGCTGGAGGGTAGGTCTGCCATTCAGAAGGACCTCAGCAAGGTAGAGGAAAGAAAGCACCGTTAGAAAGATCCTGAAGTTCAACCACAAAAAATGCAAATACTTCCTCTGCAAAGGAACAACCCCATGCAGCTGTGCTGGCAGACAGGGACCTTTGCGTCCTGGTGAACAGCAAAGGGACCATCCATCAGCTGTGTGCCTGTGCAGGAGTGAAAACTGCCAGTATATTGGGCTGCATTAGCAAGAGCATAGCTGGCAAGTTGAGGGAAGAGATGATTACCCTGTATTTAGCTGTCATGAGGTTAAGTCTGGAGTGTTATGATGAATTTGAGACCCTGCCGGTAAAAGAAAGATATTACCAAAATGAAGGACGTGCAGCTAAAGGCAACTGGAATGGAGTACATGGGGTTCAAGGGGAGGATGAGGGCTGTGGCCTTCTTCAGGTGAAGAAGGCTCATGGAGGATCTAATTGCTACCTTGAGTTACCCAGTAGATTATAGAGTTCAGGTAATAGGTGTAGGTGTGGGGTTTTGTTTTTAGGTGCACAGTACGAAGAGGTGATGATTGAAAGATGCAGCAATTCAAATGGCATGCACTGAGGGTTAAGCATGGGAACAGGTTGCCCAGAAAGGTTGTATTACTTCCATCCTCCATTCTCATTCAAAGTGGAGAGGATCGGGAGTATTGGTTATAAAGTAGTTTCAACTTGTTTTGGGTGGAACAGCATGATCAAATTATTCCCTTTTTAGTGTTTTTGTCATAGCTGTGTTATGTTACAGCCTCTTGTAGGTGAAATGTGTGTTGATCCTTGGGTTTTTTTAGCAGAGAGAGCAGACTGGACATGGAGGCTTGAAAGGTGTCTCCAGTAGAACTGACTGTTTACTTGTTTGGTACAGTGTTGCTATTTTGTCTTTTCTGTGATGTTCATAACAGATTTCTAGTTGGAGGACTTCTCTGTCAACATTGTATTTCTCTGTACAGTGGCATTGGTGGTGTGTGTGTTCCCCCAGCCTGATTTTACCCTCAGCAGTTAGTCTGTGGCTGTTTCTAAACTAATTTGTAAGTTGTTGCTTCTATCTGGATTGTATTACCAAGGTGCAACTGCTACGTGTGCAGAGAGAGAGCGAGAACGCAGACCAATTAGGCGAGCAAGTATAGTATCTTGTGTGGTATACCTGCATTTTAATTTGCCTTTACATCATACTTACAGCTTGTAGCTCATCCTCTGATTAAAGTCTACTGGCCTTTTTGCTGTCACCTGATTAGGCTCTGGCATACAGGAGGAGACATTCCTGTAAATCATCAGGTGCATTTTCTTGTACTTCTGTATCGCATCGTATTTCCAGTTTTTCACATTCAGTAGTACTTTTTTGCAAGTTGTCTTTAAGATGTTTTGAAGTTATCTTGCTTCGAAGTCTCTTATAATTATATGAAACAGTGACTGATTTCCTATTTCCCTCTGTCACTGAGGGTGCTGAATGCAATCACTGTCAGGAGTGGTCCATAAGCAACTCCATTGCTGATTTTGTTTCAGTCTGATAATTGGGATCAAAAGGATCTGGTGACTATCTTGTTGGCCTTTTCATCTGACTCTGGTAGCACAGGTTGAAAACCAAGTCTGGTATCATGTAAAGCTATAGTATGAGTGCTTGGTAATTTTGATATAGTTTGATTTTTACATGCATCTAGAACTGTGATACCACTGTAGGATACACAAATAGCTTGCAGCTAATCTCTGCTAGTGTCTGTATTGGGTTTGTATTTAATATGAGAATTAGAATGATCAATTTCTTTTACTTTAGCCAGTTACAAACCAGCTTTATCCAGCTTTGGCCCTTGCAATTATTGAGCTGTGCATATCTTTGTAACCACTTTTCAGTTTTTGTCATGTCCTTAAATTTCAAAATGAAATGCAATTGAAGAGGACAAAGGGGCGTTAATGACAGTACCATTTGCTTGTTGGTTCATGTCCAATGTTCTCTGTCCCTCCGAGGCTGGATTGTTCTCCACTGGCAGTGGAGCATGGTAATGCTTCTTTATTTACTCTTCTGATATACAGCTGGTCTCATGAAACTATACTGCAGTAAATGAAAGAAAATGTGCCTGTAGTCATACTTGAATATGTGTACTCGAATACTTTGATTTAGCTATTGATAATTTGTGGCTAGTCTTGCACGTCAACTTTATACTATTGAACTGTAGTGGATGTTAGTTGAAAGGACGTCATCTTCAGTGAAGTCCAAGTTGTGCATTAAGGGGCTATTCTGCACAGAATATGTGCAGGTAGGAGAGCTGTGTCTTTCCAAAATTTGAAGACAAGACTTCAGCAGTAATAGTATTGAAATTGTGATGGTGAGAATCTGTTATTCCTATTTCATGAGTCCAAATACATTAATGTATTCAGAAGTCCCAGTCTGAATAGCAGTTGATTTTGTGTGCTTGTTCCTATTCCTCTGAAAGTATATTCAAGAGGTGAATTTAAGATTTAGGCTTTAAACTTTCCTCAATTAAAAGTAAAAAAAAAAAAAAAAAACAAAAACAACAAAACCAAACCCCCCCCCCCCCAAAAAAAACAAAAAAAAAACCCCAAACCAAAACAACTCCAAACTATGGGAAGATACTTTATTAACGGGCTTTTATTCTTTTGAATATTTTTTATAGTGGGACGTGCTAATTCTAGAATTAAAAATAATTAATTGTTAATTATCCATAGCACCCTTGACTTCTCCAATTTGTTGTTTGTCAGCATGTAATTTATAATGACTGCTGATTCCAGCCTCACTTTCAGGAATGCAGTCTAAAAATGCAAGGTAGAAAGCGATGAATGCGTGAAAGACTAAAGGCAGGGTGTGACTTTGGTGGCAATTAGATATAATTTGAAGAATAGCTGACTTCAAAAGCATTGACCATTGCCACCTTTTACACTGCGAGAGTAAACAGGCTAGGCAGACACTTGTCTGTGGCCACAGCATGGTTGGCATTACAGTCAGCAGTGTGTAGTGGTGTAGTCCAGACTAAGTTTTCCTTAGCACATGTCTACAGCTCGTGGCCTAAGAGAGACCAACTCTTTTTCTAGAGGAGAGTTTAGCTGTCATCTTTCTGTTTGGTTCCTGGGATTCTTGGAGTCCCATAGTACCTTAAACTGGAAGCAAGTCTTTCACTGGTCACTTAAGGGGGGTGCTGTGATGGACACCAGAGTTCAGCTTTCCTTTGTCGTATGCTAGGCTAGGTAACTGGTGATGTTATCCTCATTTAAAAAGGCTGTTAAGTCAGGTCTTGGGTTTTCTTCCATAATCTCCTATATTCCTCCTGCATTGCAGCTGCAGCTGTGGAGGAAGCTGTATCTAGCAAACTGAACTATGTTTTAGGAGCGGGGGGGAGTGGAGGACAGAAGGAACAGCAGAGGAGAGAAACACATTCCTGAGAGTCCTTGCTAGGGAGCATGAAGGGTATGGGAGGCTGCTCAGTTATAAAAGTTGTCCTCCACCCTTAAGCAGCTGTTCTGGTTTTGTGTGTTGCCATGCAGTGTTTGAACATCTCGGAAAGCCACAGATGTTTGACTTTGATTCATAGGCAGATTTGATCCTTATTCCTAATGCCAGAGCCTTCTGGCTAAGATTACCCTGACACAAATCCTGCTCCCAGCTTCCACTTCACTAAGGAGCAACATTTTTGGTACATGTCAGGTCTGGCATTTGGTCCTCAGCTGTTTTATGGCCACTTCCTGTGTTTATATCTGGAGATTTTGTCTTGGCTGTGGACATGAGATTTACTCAGAATTATGACAATTTTCTGTGAACTTTAAGTAGTTCCTGACACAGATGTTTTAGAGAGAGAAATGCACCTTTGTATTCTGTGGCTTCAAAAAGTATTAAATTGAGAAAACCAAGTACATTAACAGCACAGCTTAGATCAGCTGTTCTTAATGTGTTCCAGTATGAAAACAACTTTTGTGACTGGCTGGTGTTAATACACTATTAGATATAAGTGTCTGTATTCTGATAGTCTGAGGGCATCCTCTCCATTGTTCTTATGCTTGTAATCCAGTGTTGGTCTAATACTGTGAATATGTTTGCATGAGAATAAGTTTTCTACTAGTTTTTATATGATGGAAACAGTGAAAGTAGCCAATTCTATGCAATGAAACAAGGAGTTGAAACAGAGTTTGGCTGGAACCTAACAGCTGTTTGATCTATATCCAGCTGTAGGGCCCAGATGTGCCTTCCCTCCATCATGTGGTGGTGGTGGGAAATAGCCCAGAGAACCAGCCTGGTGCTTCAGGAGCCTGTGGTAATTCAGAGATGATCTGGAATGAATCAGGTGGTGGAGGGGCTGTATGTCTCCCTTCTCCCATGATATCTCTTTCTGCTTTGCTTTATACTTATTTCTTGACCTGCCCCTCATCTTGTCAGTCATTTGATGTTTTGTTTTGTACTTCTTTTTCAGTTGAGCTTATTCTGTCTTAAAATTTTCCCTTTGGAATAGAGCTTTAATTGCTGAGCAGATGTGTTGTCTTCATTCTGCCTGTGCTAACTGCCTTTATCTCTCCCCTTCATCTTGAATCTTAGACTTTTAGCTCATTAAGTCCTGTGGAGCTAGAACTCTTTGCTAGTTAAACACACTAAAAAAAATATTCTTATCAGATCTTGCTGCAGTTCTGTAAACAAGCTATTTAATCATGCTTTTATGCTAATGCCAAAGAAACAAATAAAAATTGTTTGCACTGTGATTATAAACAAACAAATACAAAATTGCAGTCTAAATATTGAGATACTTTTCCTTCCTTGGTTGTGGTTCTGCACCCCCTGTAATGCTTTCTGAAACAAGATTAAACTCTGGAGACTTTAAGTTACTTTATTTTCTTCTATAAATTATTAAAAAAGAAATTGACGTTGCCTGAAATCCTTCATGGTCTGAAGCTAGAGAAGAGGCAGAAGCCAAAATGTAACTGTGCAGGAATGTGCTTAGATATAAAACCTAGGATGTAACTGTGGGAATGCCTTTAGATGCAAAAACTGGAATGCAACTATGTGTTAGTGAAATCTGCAAAAAGCTGGGAATGTCATGTTCAATGTTTGAGAACTTCAGGCAATTGGCAGTGTTATTCGGAACTATTCTTATAAAAACTGCTTTTCTTGAGTTTGGGGCCTGATCCAGTCCTTTTTTATTTTTTGTTCTTGGCTTGAACTCGTGTGAACTAGAATGGAATTAGCAAGAGACAGTAAAGCTGTGGTTCTGGGTACTCTCTCCTCAGCAGTAAGGCCGGCTTAAGAAATTCCTGCTCCAAATAGTACTTCCCTGTCTGTCTTGCCTTTTCCAGGAAGAGTTTTTCCTAAGAGTGAAATGTATCCCATCCAATTTTCCAAAAAGCATTACAGAAGCCTTCCTATAATTTTTTTTTTCCCAAGGCGGGCCACTACCGGTGACCAGTGTGGCTCCGTGAACAGTTGTGCTGGAATGACTGAAAGAATGAGGCACCCTGTGATGGGAGCAAGGGATGGGAATACAGCTGTTCCTACCAACCTCAGTGTAATGTGAAATCTGAGCCTAATTGAATAGATTTCTGTAGTGTAGCATTCATTGCCAGAAATTAGTACATTTAAGCTATCAAGGCAATAGCGTGATGAAACAGCAATGTTCATGAATTCTCTGAACAAAGTGTCATCCTTTCTTAGTCTTCTATTTTTGTAGGTAGCAATAAGCAAGGAAGGAGGTGTCAAAGGAAACATCAGCTCTTAAGCAAAAAAAGTTATGCTTTAGAAATGCTTCACGAAAGAAGCTTTTGCTGGCAAGTAAAATTTGACTGGCCTGAAAGTTGCAACCAGTCTAGACTAGAGGCAAATGATGTAAACAAGTGTGCCATCTGAACTTACTGCTAAGGCAGTTGACTTGTGGCAAATGCTGTTTTTCATAATCTCATTGCAAGGGCCTTCATTAAATAGCTGTAGGTTCGTAGGTTTGCAGGTTTGAGCCAGATAGTCACCAAAAGAATTACTTAAGAGATTTCACTCAGACTTTTAGTTTCTTTCCTTTCTTATTACCTTCAAACATATAGACCATTGGTTATACAAGAAGAGAGGAAACCTATTTCGATGTGACAAACATTAGGATTAATAAAATTTCATCTCAAATCTTTATTACTAAGCTGTATGTTTTATCAGTGATGTGGTTTTTCTTTGTACTGTCATATTTCCTGCAATTCTTGTGGTTCTTTAAAATCTATGCTTTTTTATAGTTGATGTTTAAGTGAAATTGTGATGGCAGTAAATGAGTTAAATTAACATGTCCCTGCCCCTTCCTCCCAGTCCCAGAGTATTTTTGTGTAAAGTTTTACAGGAAAACATTTTTTAACCATGCAGGGCAGCTTTAGAAGAAGTAGAAGGAGATGTGACAGAACTGGAACTGAAACTTGACAAGGTAAGCTTTTTAATTCAAGCATGTCTGCTCTGAAAAATATAAAAAGATGTGTTTAGGTTTTGTTTTAAAGTTCACAGCTGGGAAGTGGCAGTGGCTGTTCAAGCATTCTGCTCCTGCAGAGGGAACGGATTTGGGTCGAGGGCACAGCTGGGCCTCAGAGACCCAAGCTTGAGTAACAGCAGTAACAGCCAGTGTGAACTTGCTTTCTCCCCCAGCTGAGGGTTTGGATTGTGCAATACTCTCCTGACTGTATGGCCCCCTCACACTCATGTGATTCAGCTCCACAGTGGGAGCCACATGCAAACTAATTCAGCTTTCAAGTGAGTTAAAAGTCAGGGGTTGGCCATCCCTGCACTTAGAGCTTATGTTTTATGACAACTGCATACTGTAAGGACATCTGGATACTCTTTGTTTTAGAGATTTAAAGTCAGTGCTTTCTGTATTTGGTAGGCTGTGGCACAGTCACAGCAGGATAGGTATAGATATCCTTCACTTTCGTGTGGAGGACTTAACCACTGTAAAATTCATCCTGCTTTTTGTCATGCTTTGTGCATGTATATAAAAGGTTATATGTCGCATCTTTTCCGTGCCTTACAATCAATTTATTGGTTTTGTTACCAGTAGTATTTGGAGGCTTTTGTTCCTTCTTTGCTAGTATTTTGAGGGTGGCTTACTTTTGTTTTACATCTGTACAAAGACTCCTTTCCTTAGCATTTTATGTTAAATGTTTAAAATTTTTTTGCCTATGTTTTAATATGGTAGGCAGATGTCATTTGTTCACCTCCTTAGCTACCTTTTTAATATGAACTTTTATTTCTACAGCAGTGGGTTGGCTGCAGAAAAATAGAGGTGAAGTCAGTGTCCAGTGTTAAGTCTGAAGACTTTTTGTTACTACTTGTAATATTTCTACCTTTTGTTGTTAATAATGTAACCATTTGCTCTTTCAAAATAAATTTAAGATACTTGATTTTTGATTTGGTGTGACTTTTGGTGAAACTGATGGGCATAAGACACATTTTTACTGTATGGGTGATGAATCTCTTTTGGTAGATTAAACCATGTAAGTATTTAAAGGATCTGAAAAAATCTATCTTGGAAGTTTGTGTTTTCCACTAATCTGAAAGGGTCATTTTGGGGGAAAAGAATTCTCAAATTCCATAAGGGGCGCTATTCAGGGCCTTGTCCCCAGCCTCTTGCATGAAGCCAGTGCCAGGTATACCATTCTACCATGTAAAAGCTATAATTGTAGTATTACTCTTTGCCCTGAGATTGTATCCTAGTATTCTTTAAAACAAAAACACCCAAACCCATTTACTTCCCTGACAGGAAAGCAAGTACACGAGGTAAGTATTTAAGTAGTTCAATTGCAATGTGCAGTCATCTAGTATAACACTTAAGTTGAAAGCCAAGCTTCTTGTGTGAGCTGAAGTAACTATGGCCTGAGGGTAATGATTTGTCTAGACTGGTTGGTGACTTTTTCTGCTCAGTTATACTAAACTTATTTTTATTGTTCCACAATTGTGACTTTGGGCGATATTATCTGCATTTTTTTTTTTCCCCCCTCTGGAAGAAAGGACACTGGGTTCAGGATTGTGAACCACAAGAAAAAGTGAAGGAAAAAAAGGATCATGTTGGTAGTGATTTTTCTGTCCATTGTTCAAGCAACTTGGCCATTCATCAGAATGTGGGAGATGATGCTCAGATTTCTTCTTTTCCTAAGAGGGTCTGAGCCAATATAAAAATTACTGGGTAAATAAAGAAGGTCACTTGGGTGGTTTCTTTGCCCCAACATAGGATCAAGTACTTCTGTGTTGTTCATGAAAATTTGTCTAACATCCTTGAAAAATATTTCAGAGGCAAAGGTTCAGTCTTCTGATTTTATTCTCAGTTTGGTTTAGGATGGGGGAACTCAGTTATAATATGCCTTCTCTCAAGAGAGCATCTTGGTGATCACACTAATCATTCTTTCTTTCATTAATGGCCCAGTGCATAAGTGGTTCAAAAAGTGGGAAAACATTCATCACAAGATACTGTTGGTCTTCATATCAGACTCTGCAGTACCATGACAGCTAAGGTGCTGACCTAAGCAATGAGTGGTAGGGATGGAAACTCATCAGAGAAGTACTAGTCTGTTGTATGAATGAAAACATGATTGATTTTGCCTTCTAAGATGTAACCATCTCTCTTCAGTTGTGCTTTGTGCACATAGCCTTTTGCTTTCTTGTGCCTGTGTTCAGAGTGTCTCAAGATGAAACAACCGGTGTGGGTTTGTTTTGGGTTCTTTTAGCTCGGAAACCACAAAACACTTATATGCTTGGGTTCTAACCAGTTATGTTTTAGTTGCTGCACTTTTTGCCCTCATACAGCCCTCTCTCTTGAAATACATGCAAAATCTCCGTTAACAAAAAAACAAATAAAAAATAATAACAAAAAAATTATAAAGAGTAGTAACCTTCTCAATGGCATATCAGTTGACCTAGAATAGTATTTTTATAGCTGTCACTATACAATAGAAAGCTTTTCATAGAATGTGGGGCTCTGTAAATTTGGAATTTAACTTCTGAAATCTTTGTTTCTTAGATGTAACTAAGCTCAGTGTGTTTCATGGTTATATGGTGATGTAAAAAATAAAAAACAAACACCAAAAACTTCTACTTTATCATTTTTTCCTCCTCTTAGCTGGTGAAGCTTTGTATTGCAATGATTGATACTGGGAAAGCATTCTGTACAGCCAACAAGCAGTTCATGAATGGAATTCGAGACCTTGCACAATATTCCTGTAAAGATGCGTTGGTTGAGGTAAGCTCTTTGAGAGATGAAAATGGAAGGAGAAAAACATAATTTAAAAGGGGTAAAATATAACAGTTGGCAAGAGTAATAGTTGAAGTTTATTATTTACCTTTTTGCTCTTTTTTTTGCTTTGAGATGTCTTAAGAGTGAGCTTTTTTGACTGTGGTGCACTGCAAGGGTCCGTGCTGTTTAGTTTCAGCTTTAACCTGCAATGTCAAGGGGTTTCCAAATTCCAGAAAATATGTGTTAAGCTAGGAGTAGTCATCTTGCGAGGAGTGGAGAAAGTCAGGTTGAAGCTGTGGACAGCTGCCCTGTTTACTTTGCTAAATAAAGGGGTTCTAGTCATGAGGTCCTAAAACCCAGTTCTCTGCAACTAAATTCCCGGAGTCGATCTCTTGTGTCCTGGAACTTGCACTCTCTAATACACAGAAATTTAAATGTTTAAGTGTACAGAGCCCACTTTGATGGTGTAACCTCAGACTAATGTCTTGTTAGGCTAATTTGGAACACCTAATATTTCCTGTCTGTTACTTTGAAATGAGGTATGAAATTGTGTAATATGCAGGTATAATTATATGCACGTCTCTGTGTATATCATCTATGTTTAATGCGTGTTATGTAATAGCACATCAATTGTACGTATGCATCTTCACACACTGGTTGAAATAGATAATGCCTGTAAACTTCAATATAGTCTATGTGCAACTGAAACTGTTGTCTGGAAATTTACTTGCTAGAAACAGTGCGATGGCAAACTAGTAAAACTTATATTATTTGATTCCAAGTAGGTTTTTGTTACGCTTGTTGTGTAAGCAATAAGCTGTTATACAAATATATTAGGGATTGTTGTTTTCTAACTGAGACATTGATTCTATAGATTGATGTCAGTGTTGCTAAGCATATCAGCTGTGAGGCAGTAGTTACTACAATGTGTGTGTACTGATGACTACAACATGTTAACCAGGTTTTTGGTGTTAGAGTATTGAATGTTAATAAATATTTAGTAGTATAATATTAAATATTGTAAATTAATGTGTTTAAATTAAGTTGACTAAACTATGGAAGTTCACATAATTTGAATTTTTCCTACTTTGCCTCAGTTTGGTCCTTTACATATAGGTAGGTAGCAGTAACATTTTTGTTGCTTGTAGCTTTAATAGATTTACTTGATATTACCCGCATGTTCTCCTAGCATAATGGTTTTAGTTTAATAGTCATGCTAAGGAAAATCAACTCCCAAGTTCTTTACTGAAAAGCTGTAAACCTCTGAAACATTGTTTTTGTGCTGTGTATTTTGTAGGGCTTAACTTAAACCATTTTGTTTTTCTCTTTACAGACCAGTTTGACAAAATTCTCTGACACCTTACAGGAAATGATCAATTATCACAATGTAGGTATTTCTAGCTGAAACATGACACTGATAGCTTACCTCCAGTTATATTTGATAACAGAATAATGCTAAAGTTTTTCTTGTTGATAGTATTTGCAAAGTCATAGTTTAAGTAGTATTAAATACCTCTCATTTTATAGTTGTAAATATTTTATTTATATTTTGTTTATGAAGTATATAAATATCCCCTTTTCTGCAGATTTTTATCTCGCTTTATTTTTTGTTTGGAGCTTGTAAGCTTTACTAAAACCCAGTGCTGTAAGACAGAGTAAATACTGGATTGTTTCATCTTTTTTTTAATCAAACTGATGGGCAGTAGTGACAAAGTATGAGCATATTTCTTTGCTGGACTGAAATAACGATTACCTCTTCCATAATTTCTACTTTTTTCCCCCCATCCTTTATAATGCATAAAATGAAGCACCTCTGATTTGTGTGTAGTTTTCTTTTTGGAAGTATGACGGATTTAGACAAGTGTAGAGAAAGGAGAAAATGCTAGCATTTAAGACTAATGGTGATTTTTAGCACGTCAGGCTTCAATGGAAAGCTCAGTTTTGCCTGGATTGAAAACTGATTTATTTTTTTCTCCTCTGAAGAGTTTAGTCTTGTATCCTGAAAGCCAAAGGGATGTGTGTGTTCTTCTGTTTTCTTCCTCTTTCCTTGGCCCCTATTGTCTTTCTTTCACTTTCCAGCAAATTGCTGGAAAGCAACTGAAGTGTCTCCAAAGTGCTGAAAATATGCAGGACACTCAAATTTTTTAATTTTTTTTTTTAATACCACTAGGCATTTAAAATGTAATGAGATACAGAGGATGCAGTTCAAACAGCTTCAGCTGAAAATAAGTTCATTAGCATTAACTTAGCTGCTTAGAATTGTCGTCTTAATAATTTTTTTGAAAATGCATTCTTTCAGAAGGGAAGGGAAACAAAGGGAAGCAGGCTAGTGCTGTTGAGTTGGATTTCCTTTCCATTACATGAGATGTACATAGCTACACCTAATACAATGAAAACTGTAAAGAGGGGAGGAAGTGGACAGTGATACTTTGATGGTATAGAAAAGCTAGTGCAAAGGTTCAAAGCAGCAGTAGTGGGAGAAAGTGTTACTTTCATGTCAGTGATTTCTGCAGATTAGATTGAGCAGATGAATCAAGTTGGCTGTAGCTATTTTAAACTCTTCATCACACTTCTTGCTGCTGGTTACCCTCTTAACCATGTTTTTGCTATATGGTATGCTCTTTGACACATCTGACCTAGGTCCTCTATTCTTGCTGCTGTTATTGTTCTACATGATTGTGGATTACAGTGCTCTGGTAAAATTTGGCACAGCACAACTGTCCCTCTAGGGCAGTTTGAAGGCAGAAAGCAAAGAACAAGCTATATTAAAAGAAGATTTATTTGCAGACTTAAGTAGGACCACTCTGAGTTCTGCCCTGCTTTTTTTCCCTCCACTTCCTTGCTGTGCTCGAGCACAGTCAGTAGAACCAGTGCCTTTATCAAAAGGCACAAACATAAAAAGTGAGGCATGTTATGGTGTTCTGATGTAGAGCTTTGCCAGACAAGTTGTGGTCCCTGCGTTGCTTTTTGTGAATCTATTTGGTTCAGCTGGACTTATTAGCTCAGAGTGTCAGCTCTGTTGTTGTCCTAGTTGGCAGGAGAACCATCATGAGTGAGAAGAAGCTAGAGGAAGAAAGAGGAGAAGTAGGCATCTTCCAGAAGAAGGAGGGAAGGGGTAGGAGGTGGTCCCACTGAGATCTGGATGACTGTCAGTTTTCTCATATGAGGCTTTGCTACAAATAAGGCTAGGAACCAGACTAGTGCAGCATCTTCACTGATTCAGTAGTGGGGGAGTAGCTTTGACAGCTTACAGCAAATAGCAGCTTTCTTAGACTTGGTTTGGAGTGTGTGAAAGGTAATGTGTTAGGCTGTAAATCTAGTCAGATCGTGGTCTGGGCACTTTTTTTCTGTTCTTTTAAGGAAAAAAAATGTATACATATTTTTCTGCCTAGCACTTTTTTTCTCTTCATTACTGTAAGCAGAATTTCAAGGCTCATATTTCTGGGAGTCCACCAATCAGTTGAGTTCCCATCTGGTTATACTCTTTCTGTATTGATCTTGATTGGTGCACTCCTCAGGCACTGGCAAGCTTAAATGTCAGCAGTGGGAGTAGTCCCAGCATGACTTCCAGCTTGTCAAGAAGTTCTTTATCTATTCTAGTTGTCTGTTTTTCTGGTTTCCCAAAGTGGGAACACAAACAGGATCTTCCATTTGTTACTGTTGGATATAGGACAATTCAGGTTGGAAAGGGCTGCAGGAGATGTCTGGTTCAACTGCCTGCCTAAATCAGGGTCAGCTCTGAGGCTGGAGCAGGTTGCTTAGGGTTTTATCCCATTTGGTTTTGAAAACCTCCAAAAATGGAGACTGGATGGAGGCTATAGTACCACTGTTAATGAGTGACTTAGACTCAGTCACGTTCTCTTTTCCTCAGTGTTTCTAGAAAAGAGAAACAAGCTGTTAAGAGTTTTGCTGTCAGTACTTGGCATTGCATGGCTTTTCATCCCCAAATTTTGTAAATAGGGAAACTAAGACTGAGAATGTTTAAAGAAAACATTGTTTGACCTGAAACTTTGAGTTCTTGACTTGCTCTTTCAATAAAATTATTTAACACTTAAATATCTTTTGCCTTTTGGAAGAGATTCTATTCAATTGGGCCAACTACTACTTCCTTATATTCTTTCACCTCTTTATTTTTTGTGATTATGCCTTGTATATTTCCATAATGCAGAATGGGAGGTGTAGAGGAGTTGAAAATTAAGGCATCATTTGTGGTTTGCACAATAAGTGGCAAAAGGATTTGTCCCATAGCCATTTACCTGTTCTATTCTGTCCTAAAACTCAGAGGATAGATGTGAAGCTGAAGGAATGTGTGTTTTCATTCCTCAGTTAGAATTTCTGGGGTCATAAGAGAAAATACAAGTTGTCTAACATTCAGGTATGCTTTGGCCTTGGAAACTTAACAAATTTCTCAAGCTTTACAATTTGAATGAGTAGATTATATTCTGCATCCCCCCCAGCCTCCCCAAATCATAAGAAATTTGAGAAGCATGGCTTAGGACATTTAATCTTGAAAAAGCAGCAGCCATTCTTCTTAGCAGCAACAGTGGGTGTTTTTTTACAAACATATTATGTAAAGGAGATGGTACTAATTACTCATGTATGTTACATTTTCAGCATTAATTTCAATCTGTTTGTTTGCCAGAAGTTAAGGGCATGTTCTTTCTATGGTTTAATATGTCTTTTAGTTGTTGGTTAAATTGTGAAAGTCTATAAGAATTAAAAAAGGTTGTTACTTAGCATTCAAAGTTGTTTCTTCAAGGCTGTTTGTACAGTAATATTCTTGACTGTTTAATAATCATAATAAATATGGTCTATGAAAGTGGGCATGTCTTACATTGTCAGGATGAGAGAATAAGATGCCAGGAGCTTTTGTCTCCTTATAACCACAGTCTTTTCTTAAAGACCACCAAAAGGTGTTGGGTTTGTGTTGTTTTCCTTATTTATTCCATTTTTTTAAATTTCAAAACTACTTTGAAGGGGTTTATATTTTGATATTAGACACACATTGGTTTAATAATAATTCTCATCTAATTCTGCATAATAACCATGTGTATGTCTAAAATGAAGAGTTATAAATACCCTTAAGTTATTGACCTACATAATAATGAGTTTCTTTCAGATCCTGTTTGACCAAACCCAAAGATCAATTAAAGCACAGCTTCAGACTTTCGTTAAAGAGTAAGTTAATTTGCACTTGTGATGGGAAAATTATAGGTAAAATAGAATTTAGAAACCTCTGATTTGAGTGGGTTGGTGAAACAACTTTCCTGAAAATCGCCAGCCCTAAACTGAGAAGTTGCATATTAAAGCTTGTCAAAAATCACCCTAAATCAATAAGGCTTTAGATCCAGCTGCAGGAATGTTGAAATAGTATGAATTACTGATCTTAATTACATGTTGTCATTGTCTAAACTTAGGGGAAAAAAGTGCTTACCAAAGCTTTTCCCCAGTAAGCATGAGATGCATTTATTTACATTTCAATTTTGTCCTTTCCTCAGAAGAGAAGGACAGAGAAGCTTCTATCATACTTTGTATAATTTTCATTTGATCCAAGCATTTATTGAAGAATATGAAAACAAAGAAACTAGCTATAGCAGTCACAAGCATGGTCTGTCTAATCTATCTTTAAATGCTTTTTTCATGCTCCGGAATTAATTTGTTATCCATCTTTCCTTCTTCTTTAGAGATATTAGGAAATTTAAAGATGCAAAGAAACAGTTTGAAAAAGTTAGTGAAGAAAAAGAGAATGCTCTAGTGAAAAATGCCCAAGTTCAAAGAAATAAGCAACATGAAGTGGAGGAAGCAACCAATATTTTGACTGCAACACGGAAATGTTTTCGACACATAGCTCTGGATTATGTTCTTCAAGTAAGTGCAGCAATAAAAGTTATTTAATCTGTTCCATATAGTTAGAGATCTGTCCTCTAGCAGTTCTTATTGTAAGCTTCTCAGAAGCTGTGGAGATTCAGTGAAAAAGGAATAACTGTTTGCCAGTAATTTCTTTTTTAATGAAATCTGAGCAAAATTAGTTTACTTGATGCATTCCTATTGCCTAATGCTTTGGTATTCAGTGCTGTTTCTGTAACGACACAGTTTAATTTTCAACTTGAACATTAATTTTGGAAAAACAGTATTTTCCTGATAGTTACCTAAATCCATTTCCTCAGTTGGCTATGTTGTAGTTCCTTATATATTTGAGGTAAAAATGTAACCTAGCCTAGGAGATACAAATTACCTGAACAATTCTGATATGGGATGTTGGCCACTACTATGATTTCAGCTGTTTGCTTTGGGTTTTATTTAACAAATCCTACTTGTCTAGAAGACTTGGGGTTTGGCATTGTGCCATGGGGAAATCAAGAACATAATTGCTTTTTAGTACAGATCTCCTACAGAGTGTTAAGAGGTGTTCTTTGTCCTGCTACTTTGAATTCTGTGAAATAATAAGAAATTTTCTGTCAATACTTACAATTCATCTGTTTCATAGTTACCCACAACTACAGAAAAACAGGATTATTGTAACTCAGATGGTACGAGGGGCTGGGGGGTCCTAAATGTGTTTGGGGTTCTCCTATGATCAAACACAGAACAACCGTTCAAAATTATGTTGGTTTTATATTAGACATTATCATCTTGATTTGTGACAGTCTGGTCAGTTATTTAGAGCTTAGTTTAACTTTTCTTTAAATAGCATGTGTTTACCTGTAAAGCGAAATGGAATTCATCCGATCGGCCGATGCACATGTACAGATGCAGTAGTCAGTGGTCAACACTGAACTCCTGCCTTTTGAACACTAAGGACAAAGTTCATTTTGATGTTTAAAAAGTCATGTGAATTATATACCACTTGATTATTTGTACTAACATCAAATTAGTAGCGGGGGGGAGGGGAAGCTGGCAGTCATTACTGTAGGCCAGTTCCTTGTGTATGCATTGAACTGCAGATCGTTTGCCTCTTGGAATTCGTATGTTTGAAGTGTGAGCAGTTCCTGTGATAAAGATGCATTTAAAGTAACAGGGAAAAGTTTCAGCACCTCTTAATTAATGTGAGCAAAAATTGAATTCAGCTTTAGGAATTCTTTTTACTTGGGTGACTCTTCTGGGAAAGTGGCTTCACAATTATGGTCTCTCTATAGCTATACTTGTCTTTAAACTGTATTTCAAAACCTTCGCTTTCCTCTTATTTTTTTTTTTTGCCTCACAAGTTGAGGGTTTGTTCTATACAAACAAATCTTAATTATTTTTGCTGCAGAAGGTTTTCCAAAATACTGACTATTTAAGTATGGAAGTACAATCTGGCTTTGATTATAGCTTCAGTAGTTTATTTCTTTTGCTGGAATTTTAAACTGACTTAGAGGTATTAAATTACAAGATCATGCATGTTTCTGCCAAATGGGGCTTTTAAAGTAAAATCTGTACTTCTGGATGACAACCTTAAAGATTAGGGGACAAAGAAGATAGAGGAACTAGGTGAATGTGAAAAACCAGTTATTTTTTCTATATAATGTGAAATTCTTCAAGTTCTAAGGCAACACCATCGATCAGTGGCTTCAGCTAGCTTAAAAGTGCAAGTATATCTGAAAAGTTACTTATTGAAGCTATTATGATCTTGCTTGTTTCATAGGCTGGGTCTGTATCCCAATTTTGGGACACTTTAGACAATGTCAGCCTGAGGGGAAAAAATAAACATACCCCTGTCCTTTCCTGTCCGCTGGCAGGAGACGGCAGTGGTGCTGAGTGCAGCTTCTTAAAGAAGTTGGTGGGCTGGGTTAGCTCATACTGTCAGATAGGGTATTTGAAACGTGTTGAATTCAGTCTCTTGAAAATGGGTACCAATTTTCCTTGCTTGAAAGGTGTGTTTATATTGCTTCCAATTAGCATGTGATGTCTTATATTTTCCCTTCCAATATAAGAAAATTGTGACTATCACTGTGAAATTCTAGCTTTGCAAGCTTTTTCTGATTGCATCACTTTCATGTGACAAAACTAGTGTGCATCTTCTTTTAAAAAGTGCTTTGTGAAGTCTGATATTGAGTTACGTTCTTCCAATGTTTTAAGCTTTGTTATCATTATTTGGAAGTAATACAAGTTTACTTCTGTAGGGAAAATTTGCAAGTAGAATAAAATAAGTTCCTTGCTTGTTTTTTTTTTTTCTAGATCAACGTTCTTCAGTCTAAAAGGAGAGCAGAAATCTTAAAATCAGTAAGATACACTTTATTTTCTGTATAGAAAATATTTAAATACATCTGAAATTAAAAATGTGACTGCAAAGCATTGTATTAAAAATTTATTTCTTTTACCTATCAAAACATTACCAGCACATTTGGCACTTTGGTCACAGTTTGGCCTTTACTATAACTGGTCATAGATGCTTCACTGTCTTTGCCAATCCTTTTGGTTTGGAATTGAACACTTTAAGGTTTTCACTGCTTTTGACTCTTTGGTATGCGATTCATGGTTAAAATCGAGCTTTGCCAAGAATTCTGCTTTTTAGGTCTGCTGTATTCATTTATAAGCCATAAGTACTACTTATAATCTAGTCTAAGATGGATTCAGCTTTTTCTACAAAAAATTGTATTTTATGTAAATAGCATATTGTAATAGCAAATATACAATAAGCTTTAGTATAGTATCTGCTAAATTAATATTCAGCTGTATCTGCATGATAGTGTTCTTCTGATTGTATTCCCTTTTCTGCTTCACATTATCTCTGTAAAAAGCTTACTGAGGTAGAGACTGTCAAATTCAACGGTGCTTTTTTTTCAAAGGTCTAAAGTTGCACTCCCATAATTTCCTTAATTCCTTTAAATAGCAAAAACTTTAGTTGGATCACAGCTTTATAGCTGCTTGCCCTTCTGCTCTGCATCTTCCCAACTTGTTTTCTTCTTTAAGACTAGACAGTCTTCTCAGCTATGTTCATAAAGGTTGTGGTTTTGGATCATTAGTAAATATATCCTGTAGCCCCTCTCTAATTTACATGTCCTAGTTAAACAGGAGATAACAAAAGTTTCAGGTGACATGAATTAGAAGTAATTTACTGCCCTTAAGTAGATTTGTTTGTTTTGTTAATGGGGTTAATCCTATTAACTAATTTCTGAGATTTTTGGCTTGATTCTTTGCTGCCTTTACCTTGCATGTTTATTTGCAACATTGGAAGCTCTATGTGATATCAATGTAAAATTGCCAGGACACAAGAAAGCAGAAATTAAGCCTGGAATTGCATTTTAAGTTTGTTCATGTGGATTAGTTAAGTGATATATTTATGTGATATCTGATAAATATTTGTCCTTTAAAAAATATACTTTTTTTTCCTTCTAGATGTTATCGTTTATGTATGCCCATCTGGCTTTTTTCCATCAAGGCTATGATCTTTTTAGTGAACTTGAGCCCTACATGAAAGATCTTGGTGCACAGGTAACAAATTACTGTAAAAATTCATAACTATATGCTGGAATGAATAAAAACTTGATATATGCATACGTATCAGGTGCATCATAGATTTAGTCAACAAAAAGGGAACTGTAGTGTGATAAAGGCAAAGCATAAAAATACACTGTAAGTGGTTTGAATGAAAATAGTTAGAAACTGAAAGTTGTCTGTTTACTAAAATTAATACCACGTTTAGGATTTACATACTTAAACATAGCCGTGTAGTGATGTTTGAGGTACTCTATGGTATTCAGGAAACTGGATTATTTTGTTTTAAAATTTTTTGTATATGACTCATGTTATAAATATATTTAACAATAAAAAGTAGATTTTTTTCCTTCTGCTTATATACATTATTTACTGTATAAATTATACAGTGTGCCAAAAAGAACATTGATGTTAGCAACTTAGACCATAAAACAGAATTCTGATTTTAATAAGTAGTGCAAAACTGAGTTCATACAGTGAGTCCTTCTTGCCCAGTTGTGGTGCTTAAGAACACACAATGGCAACTTGTGGGTTTTCAGTGAGGGACTCATGAAAAGGTTAGATGGACCACAGGCATCTGCACACAGGAGGCATTGAAAATGGTTATGCAAAATAGATTAAGAACATATAATATTTAACTGAAGATCTGTCTGTGGTGCAGGAAGAAGGCTCAGCAGTATCTTGACTTGTTTTCAGTGCAAGCTGAATGGGCCTGGAAATAGTTGTACACCACTTTTTTTTTTTTTTTTTCCTCCTCTGAGGACTTGCAACAACTGTACTGATGCAAAACCCTCTATTGCCGCTTCCCAATCTGATCCACAAAACAAAGTCAACCCAAATTCTAAGTGTTTGTCCAGATACAAAAGTAAATGAATGACAGCAAACATTTATTTTCATTCATCTCAAGTGGGTGTATCGCTGAATGTCTGAGAAATGACATTGTTCTGAGCTGGTAATTCCTGCCACAGTGCTGTTGTCATCTGTGCCCCACAACCTGCTTCTGTGTCTGTGCAGCGATGCAGATTGGGAACTGTAGAAAACTCCAACAATCAAATGTCTAAATAGTTACTTTTTTGCTAGACTAGTTGCCAGTCAGGTTACTGTGGGTCTTAATTATTTGTACAAACACACATCAGGGAGGTGCGTGCATGTGTGTGGCAAGCAAGTGATGGAGCTGAGAAGAGAGACAGGCTGCTTGAGCTGGCATTGCCATCAAGAAGGGAAGTGAGTGTACAGCTATAGCCCTCCGTGTTTGGTGTAATAGTGGCACTTGAAGGGTTCAGGTGCACATGACTGTCCTTAGTTGTGCTTTTTATTCTTTCACATCCTTCCATTTTGGGTTGTAATTATTGAACTGTAGTGTTTTGATAGTATAGAATGTGTCCTGGACCTCTGTAGAAGAGGGGATGGGGAAAGGAGACTAAAACTACGGAGTTGGTAGTGGTTTATGCTACCAGCTAGCTTTCAATGTTTCCATATCATTGTGTTCCTTGCTCAAATAATCTCAAGGTTATTTTTCAATGGCTGGTCATCCTTTTGCCTGATGTGGTAAGGAGCATTGTGTAACATTCATTTTGGTGCTGGTATCATAGCAACTGAAAGAGTTAAATTTAGAAAATCCAAAGCTGAGAAAGTTTAAAAAATATTGTAACTGGAGCAAAGATAGACTGAAGACCCTAAAGTTGTACAACTTGCTGAATTATTCTTTTGTGGCAGACCTTGGCATTTAAGTAATGGATATTTTTCATGACAGAAGTAGACTTGTAAATAGCTTATGAAAGTTTAACGGTTAATGGCTTTGCAGTTTGTATTGGTTGAAGCTTCTGCCTTTAACAGGTCAGAGAGAAGGTATGTTGTGACATAACAAAACAGGGATTTGCTAGATTTTTCTGAAAATACTGTCAGATTCTTTCTGTTCGTGAGTTTTCATTCCCACATAAAGTTTGTGTATAATCTTAATTACAAGGTTTAACACCACCTGAAGTATTAAAATTGAAGTGATCTTAAATAGTATAGTTATAATTTTTAATTCTTTTGTTTTGCATTTTCAAAATAACTGGTTTACATGAATGGAATAGGATTGAGCAATTTTGATTTCTGGATGTTTTAGGGTAGGATTACTTGTGAATCAGATGATTGTAGGGGAATCTGTAATGGCACACAAGTGTAATATAAACTTTTTGATGGAAATTACGGTATTTGGCACTTTTCACGTGAAATGTGGTGTTAGTTTAAAAAGAAAACCTACCTGAATTTCCATTCTGAGATGGCTATTGAAAAAGCTAAACATTTTAATCTGATTTAGTTATCTACAGAATACCACTTATAGCACTATATGTTTATAAAAATACATTTACTGGTAAATGCAGTATTTTGAAAACCCTAATTTTTTTGAAGACCACCTGGTAATGATATAATGGCTGGGATTTTGGTAGTTTAGTGTGATTGGCCCCAGCTCTTGATAGTTGTATGCTGTTGCTCTTTTTTGTTTAAGACTGTTGATGTGCTGCTCACCTGAGTGAAAAGAAGAAATTCTGGTCTGAGCTTGACAACTGGAATGATGCAATGCTGTCTTGATAGTAAAGAAAGTAAATGAGAAATGAGCTGCTGTTAAGAAATTTGCTTTGGCACTTATGCTGTAGTAAATGTGTCTTCAAACACTTGCATTTAAGATAAATTAGAGGTAATTCCCCTAATCTGAATGTGGCTACCTTCTGTTTCATCTAGCAGGGTAGGAGGAAGAACTTCTTGGGGGCCACATGCAGATTCCTGAATCTGAGGTTTTAGCAAGAAACTTGATTCCTATAAAGTCTTGAACAGCCCTTGGACCACAAAAGCCCTTTTATCACAAAAGAATGGGTTTCCCAGGGTTCTTGGTGCCAAACAGTCTTTGAGCACAATGGCAGCCCAGCCTCTGTTTTAGAGGATCTTCTATCATTTTTAAGTCATATAGCTACATAAATAGGACATCTGGACACTTCAGTCTTTGATGTGTTCATGTTCACAAACACCTGTAAGGTGTGAAAGTGCTGGTATAGTCATTTGGACTAGAGAAGAAGCCAGGGAGAGACAAGTTAAGAAAAGTAACAGAGTATGAAATTGGATCCAGATGTCCCAGTTATCTGATGGCTCCTTAATTGCTGGAGGCTCTCTAGCATAAGGGCGTAGGAGCCAGTTATTGTCTCTTTTCTTTCATTTGTATCATTTCAAGCAGGGGAAATAGAACACTGGCAAAAATGACCAGAGTTGGCAGGGGTTCTCACTCGTGGTTATGAGAGCGGATGGAGGTGTTCCTATTTGCGTGTGAACTGGAGGTTCTGTTAGTCATACTGTGCCCTCTGCCACGTGACTGACTTTGGCTGGAAAACTGGTGTTGCGCACTTTTCCAGGTCTCCTTGTTCTAGGCCTGGAGTAGAATGAGGTCTGTCCCACAGATGTTAAGCTGCGCACTGTACCGCTGTGTTTGGTATTGCATCTGCATCGTTATTCAGTAAGGTACTGTGACTGGTGTTAATGGCAGTCGTGTATTAAAGGCTGGATAAAGGAGGAGTTCGTCAGATTCCATAGCATGTCACACAAGATAACTGGTCTTTCAGGCAACATCTGTTCCTCCACTTCACAGTATTTCCTATTTAAAGATCAAAGTCTGGGGAAAAAAAATGAAACAAACACACACACACACAACCTGCACCCCACCCCTAAAAAAACCCTGCAACACAACCGAAAAAAAAAGGGGGGGGGGGGGAATCCCAAGCAAAAAAACCTTACTCTCTTATAGGATATCTGACATTTCCTGCCTTTTTTTTCCTTCTGGTTTTAAAAGGAAAAAGTTAATAAGGTAGTGCTGTAGACATGCTTGCAGCAAGTTTTTGGTAGTGTTTTTTTTTTAATCAGCACAGACTTTGTAAGGATGCTAACTTAAATCCTCTCTGTTGTGACACTGTCTTATTTGCAAAATCATATAGTTGTTATTTCTTAAGCTAGAAACAGTTTGAATGATTCTACCTAAGACTTCAAGGAATCTTGCTCAAATACTGCTGGTGACCTGGTCAAAGCTATCAATACAAAAGCCCGGTTGAGGCAGTTCCCCCATTTTGTGGAGGAGAAAAATCACTAACATTCACTCCTTCTAGTTTTTGCTGCTAATGCCAGTGCTGCTGCATAGGCCAGTCAGCCAGCAAGAGCAGCTAAAGCATGAGTCATTCTCTTCAGAGACTGAGCACCAATGCGGTATAGTTGCATATGCTTGGCACCATGCTGTTCTTTGAAACATTTCATCTAAGGCTTAGAAGAAATGTACACCTTTTGTAGAGGTTAATTCAGGATGGTAGTGCAGTGCTTTAAACGAGGCTTCAGTGGTAATTCAAGGTAAACACTTTGTGACCAGAGAAGTAATTATACTATGCAAATGAAACAAGTCATGCAATGTCTAGACGTGTTCTTTTTGTCAGCATTATGAAATCTACTGAGCCAAATTTCTCTTGATATCTAAAGATCCAATTTTCTGTTTCTCTTTACAGCTGGATCAGTTGGCTGTAGATGCTGCAAAGGAGAAGAGAGATATGGAGCAAAAGCACTCCACTATTCAACAAAAGGTACTTGAGACAATGTAAAAGGCAGACTGCACACACATTTTTGTATCTCTGATACCTCTCCCCAGCAGTGCATCTCTGCATCGGAACTGTGAGGGGTGGTATCTTTAGTGCAGAGAAATAGACTTACACATCATTAAGCATAGGGTTGGATTGTAGATAAGGTTTTTGTATTACGGAACAGAATATTATGTTTAGTTTTGAAACATAGTACAGTAGAATTTATTTAAATGCTGGGACTCTAACATTTCATTAGAACTCTTAATTCCTATTACATCTTGGATTCAATATAGTTGTAAAAGTTGCTATCTTCCCCTCTTGCGTGTCTGTAGAAGAGGTGTATATGCTGCACAGTCCTACAGTCATAGGACACATTCTGGACTGTGCCAAATATGAGTGCAGCACTTTGAGGTAGTGTGGCAGCTGCTATTGCATATAAAGAGCAAAAGTAAACTTTTGTAAAGTTGTCTAATGTATGGTGTTCAGCTGTACATAAATATGAAAATGATAATATTAAATTGCTGTTTTGGGAAGATTTGTACGTGCAATAATTCTTATTTTTGCTTGTTGAGAAAAATTTAGATAATTCATTTTGTGGGGGGAATGACTTCTGTTGTTTGGATGTTTCAGAAGCTCTAGATCAGTATTGGTTTTGCAGGTATAATGCTAGAAGTTAAAAATATTTCCACTGAACTCTCCGGTAGTGAGCTAATACTGCAGGTACATTTGAAAGGGAGTAGATACCAATTTAAAGGTAATGCAACACTTCTTACTCTCATTCAAATACATTCTGTATTGGTTCAGGTGGCATAAATTAAAGCCTAATGTAAATGAAATCTGATAAGTAAATAAATTCAGGAATGAAAACATGCTAAGATTATAATTTAGGTAGCCTTAATAGGAGTCAATACTAATGGGAAAAGGTAACATTTTTGGTTGCTGAAAATGTTTTTGTCACTTCATCCTGTCATTCCTGCAGGAGTTGGTGGGAAGCATTAGGATTGCTGTAACCATGAAATTGAGCAGACATGGTGATGGGTTTTAGGGCAGTGTTGATGTTCTGTTTTAGGAGGCAGATGGGAGATAACTACAGGCAAAGAAGGGGAAGAAAGAGGGGAAATGGGAAGGAGATGGAACTTGAGAATTAACATTGACATTCAAATTCCAATTTGAGCTCAATAGGTCTAGTTTCAGGACTGAGCAGTAGTTGAGGGTTTTACTGTTGGAAAACAGCGGTGCTTGGTGAAGGATGTAAGTTATGGGCAATTATCTTTTGGCCATAAAAATAATAACTTGTTATGGTGAATTATGGTCATTGCTGTTGCCAATGGTGTTTACAGTCTGTTTTTTCTTCAAATGCTGCTAAAGGCTGCTTTACAGGTAAACTGTTTCTAATAGTATCAATGGTTATTGAAACTTTTAAGCTTCATGAAACTTGATAAGCTGTTTCTGTGTGTAATACAAATATTCTTGGTTTCTAGTACAAATGGCAATCATAATGAGGTTATTTATATATTGGTCCTTATTTTAATTGAATGACAGTTTTATGCTGTCTCTAAAATATAATCAGGGCAGTCAGATTGTATCATATGTTGTCCTCTATAAAGTTCTGTGTTTCAAGTTGTGTATGTTGTCTCCTGTCCTTATCAGTGAAATCACTGATGCATTTTTGTGATGATAATGCCTAGATTAATGCATTTAGGCTTTGGAGGGCATGCTTTATTGGAGATTCCTCTTATAACTTCTCTAATCATTTTCTTGGTTTGTTACTCAAATCATGTTGTCTGTTTGGTTTTTTGTCTCCTCCTACTTGCTTTTCCCAACCTTCCCACCAAGTTTATTTCCAGCTCATCAGGATTTCAGAATCTTGAACCGCCTTAGACCTTGGATCTGGTTCTTTATATCATTGTTTGTCATCTGGTCAACTTGACCAGGATGGCTACCTTGTTCTCTGTTCACTTCTCATGGCTTGTCATGTTGCTTTCCATGGGGCTGCCTCTTAGGCATGTGTTCCCAAATATTCCAGTGCCAAATCCTTCCATGTTTTATAACTACTGAAACTTCTGCTTCTTGTGTTGAATATTCCATGAGGTATATATGTATTTAATATACTGAAGTTTTAATCTAATGCTTCAGAATGATGCCTTTTCTTCATTGTGTGGATAAAGAACAGTTCCTTTTCTGAAATGTATAGGTAAGTGCACATGTGCACACACCTACCCACCCACTACCTGTGTTTGCATATATGTGCATATGCATGCGGAATAATTGCACTAATTAAGTAACTCATGTCACTTTTCTTTATAATCATCATCCTATTTAATTAGGCTGTTGTCTGAGAGGCTAATACAAAAGTCATGGAAGGGCTTGGGCACCACTATAATTTGACTTCTATTTTAAGAGAACTGATGTCTGATTTTTTTGTTTGTTTTAACTTTTGTGTTCTATTTACTCAGCAAATACGCAGGAAACAATTGGGGGTTTTGTTTTTTTGGGTTTTTTTTTTTTAGGGTAGGAAATTATTTTTTCCATATTAATCTGGAGCAACACCTACTATGAATGTAGAAATGTCATGATCATTCTGGGAACTTTTTGCAATATATTTTTACAGGGAAAGATTCATATTAAAAGAGTGGTGTTATGGTGTCAGTATCACTTAAGAATTGTAACTGTTGTTTTCTGAACAGTTTGCAGGCCATTGCTGTAGTAACATGTTGAAATAAGAAAATTTAAAAATTGGTTGGGCCTGTAAACAGCATTATGGCTTTTTGGTTTTGTGACAGAGCTAATATTTTTTTCTAAAATGGGAGAAATGATCTAGGAAAAATGTTTGCGTCGAACTTCAAGTAGTTTTCATTGTATTCAAATCCCTTTTTCATGAAAAAAACCAAAACAAAACCAAAAACAAACCAAAAAACTGCATCCAAAGAACTGCTCAGGAAACAGCTGGAGTGAGAATGGTTTAAAAATTTTTAACCTCTTGAGTAAACAAGGTCATAGGAAACCAGATGCTACCACAGTCATAAAGCATGCATAAACCAGAGCTGCTGATGAGAAGTAATGCAAACTAATTCCTCTCTCAAAAAACAAAGATATGCCAGTATTTCAAGTGACTTGTATGCTCAATGACTCTCTTGCCTTCTTTCACTTTGTCTTGGACTGTAAACCTTGTTACTTGTTGTGTCTGTTGTTGTTTTAAGACCTTCCGCAAGGTACTTCCAACTTAAGCATGACAAACATCTCTTTTGCCGATGGGATGGGAAGGGAATGGAAGCAACTTTCTAAATGGGTGGGTTGTACAGTTAAGGTCTTCTGTTTAGTAAATGGTGGAGTAACTTTTCAGATTAGTGTTTTCTTTAGTACTTATGCTTCCCCCATTTACTGCCTTTTTAAAAACTTTAAAAATTCTGCTTCTCTAAAGTAAAAAACCATATTGAATACATATTCAATGTTAAAATGCTGATACTCACTCTCCCTAAGATGTACTGGTAAAATGGCTTGAATAGCTTTCATGACCTGCTAGCAATCTTTATATTGAAAGTACATCGAAAACGCTGCTGCTGAAAAGTATGGGGGTTTATGTTTTGGTAACAAAATGATAAATTGATAAGCTCGTGTGAAAATGCATTCACTGAAACACTGTCAAGAATAGTAAGTATTCTGTGACACACCAGGTTAGTGTTAATTGTGGAAATGAAAGTTGTTTTTCCATTGCCAAGTGGTTTGCTATCCCTCATGGGCATTTAAAGAAAAAGATGGGAGGAAAAAGAAAAGGCACGAAAGCATGCTGTACGTTTCACTTATATAACCTACTTCTAAATGTTTCTCTTCCAGTAGCTGGCCAACCTTGAAAAATGAGTATCAGAATAGAAGCCATAGATTTTCCTTCCTTCAGATCTGAATGAAATGTGTGATAATAGCACTTCAGTGTAACTTTCATAATACTGGCTTAATTTTCTTAGTTCTGGTTAAGTGAAATGTACTTCAGTCCTAACTGACACCTAATTAGTAAATAAATTATGTTTAAAATTCAGTCTTTATCAGCTGTGTGTTTGATTAAGAAATGTAAAATTCTGAATCATGTAAAGTGACTGGGTTTATTAACATGTGATTCTCTTATGCAGGTCACTGGAAAGATATGGATGTATTTCTCTCCACCCCCTGATTATTTTTTCTGATTCACTAAACTTTTCCATGCGCCAAGATAAAAATAAACTATAATGTGACTGCTTTTCTCCTATTATTTAATTACAAAATAGCAGAGACTATAAGATCAGACACAGCTTATCTAGTTCCTTTTTCTACTTTTCTCCTTTTAATTGAAATGAAGTGTGAGGGGTTTTTTGTTTGTTCATTTTTTTCCTGACCACAATTTTATCAATGAAGTGTTATGGATTAAAGCACATGGAAGCTTTATTCCACACCCCCCACCCCACCCCCCACCCCCTCAAGTTGGTAGCCTGCTATGAATAGTTAGAAAAATATTCGACGTTTCTGTGTATGCTCTTGTGTCTTTATCTGTTCTATAAAGGTGGAAGTCAATCAGGGAAGCCATTAAAAGTGACACTAAGTACACTTCATGAGGAAGGCTCAGTATTTTAGACAATTTGGACTGAGTGTAGCATGATAAATGATCCAAAGGAGTTTTCTTGTCATGCTTGTATATGTCTTCAAAGCATAAATCTGGATTCATTGGAAAAGACGTTGCATTTTCTGCAGCAGTTCTCCAAACCTGGAGGAAAATGTGATTACGTAGTAGTTTGGACAGAAGAGACTGAGGGAATGTATATTGTCTTTCACTAGACAAGGAGTTGCAGGCATCACTGAGGCAGGAAGATGCAAATCTTTAGCAGGTTTCATTATGTTTGGGAGCTGGTAAGTTAGAGTGATTTATCAGGTTTTTTTGGGAGGGAGGGAATGTGACATCAGTATTTCTAAGTCTGTGCTTACAGGGGTTTTCTCTCTTTTTTTTTTTTTTTTTTTTTTTTTTTTGGAGAGGATAAGAAAAGAACAGAAGGGACTTTTAACACTTTGAGAATGTTTGTTTATGTCATAAGTTGTGACATACACCAGCATTCTCTAAGTTAAAATTTTACTGTGATGTTTGTGCTTACCTGAAGTCTTTAATGTTCAGCGTGTTCTGATCTAGAAAACAGAAAATCAAAGTTATTAAGTGTTGAATAATAAATGCACAAATTTGTGATTTTTGAGAAGGTTTTATTTGCAACCTATATGTTTATTCAGCTGAGTATATGGTAGTGATACAATAGTTCCATTTGCTTTTGGAACTTTTTTGCACTGATCTTCTGCCAGTGAATTAATAAAAATCTATATTTAATATTTCAAATTCAGTTAATCTGTTCAGATTGATAATAGCTAAAAACACTGAGTAATTTTATGGAATTAGGTGCTGTGCTGGCCTGGGAGTGTAAAGGACCCATTTTGATAGTTATAACTGCTTCACTGTCTTGTTTGTTTAACCTTGGATTGGACCAAACCATCTGCATGTATAAGAGTAAACATTGTGTGGAGCAGAATATTTGTGTTCAGGCTGGACTATTACATAGGGCTAATGGTATTGTTTTGGAAGCTGACTTTTTTTTTTGGTATAGCCTCTTCTCCCCTATGTACAGACAAATTCCTAAGGAGCATAGTACAAAACAGAGATTTACAGACATGCTTTTCACACAAAGCTGATGTTTGCAGTTTACAAAAAGTACCTGCTGAAGGTATGGGAGAGTGACATTATGAAGTGTCCTGCATCTTCAGTATTTAACCTGGGTTTTTTTGTTCTGAAACCTAATTTTCAGTGATGTTTCTCTTCTGCCCTAGTTAAGGGGAAGAAGCCGTATGTTAGTCTACTTCAAGGATATGTTTTACTAACAGTGAAATTAAATAATAATGTCATTATTTTTCATCTCCGGACATAGCTTATGATAAATGATGTCACTCCATGTGTGCTTTTTCATGCACCCCTAGCAGCTGTTAGGCACCCACTCACTGAATACCTGAACTCTGTAGCTCCCTGGGAAGAGTCCATGCTGTTTCAGATGATATGAAAGCAAATAATCACCACATGTATTGCTACATAGTTTACCTTTGCTGGAGATGTGAAGTAGTTAACCTTTCTAAAACTTTTAAAGCTGTTATTAACTGTTATTAGCTGTTACAATTTGTTATTAGCTTGACTGAAATGTATATTCCCTTGTCCTGCTTCTAGCTTCATATTCTTGTCAAAGATCATAAAGAAAAAATTACTGCTAAGTTCTTGTCATCATTGCCAGCACCCTGACTGCTATAATTTAGAGATAACTGATAGTGTCATCTTTGTTTGGTTACTTGTCTTCTAAGTTCTGATCCAGCTCGCCTGTCAAGATGACAGAGCTGAAGAAAATGCTAAAGCATGACTGGGTCTATACAGTTGTCTGTAACAGGCTGCAATTGCTTTTCAGTTTTGACTCCTAACTCCCATTGCCCCTTTTCCTCTACCTTACTCTTCCCTTTCTTTGGAATATATGTGAGACCATTTGAGCAGACACGCGAAGCATCAGATGCTCTGTCAGTAGTGTTTGGCCTCTACTTGGCCATAGAGGTCACCAATACCTGAGCAAGAAATTCCCCTTGTGTGCAGGTAAAGTAAAAATCTTTAGCATTCTGATCTCTTTAAAATGCTTTTTTAAAAAAATTGTCAGGGGCTGAGAGAGTCATGGCTTGACTAATCACTGTTGCAAGCAAAACATTATTCCTAAATGTTTACTTTTTTACATTAATACTGCCTGTATTTGAAGTTTTATTTGAAACTGCAATGTCTTTTTCTTCTCTTGTTCCTTTGTACTAGGATTATTCCAGTGATGATACTAAACTAGAATACAATGTAGATGCAGCCAATGGTATTGTTATGGAAGGTTATCTATTTAAGCGAGCCAGCAATGCCTTCAAGACTTGGAACAGGTAATTATTCAGAACCTCTATTTACTAGCTCATTAAGATACTGCTTGTTAAGCTAAATTCTGGTCTGACTTATAACCTATGCAACTCACTGATTCCACAGTTTTGACAGAACACTTGGACGACTCTGTTAATTGGCATAGAGATGACACTTCAAAGCCGTTTGTCCTTATTTTCTGTCCTAGTTGTTTGCAAGCCTTTTTCTAAGAGTGTATCTTAGTCTGGAGAAGTTCTATGTATGGAAAATGTGCTTTGCTGTGCGCGGTCTGGCTCTGTAATTGTGTTTTGGCCTTACTTTGGAGTTGAAACAGAGCAATCCTTATGATTTTATACAATAAGCTATCTGAATGTATATGCTGGGGAAATAAATATTAGAGGACAAAGTAAAATGGAAGTTGCGTAGCCATTGGAAACTGGGAAACACAGTGAAGGACTCTAGTACTCAAGAACTCAAGTTATTTTTCCTGAAAGATAAGCATGTAATTGTTAGCCTTTACAATTCCTGTCCTGTGCAGTGACTTCTGCTTAGTAGTTTTGATGGTCCTGTTGAGATTCAAAATATGTTGTTAGTCATGTCTCTTTAACAATGTATATTTTACTATTTTTTAAATATTTTTGTCCCTGAACAGGATTTCTTTTGCATTTCCAAGGGTGTATGCTTTTTTCAAGGAAATATAGATGCTGGAGCATTCGCAGTGTAGCTGGAAACAGTTCTTGAATTTTAAAGTTAATTTGTTGTGATAGAGAGCTCTTTTTATTATCTTATGCTCTATAATTTTTGCAGGAGTGCTTCTGTTAAACTATTTGCTGTATTTCGAAGGCCAAAATGTACATTTGGATATGTGATCCCTTCTAACCTTAATTATTCTATAATTTCTTGAGCATCTCAGAACATCACAAGTCTGTAACAAATTGGGATTGCTTCACTTAAATCCGTAGACTGATGCAAGGGCCACTGGTGTCAATAAGACTGTATCTGTATTAGCAAGTCATGTGCAACTAGTATAAGAGATTTTGCTACAGACTACTAGTCTGGTGCTGTGGTCTGATTATCCATCTGTAATTGTAATGTATCTTCTGTGTTAGTTTCATCCAAGCAGAATTCAGAGCTCTTCAAGACAAATCTGCGAGGCATCAAAGGACAGTGAAGGGAGAAAACTGGGAGATATGCTTCAAAACCATGTTCCTGGTCTGAAGTAAAATGTTAGTGTAAGCACACTGAGAAAAATCCACAGTAACAAGGCAGGAGATTGTCCTTTATTGGATTCTCAACAGGCTGAAAGGGTCCTTTTTGCAAAGTGTTCTGCAGGATTGACTGCAGCCTCTTGATTAGTGACTGAAGGCAAAACTCTGACTCACTCTGGGTTCTTCTTTTGGATAGCTTGAAGGTCTTGCTCTGAAGGGAGGTGGCAGGAGGGGGCAGGACAGTAGTGTTAGAAGGTAGCTGAGAAATACTATTCTTCCACATGGCTTCATACTTAGTAATATTGTACATGTATCTTACTTTAAGGTGGTTAGGGAGTAGGATTCAATTAAAACTAACTCCTGTATGTTGGAAATTTAAATGGACACAAAGTAAGTACAGGGAAGTCATAATTAAATCAAGATACACAATGACATTCTTTCAGGTTAAGTTACAGGTTTGAACATATATAATAAAAACATATCCAAACAATAAGTTATTTAAGTGAGCCAAGGTAAACAGCTCAATAATGAGTCAGAGCTACCTACTTTTACTATATAATTTATATTTGCTTATAGTTTTTTCTTCTAATTTTCACAAGAGTATTCAATAAAGCTAAACCTGTAACCTTCATTTAATCTGAGATTCTTGGTAACTTATCTCACTGTGATAGGCTAGTTGGATGCTTCAGAATTAGGCAAAGAATAGCATTGGATATGCTATCTGTAAACATAGTTTAGAAATTGAATCAATCATTTTAATTTTGTACTTCACAAACCATTGCTAGTTGTTAAGAAACTACTACTACTATTATTATACATAAAATATATATTTAAGACCTCCTTCCTGAAGACAACTATTAGTTTCTGAATCCAGCCCCATTTTTCATGTTTTAATAAAAATAGAGAAGTATTTTCATCTTATTTTTATTTCTGAATACATTTGTAATTGCTTGCTATGTTGTAGGCACTGAAGTGGTCATTGCCACTTTCCACTGCCTGTTTCCAATGATGGAATGCTTTACTTACGTACTATTGCAGTTTCAGCTGCAGGGAGATAATACTGATTAAAGTTTAGCATATATTAGAGGTGAGTGTGTTTTTCCAGTCACTAGGTAGAGTACAAGAAAGTACTGTATTGTTGCATTGAACTGTTTTGTGCCTAAAAATGTACAATGAAATACCAAAAGAGGAAACATTTAGAGAATTATGTATTTTATGTGAGGGAATTCAGAGCTGAAGTCAGAGACACCAAGACAGACAAGATATTTTCAGTGTTCTTATCAGATAAGTAGTTTGCTGCTTTATTGTATGCCCATCTTTGGGGGAGATGGGTGGAAAATCAACCAGCTGAAACAAAACTAGAAGAATTTGCCCAGAAAGAAATACTGGAATTTCCTCATGTTCTGAGCCAAGGGTGACGGCACTGATCTTCCTTGCTAACTGCTGATTACACTGTCAGTAGTAAGATGTATTTAAAATGGTAGATTCTCTTTTCCTACTGTTGGTATCAGTCGGTGTTTTGATGGTTCTAGACCTTTTTAAGTACTCCTTTAAAACTGAATTAAAGGCACCAAAAATCATTGCAATTACCACTATTAGTGTATACTTGCCACCATTAAAAACATAAGAGAAAAGGAAACTGTACAATGGATTTTGTCTGGATTTGACACGCATCAGTATGGTTCTAGGATTCTAGCTGGCAAACTCAATAATTGTGATGCTTCTGTGTGCATGTCTTGGTTAATGAATCCATGGACACCATAGTGAATCGTCCTGGGAAGTCTGGTTGCTGGGGGAGAAAAAATCAAAACCATATAATGCAGCCCGTTGAAGGGGGGCGAATCTGTTCTGATGAATGAAAACTTATTTTGTTTCCAATCCAAGCTAATTTCTTGCTAGGATGTTGTAGTTTCTTCTTGGGCAGCTGGCAGCTTGCCTTTAATTGTCTGAAGACTAGTTATTTGGGCTTTTGCTTCAGGTTTCCTGTTCTTGAGATATTTCTGCATGACACTGGCTTGAGAAACAAATAGTGTTTGAGCAGGTTACAAAGTAAACCACAAGAGCTATTTGCAATTCAATGTTGCTGTGTTTTGAAAGAGCTGGAGATTTTGCAGTCTCTTTTTATTGTGGCTAAATGGATAGTGTATAATGTACATGAGTATTTCAGATAATATACTTGAACAGAATCAAAATGTTATCTTTATACTGGAAAGTCTTACAGTAACAGGTATGGAGACCTATTTTTTGAATGTACGTCTATCTGTTTGTAAATGATGTATCTTATTGTGCACAATTTTTCTTAAGGCATCAGAACTGAAATCAGGTGCATTTATTATTGTGGAGCAGTGGGTGGAAAGCTGTTTTAGTTCCTAGAAATTCAAATGAAAAATAAGTCCATACCATAAAGAAAGATATGCGTCAATAAATGTGTATAGGGAGAGAAGCATTTATCAAACACTAGTATGTTCTAAATAGGTTTTAGGTGGATGCATTAAATGTTTTCCTTTTTAATTCTGCTGTATTTTCAGATCATGCTAATTCTTTGCTTATTTTGCTCATTTTGCATTTTTCATTCCTTCTCCTCCTTTCCCTTATGTTTTAATCCTACCCCATTTTTTCACATGACAGGAAAAAGCCAGATCACATCAGGTACCAACCAGCTTCTTTTATACCTTCCCAATGTTTCTTTGGCACGCAAAAAGCTCTTAATTAACCCTGCATTTAATTTTGATTACTTGCAATGGATGTATAAGTGGCTCAGTCTAAGAAAATAACAGAAGGATTCTGCCTGGGATGCCAGTATACCTGCTGCTCAACACCTTTAAAAGAATTAGAAAGATTGAGTTAGTTTTAGCTAAAAAGGAATTACAGCAAAGTTTCTGCACACAAACTTCTGAGCTTACAAGATCAGTGTTTTGACTTTTTCCAATTGACATTGGTGAGGTTTTTCTTACCAACTGCATTGGAAATAGAAGTGTAATTTTTAAATGTTGTGCATTCTTAATCACTCTGTTTTACTTGCATGCTGATAGCAACTAGTGAAGAAAACTGTTTCCTTTTGAGAATCAATAAGCGTGATTCATTTTTTTTAATGTAAAACTCAATTTAAATTCTATATTTTTTTGGTATTACTCTCAGTTCTCAGAAACTGGAAATGTTTTTCAATGAATTTTGTATTCATTCGTACTTAACAAATACTCTTTTGAATTGTGTAGGTATAAATGATGGAAAACATTCGGTTTCTAAACACAAACAGCTATATTTAAGCACTACTGAGTGAGGCAGTGCAAATTCCTTTAAGATTCCCCAAGTATGTTTTTTCCTTCACCATGCTTCTCTCCTGTTTTTGACAGAATGACACATTTAATGAAACTTTGATAATGGTCAGTACTTACTGCACACATGTTGCCTAAAAGTTTTATGAATGTTAATTCTTAGAACAGGTATACCCTGTAACAGCACCTTCAGTACATATACTGTACCTCAGAAGTTCCTGGCTGTTACTGCTGTAGACCCCCAGCAGTCTGTTTCCTTACGGTAATGAGTTTACTGATGATACTTGGTTAATAAGAAATAATTCAAAGTTTTTGGCCTGAATAAAACTGCTGTGGTATTGACATGTTGGGGGGAGTCTGCTACTTTTATTTTTTCGAGCATACAATAAAATGTATTAACTTCCATTGGCACCTACTTCAGAAGTGTGATCTACAAGTTATACTACATTCTAAAATGTTGATCTTGTTCAATAAAAGTTTCTAAAAAAAAATAAATAATCAAAACCCCCACACTTTGGCTGGACTGAAAAGTTCTCTTAGACTTAATTTCTGTACTAGAAAAAAAAAGCGGCTAGAATACTTTGAAAAATTCTGGACTAGGCTTTAAAGATGACACAAATTTGTTTTACAATTTGTGTGCTCACTTATATCCAGTTGATCAGATTGGACCTTATTTACTTTAGTAACTCACTAAATATTTAGCTGTAGAACAAATGAAGCATTGCATTAATGAAGTTAATTACACTATCTAAGGCCATTATTAGGGTTTTGCTCCATTGCATGTTATCTTGGGGCAAGGCTCCGTTTTTTAGTTTGGCTTTTGTTTTTGGTTTTTTTTTTCCTTTATCGCTTATTTACTGCTTTTCATGTTTTTCTATTTGGTGTTACATTCAAAAAATGCACATTAAAAAGCCTGGGTTTATTTTCCTTTTTGATTCTGCTTTTTGTGTTGAGTTATATATTTAAATATTAGCAATAACCTGCCTTAGGCTCATATTTGAGACTTAGTTACCTCATCTATGTTTTTTTTTAAATAGATGGTAAAGGTGATACCTTTTAAATAGCAGTGACAAAAACTACTGCTGCTAATAAATTGAAAAAGTAGTTAACTTTTTGCGTTATTTTGTTCAATTATTTTAATCCAAAAAGATGACTTTTTATGTTGGAAATCCAGTATTAAAAGAAGATCCTGTTGTTGCTTTTTAAATTAAATATATCTGCACAACATTTGAAAATATTGTTAAAAGGTAGAATCTCATCTGTCTACTGAGTACTAACTTTTCTAACAAATACTAGATTTTCTGATTTGTATCTAACTTTTCTGTATATCTTAATTTTTCTTAACAATCTTTGTGTGCTTCTTCTCATGAATGGCTTGTGGTGGTTGAATAAATATATGGAGCCCTCTTGTTACTAATTGTAGTAAACTGTAGTTTGAAGTTCAACAGCCTGTGGAGAATAACAAGATATGTTGCAATACAGTATTTTGTACACCGTTACTATTCAAAGTAATTGGCAGTGCAGAAAAAAGTAGTGTGGCATAAAGTGGTGTATTAGAGATAATTGAGTAATTACGCGATGATAAACACAGGTTCACATTATAAGCCTGAACAAAACAAATAAGTGTAGCAGGACTGAATTATTTTTTACGTTACCCTGATTTTTGTCAGTATATCAAAACCAGTGATGATTGGTTAGCTTTTATTTTGTGCATCCCCAGAAGAGCTAGAAAGGGATGGTTATATTTGATGCTTTTTTTATATTCAGTGGTCTGATAAAATGCAGTTGTTAGATCTGAGGCCCTCATATTTTTTTTCCACAATATGAATGATCTTTCCACTCTCTATGAATTGTATCCTATCTGAACAGTGAGTTTGACAAGGAATGATACAGTTCAGAGGAGTTTTTAAGCGTTACGTTATCTCTTAGATTTTATAGGATGCCTTCATTAAATCTTTTATTTGTTGTTTTCCTACAAAGCTGAGGCTTAAGTTAGGATGCTATGTAAAAGATTTTCCTTGATTTTGCTTTGGTTTTTTGTATGCAACCTTTTTATTTCAGTGTCTAAAATTTTAAGAAATGCCAAGTATAGGTAGACATTAAACATGCATGGGATAGCAACATGTAGTACTTTTAGTGCTTTAGTAAGTTATTTCTTAGTTCTACTCAAAAATATTTCAGGAGTAAGTAGTTTACATATTTTAAGTATCTTTGTTATTCAAACTATCCGAATTTGTGTTATCAAACAATTACTTGTAGCTTGCTGCTAAAATACAGAAGTAAATGTTCTTTGAAATGAAAATGTTTTGTGTGATAGCTTAACTAATGTTGTCATAACATGAATGCGTTTGTTTAGGACTCAAATTATTTGAACCTTGCTTTCTTTTCTGTTTTGTCTTTGCTTTCCCTTTTTTCAACGTTCTCACGAAATAGTTGCCAAAACTGACTGTGGCATTACTTCTGTGAATTCTTTTATGCAGTCTCTCTGTAGACTGTATGTTAGCGCATTTTGGTCAAATAAGCACTGTAAAATCAGTTATGTATTCTCTGGATGTCTCTTCATTTGAATAGGCGCTGGTTCTCAATACAAAATAACCAACTTGTGTACCAGAAGAAATTTAAGGTAGGTATCAAAAACTGGCTTGGGATAGTTTGGGGTGTGGGTGATGGTTTTCCTGATTGATCGGGGGAAGGAGAAGCAGTGCTGACATGGGTAGCCTGTGTGGTCTTCAACAACCTACTGCATTTTCTAAATTACATTCTCCTTTGAGAAAATGAGACTTCTCCCCTTGTAAAATGAGACTTAATTGCTACACTTCCAGATTTTGAGATTCCTGCACAGTGACTTGTAAGCACATACTTTATTTGCTGTGGGTTTTGTTACCTTGTTGCAGAGAAGGTTTATGAAGAGCCTTAAAAGTTGTTGGTCCCAAAAGGCTTGTACGCACTTGGTGGCAGTGGAATATTCCGTGCTGTTTTTCGAGCAGTTGTGTTTAACTCTTTCAGGACTTCCTCCTTCCAGTTGCTTACTGGGTTCACATATCCAATTTAGCAACGGGGGAGAGAGGCGGGGAAAAGAAGGCATGAAAGCATTTGTTATAAAACAGTCAGGAATGTTATGTACATGTATTTGATACTGAAAATATGAGGCGATTCAGCAGCCAATGTCTGTCTGCTTGCTGGTGGGAAAGTACAGTTGTATATTACAGCGATGAGTGCAGCTCTGCCCCAAGCTGTGGAAGCCAGCCTTTTCAACCAACATTTGGGCCTGTGCTCCTTTATTTACTGTTCTAGAATCTGCTTATGCACCACATAGCTGTAACTGTTCTTCATGTTGGAAAAAAACAGAGAACTGTATGGAGATGGGAGGCGGGGCGGGGGGGGGAGCTAAACACAATTAATTTCTCTTCAGTGTTAACAGATCAGAGGTTATTCCTTGTTACCTGATACTATCAAATTAAGGGTTTTCATTTTTGTGGTTGGAAAGGAAGGAAACTGTTGACTTTGAGCACATTTGAGTTGGGCATTTTGTGTTTGTGAATTCCAATTACATTTTTATGTTTTTTAAAAACTCACCTTTAAAATGCCATTAGCTTAGAATAGAATTCTTATGAATTGAATCAAATTTTCAAAACCACTGCATCCAGCTTCTGGGTTTTGTACTTGGCACTTATAATACTGCTGATTTAGGTGTAATCTTTCTGATTTATTTGTGATTTAATTGCATCTCTTAGAAAGTATCTTTGAACTCCTTTGAATACTGTTGTTTAAATTTAAGATGTTGATTATTTAGTACATTGGATTGCAGGTAAAAAGTAATTCTCCAAAGTTTGCATTAAATTTTCATTAAATACAACTAAACACTAAAACTTATCTAAATACTTCCTGCTAAGTATCTCTGATTCTACCTACTTAAAATTATATTTTTGGAGGAAAAATTTGTGTAAACAAGCAAATATAATTCAATGATAAATAATTTGGGATTATTAGCAACTTTATTCTCTTTCCCCTATGTGACATTTTTGTTGATTTTTGTCTCTTAGGATAATCCCACGGTAGTTGTTGAAGACTTGCGGCTTTGCACAGTTAAACACTGTGAAGACATAGAAAGACGTTTCTGTTTTGAAGTGGTTTCTCCAACAAAGTAAGAAGTGATGGAACACATTTATTTAAAAATAAAAAAGTCATTGCATTCGGTTGTCTTGAAATGCAAGATTAACATTTCTCTTGGAGTAGATCAAAACAGAAAAAGTATCTGAACAGTTCTCTTTGAAATATTTGGTAAGAGAAGTGATGCTGTGAGAAGTGTTCCTAGTATTCAGTTTACTTTGGCATTAACATAAACATGCATTCTTGTGCTTTAAGTATAAAAGGCTTGTGGTTGTGGAGCTGTTGGGGCTTAGTAGTAGCTGATGCTATCAAACTACATAGTAATGTAGAAAATAGATCTGCTTCTCCAGATTTCTGATTGGTGTAATGAGAGAGAAACATACTAACAAGCTGTTGTCTCCAGTAGTGTTATATTACATTTGAGAATACACTACATGAAACTACCAAATAAAAATATTTTTCAGCTGTAGCAGTGCAGTGTATTGGTTTGGTTGTATTTGGAGAAGCATGGCAGTCCTGCTGCAGGAAGGGCAGGACGTGGATTTCTTATTAATGATTTTGAGATGTGACCATATTTAAGTTTTTGATATAAGATCAACCTGCTTTTAGGTTTGGATGTTATCTACACTCCCCACTCCTACTTAACGTTTCTCTTCTTAATAGATTGCTGTCCTAATGTTTGCATCCTCATCTGTGGTTCACTTTAACGTGCATTTTGCTCCTGCTTGCCTATGCTTTTTCAACCCATAAGTGTTGGAACAGTTTTGTACTTCATGACCTGTTTCCTTTGATTGTTGGTGTGAAAAGTAGTTCACTCTTTGTCAGAGAGCTTTAAAATAATTTTCTCTTGATCTCAGTGAATGAAACTGTTTTGAAGGACTTATACCTGTATCTTGTGTAATTAGTCATGGAGGCAAATTGCATGGGAGGATATAAAAATGAAAAACTTGGAATAAGAAAAGAAAGGGAATAGGAAACTAAGCCATTCCCTGGTCATATCTATATGTTTCAGCATTACCTGCAAATAGTTTTGAAACAAGGAGTTTGCAATTCATAAAGGGTTAGCTGCTTTGTTATCTCAAAATAAACAGGTTTATTAGATGATGCCTATTAAACAATATACTTGTGGTGATAGCGAGAAACTTTCTCAAGAGTCTGTATTTTATTGAACAATGTGTTATTTGATGTTAGCTGCTTGGTCAGTCTCTTTCAATCTGAGTACACGTGTGATTTGTCACAGAAGCTGCATGCTTCAGGCTGATTCGGAAAAGCTGCGGCAGGCATGGATTAAGGCTGTTCAGACCAGTATTGCTACAGCATATAGAGAGAAAGGGGATGAATCTGAGGTGAGTTTAAAAACCAACCAAACAACAACTGCTCTTTAGATCCTGAAAATTAAAAACAGAGAAAACCTCTTTTTATGAGAGGGAAGGAAAAAAAGAATCCATTGTTTGTCTTCCAGTGGAAATGCAATGAAATTTTGAAGGCTATGATTTATATCTAATCTATCTTTTACTCCATCTTACTAACATTACTTTGGCCTATATGTTTTGATGGATTTTTCTGAAGTGTGATGAAAATTCATAGGATACTCCTATATTCAGTTCTAATACTTCTAAAAAATGAAATATTTTTTCAGTTCTATGGGCTTCCTTGGCCTTAAACGCAGAAGTTATTTTTTTCTATGATTCTAGTGCACAGTCCGTATCCGTAGGACTTCTATTTCTTTAATTTAGTGTGTGTGTCTGTCTTGTTTGTTTCTTTCTTTTCTTTTCTTTTAGAAACAGGAAAAGAAATCATCCCCTTCTACTGGAAGCCTAGAGTCTGGCAGTGAGACAAAAGAGAAGTTGTTAAAGGGAGAAAGTGCTCTACAGCGAGTTCAGTGTATTCCTGGTAATGCTGCCTGCTGTGATTGTGGTTTGGCAGATCCTCGCTGGGCCAGTATCAACCTAGGAATCACACTGTGCATCGAGTGCTCTGGGATACACAGGTTGGGGAACTCTTCAGAACTGTATTTAATTTGTGCATTGACTTAATTAGGAAGGGTGGTGTTTGCCTCTTCAAATGTATATTGAAGCAAGATTAGAGACCCCTGTTTGTAAACAGAATTAAGGTAACTGCTTTATTTGCTGTCCTGGTTTCAGCTGGGATGTAGTTAACTGTCTTCCTAGTAGCTGGTACAGTGCTATGTTTTGAGTTCAGTATGTGAAGAATGTTGGTAACACTGATGTTTTCAGTTGTTGCTCAGTAGTGTTTAGACTAGAGTCAAGGATTTTTCAGCTTCTCATGCCCAGCCAGGGCACCTGACCCAAACTGGCCAACAGTGTATTCCATACCATGGGACGTCCCATCTAGTTTAGGAACTGGAAAGGGGAGGGCAGGGATTCGCCGCTCGGGGACTGGCTGGTTGTCGGCGGGTGGTGAGCAATTGCCCTGCGCATCATTTGTACGTTCCAATCCTTTTATTACTACTGTTGTCATTTTATTAGTGTTATCATTATTAGTTTCTTCTTTTCTGTTCTATTAAACTGTTCTTATCTCAACCCAGGAGTTTTACTTCTTTTCCTGATTTTCTCCCCCATCCCACTGGATGGGGGGGAGTGAGTGAGCGGCTGCGTGGTGCTTAGTTGCTGGCTGGGGTTAAACCACGACATTTGCATAAATTATTGGTAAAGCTGTCTGAAGTAAGACATAGCATGCAGTTACAGGTTAATATTTTTTCATGCTGTTTAGGAGCTTGGGAGTCCACTTTTCAAAAGTAAGATCTTTAACGCTGGATTCATGGGAACCTGAACTTCTAAAGGTACGATAGTAGTTTTGAAACAAGTTTCTATTTGGTACTTAGATTGTTGTTTGAAAGCTTCTGCATCAGAAAGTTCAATGCAGGAAACACTTGCATTTGTATCCAGTGTATGTCTTGCACTTTTGAGTAGAAAATGTTTATAGTTGTGTGTTGGTTTTGTTTGGTTTTTTTTAATTCACACTTTCTTATAATACATGCAGTAGCAATAGTTATTCTTGTTAGAAACTTGTGAGTCAGAACAGCTTAGGACACCTTCAGGTTCACAAATGCAATTTGAGTAGTAAGTTTCATCTGATACTTTCAACATATAAAAAGGGAAGTCTGTTTACAGACCAATAATGTAGTGGGCTGAAAAATTTTGGAAGTCCTATATCAGCCTAAAGCATGATCATATTTGAAAATTCAAATGCCAGCTCTTACAGTGAGATCTTGATTTTGTACTCCTACTGGTTTATAGGAGAACACTCATGCAACTGCTCTTGTGTGCTACTCGTGTGCCAAAATTCTAGCTTGAAACATGGTTATGAAAATCATGTTGATATTGAAATACCAAAATAGGAACTTGCGCACTGATGCGTTTGTGCAACTGGGTAACAGTTGCAAAGCATTTGTTTTTAGGTGTGATGTTCTGGTACTTAGGTATTGCTTCTCTGTTCTGAGCAATCAGAAGTCAATGTGAAGAGGGGTGTTGCTTTTGCAGTTTGACCTTAAATAGTTTTAATATCAATGTGTTCATGCTGAGGAAACAAACAAACAAAAACCCCCCAAAACTATACCTCTTATCCTGTTCATGTAAATACCAGAGCTAAATGTTCTATCTGGTATTAGAAGCAAGAAGTCTGTTCATTGCCATCAGTAAGTTTGACTTCATGGGCCAAATACTTTTTAAAAGTAGTATCTGCAGGCTGCTTTTTGTCTTTGATCTTTTTCTATAGACATAACAGATTATGGTTTAGCAAAAAGCCTGTTGGACAAGATGGAGTAGAGTTGATTGAATTGTCTCTTGCTGACTGATGGGATAAGAATAGCTACTGGCAAAGCTGGTAGAAAAGAGTACCTTTGTTAATGAGGCTTGAAGATGTCACTCTGGACAGAAAAGATTCTTGAATGACAGATGGTAATTTTTGCACTCCTTTTCCAGAAGGGAATGGCACTTTAAAAGAGTGACTATATTTTTTGCTATCTTACTCAGAAATTGGTCTCTCTATTCACTGATTGTTTCATTATCATGATGTAAACCCATGCTTATTTCTGTAAGTGTACTTTTACCAGTGAAAATACTAAGTTGTAAAAATAGGCTAAGTGAGGTTAAAACCAACTAAATAGGTAGATAAAGCCTTTTGCAACTGTATTTGAGTTTGTTTACTTTGCTTCACAGCTTATGTGTGAATTGGGAAATGGTGTTATAAATAGAATATATGAAGCAAAGTTGGAAAAAGTGGGAGTAAAGAAGCCACAACCTGGAAGCCAAAGGTAGTAATTTACCAGCAGTGCCTCTTACTTCCTTCTGTTGTTGCTTCCTTCTGCCTCCAGCTTTAAAACATGCTGCTAGTTAACTATGTAACGCTCCTTTGATTTAATCTTTGTTTCCCCTTATCACCAGGGGATAAACATATTATCAGTATGTTTTGCTCTCCCCCTTTTCTCACTCTCTGTCTTTACTGGGTATTCCTTCTCTTGGTTACTTTTGGCTTCTCTTGTTACTTTGTTCTTTTTCTGATCTCAATCCCTCCTTTTGGTGACAACTGTATAGCATTCTGTTCTGTCTCATCAACGTGGGCATGTTGATTTTGTTTCCTGTTTACTTTGTACCATTTCAGCCAGCTCTACTTTGTGAGTGCTCCTGGAAGGAGCCTTTGGCTGTGCCTTTTGTTTACAGTGACTTTGTTCTTGAGTTTGACTTTTGTTCCCTGATCCCCAGAATGCTCCCTTCTTTCTGCCTACATTGTACATGAGCTCTGCTGCTTTACAGCAACCTTTTAATTGATTGTACTGCTGTCTTCCATTTCTCTGATGCTAATTTGTGTTTGAAGGTAGTTACCTAATGTTTGGTTCTGCTGTATAAGATGTCTTTTAAAACTTTGGTTTTTACCAGCTTTCCAGTTCTGTGCTGCTTGCTGTCAGGCAGTTTTATGGTATAGAAAACAGCGTTTTATAAAGTGTTGGCAATTTGGAGACAATGATAATGATATAATGTAAGAGATTTGCTAGATATTCCTTCTAGTGGTAACTGTTTTTCAGCAGTATCAATAGTAATACTTCTATAGCCCCTTTCATCAGGTTGTCACAACTCATGTGTACGTCTTAAGAGGATAACCTCAGGTTACAAGAAGAAATATTTCAGTATGCATTATGGAACTGGTGGCTGTGCCTACCTGAGGCTTATTGTTGTTACTGTTCTCTTGTGCAAGCTTGATGTTCCTGTAACAAATGTTACAATTTATATTTACCTAAGAAACTAAATATATGCTATATTAGTTGGTTATTAACAATGTAAAATATGTATAAAGGATTAATGCCAAGAAGTAACATACAGTGACTAATGCTTATTTCTTCCACATACCACTTTCTAAAGTCTACCTGAAAGGAAATATACATATATGAATTTAACAAAATTACTTTCTTTTGACCCTTATGCAAAATTTAATCAAGAATCCAGAAAGAGTTAGATAGTGTCCTTTTCATATTTCTGAAAATGTGCTGTAAGCGTGTCTTATGTGCAATGCCAAACTACAGTTTTGGTTACTGGCTTTAGTATGAAATAGATGTTCTTTTAATACATAAAGATACTAAAATATTAGCTTACTAACTCCAGGGATTTTGTATATGACAGGCAGGAGAAGGAGGCATACATCAGAGCAAAATATGTGGAGAGAAAGTTTGTAGAGAGGCAGCCTGTGTCAGTATCTCTGCTTGAATCCGGAACAAAAGTTTTGCCTCAAAGTCAGGAAGAGAAAAGGCACAGTGGCCCTGAAAAAACCCTTTTGGCAGGGGAACAAGGTGCGGCATCCCTAAAAGGTATTTACATGCTTCTCTCCTTAGCTATATTACATATGTTCTTTAAGTAACGTATTTTTGTATTAATTGATTTCCTGCCTCATGCAGAGAAATCAGAATCTGTCTTTTAATGGGTCATAGCCTAGTTCAGAAGTATAAGGGAGAAAAGACTTGTTCAGAGATGTGTATTTTTAGGTGGGGAAGAGTTTGTAGTGGGGATGCTTATCTTTCAGAAACGTATTAACCACCTTCTTTCCTCCGTATTTTCATCCTTAATTTTTCCAATAACGTTCTTTCCTGCCCTATCCCTTCCTTACTGCCTGCTTTGTGCTTTGCTAACTTGCATGTCCCAGCGGTTGCTGTAAGTAGCGACGAGGCGAGGCGGGAGTCTCTGTTCTGTCCTGATGAACTAGATTCACTCTTCTCCTACTTTGATACCTCTTCAAAACTACGTAGTAGTAAGTACTACAGCTATGGCGTGTTCAGTATTTGCACTAGTGATCCATTGTGTGTTGTGGCCATCTCCCTGCCTTTAATCTATTGTCTCCAGGCTCCTGCATTGCTTAGTGTTTTCATGAAATAATTTAAGCTTTTTTACTTATCCTGATCTTTTCCTTTCTAATAATCTTTGACTATTATTATGGTTGCAATATGTGACTTCCTATTTTTCTATGGATGCATTAAGAATATTGAATAATTATTAGTAATTTTAAAAAAATCATGTATTCAGGACCAAGTATAAGAGCTTGCTTTATTATCATGGTATCTGTGAAGAGTAGGTAACTTACGGTCTGCATAGTAATTACAGTTTCTCCCCAAAACAGTACAAAGCAGTGACAGTGGGATCCAACACAGCGCTGATGACAGCAAAGAACACCTTGTCTCTACTATATCAGCTAACAGTTTGTATGAACCAGGTGTGTTAGGCTTTGCACTTTAAGATGAAAATTTAATCATTTCTTGGTAGCATGTTCTTGTAAAAGGAGTTAGTACTTGGTGATACAATTCATGTCTCTTCTGTCCTGGTGGGCTGAAACATTTTTAAGAAGGGTAGTAATTGTTTGAGTGACCTTTCTCTCCTCCAGGCTTGGTAGCAAGAATGACATTGAGTTTTTCTAAATGAGTTCAGAGAACTATGTTTTTTCCAGTCAGATGATACTGAGCCAGAACTTTGTTTTTTTACAGATAGAGCAATGCTGCATTTTGATACAGACAAGTCTCCACAGAAATGCATAATCCTTTTATAAATAGTTAAATCCTTGGAGGTAGAATTCCTGTTAAGTCACAGATAATAGGCTTTTATGTGTTATTTGAGCATTGTTGCTTAATTTTTCTGTTTTCTGCTTATATGGAATTGACCATGTCTTTAAACACTACCCCCTCTTTATTCAAAGTTTTATAAATTGATTGATGAAATTATTTGCTATCTAATATTAGCATCCTGGTCTGATGGATATTTTGACAAGCTATACTCAATACATCTAAAACATTTATTTATAAAGCAATCTTATTCTTCTACATCACAACACTCTTCTGAGATATGTTTTAAATCCAGTAGTTCACAGCTGTGGTGTACAGGCAAGCAGCATGTGGGTTGGATCCTTTCTTTGGCTGCATTGTAGAAACACTTATGATGCTGTAACTTATGAAAGCTTATATATAACAATGTCTTTATCTCCCAGACTTCACTCTCTAAAACTCTTATTGAGATGAAAAGAAAGATTATGCTTTAGTCCAAAAGATTATAGCCACAGCAAGTAATTGGTAAATGACAATGGTATGTGCTAACGAAAATTAGGTCAGAATGGTATTAGCCTCATATTCAGGTGTATCAAGCTGTTACAGATAAAGATGTATTTGTATGACTACATCACTACAGGAAATTAGTTTTATTCATATCTTGCAGTATAGGATAAAACACAGTTGTAACCTAAAGTCATTTCTTAGAAATGACACGGGATATGTAGATTGAATGATATTCACATGTGCCAGTAACGTGGAGAGAATGTTTTTTGGGCAGTAATAATTCTGTGAAGTGGCCATGCCTGAATGCTAGAATAGGCTAAAGGCATCTGTGACTTCTCCTGGCAGAATGGGGCAACAATGCACAGCATTCTGCAAAACCTGAGCTATCTTATGCTGGAGAAATGACATTTTGGTCAGAATTCCAGGAGGTACCTTATAAAAACAGGGATTAGATAAGCAATTGTTTTGGTTTGTTTTTTTTTCAGAAGGAGACAAGCAAGAGTCTTCTGTGTTCTGTGACTCCAAACAGTCTAGTCCAGGATTGCAGCTGTATCGAGCTGCCTTTGAGAAGAATCTGCCTGATATGGCAGAAGCATTGGCCCATGGAGCTGAAGTAAACTGGGTCAACGTAGAAGAAAACAAAGCAACACCACTTATTCAGGCAGTGCGAGGGGTATGTGACATACAGCACTGACTGACATGGGAGGAGGGGAAGGGGAATAATAGGGATATTTCTATGTCACTGTTGCTTTTGAACTGCTTGCATCACTAATGAATGATAATGTGGTGCTGAAGTTGTCTTTACAATGTTCTCTCAAAGTTGTTTATGAACTATTTAATGCTTTGTTTGGAATTATATAACCTAGTAGTGTTTAAATTTGATATGGAAGCAAATCCATTTTGTTTCGCCACGTGACTCAGTGGTGAGAAGGCAAAATGTGTTTGGCTCTTACTGTAGAGATCTGGTGATGAATTGTTTCTTTGTATTTATTCCGTAGGGTTCGTTGGTTACTTGTGAATTTTTGCTGCAGAATGGGGCCAATGTGAACATCAGGGACATGAAAGGAAGAGGACCCCTGCACCATGCCACGGTTCTAGGACACACTGGGTAACTGTCTGCTCCAGAATTTGTAAATGGCCATCCTTTACTGTAGTTGTTAATGTGAAGCTTCTTCATTTCCCCGAATATTCTGCCCTTTTAATATATTTCAGGTGATCCAGGTTTTTCTCTAAACTTTTGTGGTGAGAGAGGAAACAACATTTTGAATTAGTAGTCTCATCTGCTAGCTAAACACATGCCTATAAACACACTTTGGTCCATTTTGTAAAAACATGTATTTAATAATGCTTTGAAATAGCATGAACTTTTGGTGAAGGCTCATGAGATCTTTTTTTTTTCTTCAGAAATATGATACAAGTTGGAGAGAGAGTGGTGTGTGAGGGCCAAGGCTTTTTCTGACGCATTCCACCTGTGTGTTGCACTGAGAGTGTATCTTAAATGTACTGCATTACATCTTGAATTTTGGAATCATGGCTTTTAACTGAAACCCTGTACCACCTCACTTCAAGTGAGGACATAGTAATCTGGTTGGTGGTGCCCAAACTCTTTGCATGCATGAATTCTAAATAGCGTGAGTGCAAGAACTTGGGAGAGTTTAAGATGTAAGCTTAGTCAGTATGCTATGTTTATAAAGATCAAGAATTATAATAGCAGAGAAAAATGAGATCAGTTTCTGTTGGATAAATCAGGCATCTGTGAACTGTATTCTTTCCTGTATTGATTTATCCTGTTCAGTGGTTCTTGTCTGTTGTAGTAAAAGGGATGAGGTTTTTTGGTTCTACAACCTAAGGTGATACAGGAGGGTAGAGTCTTGCTTCTAAAGGGTTCAACTCCTTGCTGCACTAGTGTGATTTGAGTTAGGCATCTTTCTAATGTGGATTAAATAATTAAAGGTTTTGCTTACTACTGTGTTAACGTCTTAGTTGTTCTAGATGAACAACACTGTTTTGAGATGTTCAGGAGACTTCTGGCAATTTAAGCCAAATATGTTGCATTCAGCTTGAATTTATTTGCTTTTTTCCATTATTGTTGTGAAAATTATTCTTAAATGCTTTTTCTAAACAGACAAGTGTGTTTATTCCTAAAACGAGGAGCAAACCAGCATGCCACTGATGAAGATGGGAAAGATCCATTGAGTATAGCAGTAGAAGCTGCAAATGCAGATATTGTAACATTGTAAGTTGTACATTATGTTTTTGACTAACTGGGTTTTCTTTTTCTGTTTCAAGCTAAAAATATAAGAAATGTCAGAATTCCTTTACATAAACAGAGGGAGAGCAAAAGAAAAAGTAGAGTGCACTATCCATAGATGACCTGACTGGTGTGAGGTTCAGGAATGCATTGTAGGTCTTGAATTGTAGTCTTTTTTTAGTGCTTTAAAGATGACATTGTTGTTCTTGTTTCCTAAATCATAGGTTGCGTTTAGCAAGGATGAATGAAGAAATGCGTGAATCAGAAGGACTCTATGGACAGCCAGGTCAATACTCTACTAATAACCATACTGAAATGCAGTATAAGAAGTGTATTCAGGAATTTATCAGTTTACAATTAGATTCTTAGGAGCTGAGGGAAATTGAAGATAGCTTCATACAATAATGTTTTTTATAAACTGACATATGTTAAAGCTTCATTGAAATTCACTGGTGTGACTTTGTCAGAGTATTTAGGGGACTAAAAGGAGAGTGTTTAAAGTACATTATTATAGTAGTGTATGTAACTACAGCCATTACCAACCTGTTTTGCTGGTAGTTGTCCACAGTTTTCTCCTATTATGTTCCATTGAAAATCACATGATGTTAGGATTTACCTGATGTTATTTAATAGCAGCCTTCTGTCCCAGGTTGCTCAGAGGCAGTTGAGCAGTTCATCTTATTATAGGATACCATTGTCCTTCCTGTGGAATGGTCCTCTTTTTCTTTTTAAGAAAAAATGCTTGCACACCAATGTAAAAATGTACATCAAATATTTCAAAATAACTCCAGACAGAAATAGGAAAGTATTATTTCCTCAAATTTTATTTTTAAATATTTTTATTTGTTAAGATACAAATAAGAAACAAAGCAGTCATTCTTAAGTATGTATTTTTGTATGCATAGTATCTTACCATTTGATTTAAAAAAAAGAAAAGAATTGGCAGACATTTGAGCCAACTGGTACAGGGAAGTAAAAAATTATATTTAATGAATATGTGCAACTTTATTCTCAGGCATTCAGCCCCAATTTACACTATGTTCTGATGTGATATTTATGCAAGCCATTTCTTCTATTATGGTATGCTTCCATAGGAACCTAATTTGATCTCCTGCAAATATCAATAATGAAGGTACACATGACTGTCGAGTTAGCTAAGAACACGCCACTGTACCCGGCAGTAGTGAAAGGCAAGCCTTATTTTTAAGGTTTAGTGCTGAGTACTCTTGGCTCACTCCTATAAAGCCCTTATGTACTTTCTACTGATTCAAAAAGATTATGTGTGATTATGTCTTTTACCGGATTGGGGCTGGAATATACTCAAGGGACAACGCTGAATCTCATGTCAATATCCCCGATAAACTCTATTAAATAAACCCAATTTGTTTAGTTTCTCCTTAAGAACAGATGTTTTTCAAATTTATTTTTAAACAAATCTTGTAGGAAATTCAGATTAAAACAATAGAAGTATTATAGACACTCAGAATTCAAATGCTTTCTTTGGTAGAGCAACAGATAATTTAAAAGTATATACTTGGTCATGAGCTTAAATGAGGAAGAATTCCCCACTCAGAAAATGCAGCAGGCTATGTATATGAAAAAAGTCTATTGCCAGTTTGGCCATTTTACATGTAAAGCTGTTTTCTGATACAATGCATACTACTTTACCGACAGGCTGAAGGTAACAAATACTGATGTATTTTTGAGTCTCCTGATTTTTATTTTAAGAGGTAATAACTATCAGTTTCAAATAGTAAAATGCCTTTGTTTGAAGGGAGGTAGGTATTTTGATTCAAAAGCTCTGCGCTAAATCATAAATTTAATATTTGGGGTCATTTAATTGACCTGTCACAAATCCAAAGTATTATAAACCAGAAGATATGTTTCTATAGTTTGTACAAAAAGCCTCAGTTGGTTATTAAATGCTACAAATGTTTAGTAAAATGTTTCTTTAATAACAAATACAGGCACTAAGATGAAAATATGAATGTGTTTAAACTGGAGATGGGGGGGACTGTTTTCCCTGACACCTTGTATAATTTTTTTTTTTTAGACAGATTCTTCAATTAGGTAGACAAATTAAAAAGCTGGCTAAGTCTTTCATTGAAAATATCTTGACCTTTTTATCAGTTTGTATTACAGTAGAATCTAGAGACTGCAGTTGATACAATCTGATCCAGATATCTTACAGATAGGATCAGATCATTGTAAACAGGCAAGATTGACAATGGAAACTAGAGCTACCACAAAGGATAGAGCTTGCCCAAAATCAGGGGGAGGGTATCCTTAGGATAGTTTTTGAAATTCAGGCCACAAGCTGTAGCACAGTGTCCCAGCCGCAGATCTTGCTGTATCTTTGGATAGCATAGTTCTGCTCTCCTCGGTTCTTTACTTGCTGAAGTCTCTTTTAAAAGTGGAGGTAAATATTTGTGTATTTTAAATGTTCATGTCTGCTAGCCTACTAGAAGGGTTGTGTAAATGTGTAAGTGTATGCACAAAACCTCTCTGCTCTTGCAAGGTATGATATCTTTACGTGGTCGTAGAGGTGGCAGGTCTTTTTCACTGCATATACATGTTCAATTATCTGCACTGCCCTTATTTTAGAACTCCTCTCCTCCAAAATTATGGTTCTAGAAGAAAATAAGGATTTTCAAGACAATTGTATGTTTGGTGGGAGCTATGTGAGGGTAAATATCGATGTATGAGTTTGCTGTCATCAGAGTGAAGCCAACTGCCTATTTTTCCGCTTCAGTAATGCAGTTGATAAACAATTACTAATGTAGCTAATGGCATCAACATTTCTAATTTAAATATACCTGGCTGGTTTGAGCTACTGAGAGAATGTATATATTTCTCTGTGAGGTACAGTTGGTCTTCCAAAATATTGCTAGAATGGGAACTAGCTGAAAGTAACTTGTTCAACAAAAAGTTCATTTCTGGTGGTAGAAGCCATATGCACCATTGTACTGTTTCTCATATAATACTTGAGTGCTCATCTTCTGGTGCTACAGTATGTCTGCTAAATATTTGATATTAGTTTTGCTACTTTTTTCTTTCTATCTTTTCTTGAATGTATGATGTGTGCCTTTTGAGTTACTGTGGTGTTAAATGGTAAAGCGGTGTTATAGTATTTTTGTACGTAAAATTTGCACTTTAGGGAAAACATTGCTTGGAAAGGGAATTTCCAGAATTCAATTTTAGAGTAGGATTTTAAAATAATTATAAGGTTTACAGTATTAAGTATTTTAATGCAGCTTACAAACTAAAGGGACACTTTATTTTAGTCTATTTTTGTATGCAATATTTTTGTTATGTAATAGAGCCAAAACAGAGCCACAATGTATCTTGCAAAAATCCTTTGTTTTTTCTTTCAAGTTAATTTGAAAGAACCACATATGGCAACTTGAACTACACTACTAGTTCACCAGTGGAACCCACTTCTGTATTAAAAGCATAATTGCTTTTATCATACAAGCTTGATTCCGATTTGTGCTCTTCGTAGCTGTTCTTTTGGTGAATGCTAAAACTCCCTTCATTCTGTGCTTATCTCTCAGTGCAAGCAGTTATCAGAACTGTTACAATAAAATGTGTCCTGTGCCTGCTTCATCTCTAGAACATACTTGAAACTAAATCTGAAAACCAGAAGGGAATTTCACTAGAGCTGACTTTTCCTAGTAGAGCCATATTGAACGTATTTATCTTTTAAAGTCTGGGAAGAATTGTGTCATTACATTTTTATATAAACCCACATGCCATGCATGTTAAATATTTCTGGAAGGTCAGTTATCATTTCTGAAAGTATTTTCAAATGAATGGGGTCTCATCTCCAAAAGAACAATAGTTCTAATATTGGAAATGTGCATTAAAAGATGGAAAAAGAAAACAGTTTAACTTTTCACTGTAGTGCAAACTTTTAAACACACAAATATTCTTTTTTAAAGCTGCTCTTTGGAAAGAAAAGTGAAATAATACTTTTCTTCTGCAATCATTTTGGAAAAAAAAATCTTCATGTTCAACATACATTATGAGAGAGATTTTGGGTTGATTTTTTTTGTCATGCTACGCTAAAGCTGTCAGCAAGGAACAGTAGTGCTGGGCTCTTGTGTCCTATGTGGTCGTGTGTGTTGGGAAGACAGCAAAATTTGGATGGCTGCATAGTTCCTGACCAGACCAAATGTTTTATGCAATTAATTCCCTTTGAAGGCAATAGGGTACGGTTAATGTTTTAAAATGAAACCTGAACTCAAGGCCCAAAATGCTGCAGCAGATGAAAGAATGTGAAAATGTCCATTTTAAAGTGGCAAAAGAATGACTTGGCAATGACTCAAGAAGTAATCATTCCTGAATGTGTTTTCCTGTGTAGACAGGGAGGGGGAGGGAGATGGGCCTGGTGGAAATTGCTGCCATCCCGCATTTTGGAATATGTACTAGTAGTCAGGTTGTGTTTAAGCACAAAGGGTGAAGATTTAAAAAAAAAAAAACAAACAAAAAAAACCCCAAAACAAACAAAAAAACCCCCAAAAACCCAAACCCCAAATGAAAGACGTTTAAGGAAAGTATTATCACTTTTATAAATAAAACTAAAAGATGCAATGAATGTTCAGTAATGCATGTAAAAATTTATATTTGCTGAAGTAATAGACCAAAAGGATTTATGAACAATAATTTCTCTATTTAGGATTGCTTTTTTAATACTATTGCTTGCTGATTGTTTCTTTCATGGAGACTTCTGTCTGGCTGTAAGACTTCTGACCTCTGTTTCCAAGTAAATCTTTATGCCATAATTCCACTTTTCTGAAGAGAATCTTGGTTAGCACTTCCTTGCAAAAACAAGGATTTTATTCTTTAATAGCTAATAAACATTTTTCTTTTCACATTGCTTTAAAATGCTTTTGTTTTTCCTTTCTAACTCTGAACTTTCCTCTGTGTGGCTGCCTGAGAGGTACAATTTCAGGTATAGTTTGGCTTTGTTTAATTTGCTTCTACAGAACATGCATGCAAGTTAACAGTCCCAAAGAGTTCACATCAGCATCATTCCATCTATAAACAATCTTTATACGTGAATAAGTGTTATACAGTGGTAGCACAGTAGGGCATTTGTGCAATGGTGGGTGATGTTAATTATCACAAATGTTTAAAACTGTTTCCCTTTTCTTTTCTATCTAGGAGATGAAATTTATCAGGACATTTTTCGTGACTTTTCTCAAATGGCATCAAATAATCCAGAGAAGCTAAACCGTTTCCAGCAGTCAGATTCCCAGAAGTCTTAAGTGTCAAGAAGGAAAAGAACCTGATCCTTAGAGTGCAACTCTTTTTTTTTTTTTTTTTTTTTTTTTTACTTTAACAGAATGAATTATATGCATTTTGTTAGATAGTTTGGATAAAATGACCACTCTAATGTAGCTTTAGATTGTGGTAGCTGGGGAAATGTATGAATTGTTTTATGTTCTACAATACGTATACCTCAGCAGCTGAAGAAAATGTTTAGAAAAAGGAATACCTGCTAGCTCAGTATAAAAATAGTACCTGTTAGCAAGTACCAAGTTTGTCTGTGGTTCGTACATAAAGTTAGCAGTGTGTAGCTGTATGCGTTGCAGACTCCCGATGGCAGGACGAGCAGACCAGCTTTGCTATTTAGTATTGCCTACTGTCATCTGTCTCCCTATTGCCATAAAGAATGTGCCTCTGACAAGAAGGTCTGGGTTGCATTTTCTGGGACTGTTTGGAAGGGAAATCGGATAATGACTTCTTGAGTTGTCCTTCTGTTTGTGGGCCTATAACTTAACAGGTTCTCTTGTTCCTGTGCTGACTCTGGTTAGAGGTAGGCTGTTAATAACAAGACATGGCAACTCCTGCTCTTTTGTAAGTTCTTTCACAGTGGAAGCTTTAACACCAGGCTGGCCTTTATGCTAGTGACTGCGGGTCAGTCACAATAGGTATACATCCTGGAGGACCAAACTTCTAAGAGCAGTCTGTTTTCCTTTTTTTCTCTTAACTTAAACTCTCTGTGCAGCAAGTATACTTTTAAATGAGCATGTGGAACCTCTCATGAAAAATAAACTTAATCATTCTGGACATGATGTGAGGTTTGTTTGTAGTATTTTGACATCAAAACTTGAAATTGGAGACATGAAAGTAAATATTGAGCCAATGGAGTTTGTGTAGAACAGTCGTATGAAGGCTGTTTGTTACCTTTTCTTTTTGCTGTTCTCACTACTAGCCATAAGCTGAGTATATAAAGTCTCATATGTAATGCAGCCATGCTAAATTGAGGGCAATTGATCCTTTTTACCAGGAAGCAGTATCCTTTATATAATCTGCAAAGAAGTATATGGATACATGTTGTCTAAACTAACGTGTGTACAAGAAAACCTAGGAACTTCACCACACATTTTAGCGAAGTAATGAATGAGCATAGTCTCCAGCTGTATTCTGAGGGCAGCAACACAATTTGCTTTACTCAATAGTGAGCTCCACTCTGCTGATACGCATGCATAAATGGTGTCTGTAGATACGTGCTTATGTGTCAGGTTATTTAATACCTAGACAGTAATCACCTGAAGCCCCAAACCAGCAGATGCCATTCTTTATGCTCTATTTGTCTGCCCTGTGGACAAATTGAGAACTTTTAGGTAACATGCTATCAATGTGAGTTTTTAATAATCCTAATAGCCATGGCATTTTGCTAACCTGCTGTTTAAATGTATTTAGGAAATGAATTGGCTTTTCTCCAAGCTGGCTAAGCAAAATTGGGTAAACAAATTCTGTAAGCTATGGTAAAATTAAACTTTCTGGCACGTTAAATTTCAACAATGTATTTCAAATATTTATAATTTTGCATCAAATGTATAATAATGCATCAAATCTGAATGATTATTGCTGCAAAGCTAATAGCATTTTAGAATTGTCCAATAGATTTTTTCCAAGCATAAGAATCTTACAAAATAGTTCTTTTTTGTGTATGGTCTAATTATGCTAGGAAAAGCAGATTCTGCCCATTTAAAGAGTGCGTTTAGTCTGAATAATAAGAAACTTAGGAATATCACCTGTAATAAGCAGTAATTTCTAGTAAGTTGTTTTTTAAATAGCTGTCTGTGAAATTATAATATACTTCCTAATCTGCAGTATTTAACAGCAATGGATGTTTTAGTAGATCTTAGAGAAAGTAAAATTCTCAGTGTACAGATGGGACAATGTAGGATATGACCATGTATAGTATACACTTCAGACATAGGTTTTTCCAAAGATTTGTCTTTTGCAGCCTACATGACAGGCGGTATATAGTGTGATCGGCTGTAATGTAAAGCTACCTAAAGCTTAATGGCATAATCGCTATCTCAGTCCGTGCTGCTGAAAAAATGTCCAAGACACGTATTTAAAATCTCCACTGGTATTTTCCTTCCTAGCCACAAAAATCTGTGACAAATTTTGCAGGATGACTTCCTGTAGACAAAAAAAGTTTCTTCCCAGTAGCTCTGCAGATCCATGTGCTGCATTCCCGACTCTCATCTGTCTGGGAAGCAGTATCAGTCTATTTATGCTAAAGGACTAATAACATAATATACCTGATCCACAGACTGTATTACTCTTGTCAGGAGCTCTGGAGTTGTAATGGTTCAGGGAGCAGGTATGTCACTTCTGATCCTGCAGCCTCGTTCCCCAATCCTTTTAGGTACTCTAGGATGTCTAGTACAAAGTGCATGCAATTAAAGCTTTTTTCAGGTCGGGTGCAATACATATGTTTAATATGTTGCTCATCAGCAAAAATGAATATGCCCTTAAGTCACATGAAATGTATTGAGGGCTTAGTCCTACCAGACACTGGCAGGCTCAGTGCTCCAGGGCCTCTGTAACTCACAGGATTCAGTCCTCAGTAGTACAAAGTATGATTATTACCAGGGCTCTGAAGGTCTGGATTCTATATCAAGTTCTGACTCAAGCGCTAATCTGCTTTTCAGTAATATTGGGAAACTTCCATTTTTATTACAATAGGAATCTGAGTATAACTAGAATAGTAGTCAGTAAGGCTCCATTGTGGGTTAGCATCTTGTACTCTGTACAAGACGATGGAAAGCTTCAATTCCAGTTCATGTTTCTCTGTAGGTGTGAAACATAGTAGGTCTTAATTGGTGAGGTACAAAGCAGTAGATTCCTAACACAGTTTAAAATCAGCTTTCACATGGATTTATAGTAATTTACTAGATATGAAGGATTTTATAATATTTTTTCTAGCCAGTTAGATCATATGTTCTAGAAGTCTCTTGGAAAGATGTATGTTGAGGAGCTCAACGTATATTCTAATGCATCTTGATTTCAGAGGTGTAATTTACTTAACATTGCATGTTGATTCAAAGAGTGTTCGTGGGGTCTCCTTAGTGGTCTGTATTGTACTGATTGTTCATAGGGTTTCATATTTTATGCCACTGAATTATATTAGACATGCTGGACTTTGTTCCCATAAATTTGGGTGAAGGCGGTAGATGGTAGAAGTCTTTCTTTGCTTTCACAAGCTCCACATACTGAACGCACAGTCTGAAAGAACGTTAGTTGTTCATTAGTACATTGTGGACTTCAGCCTCCTTACCAATTAGGACCTAATCCAAGAAGTCACTGAAATCAGTGGCAGTATTTCCACTGATTTCAGGGGCTTTGGATTGTACCTTGTGTGGCTTCTAATGTTAGCGTGTTAAAGGATCCTGTATTAATACTGTGTTTTTCACTTTGTGGGGTTTTATATTTTACCTCTTTATATACTGAGCTGAAATAGTTTTAGAAAATGCAACCAGACCTTCCAACTGCTGTCAGCAAATCCCCGTACAAGAGGAATTTTCTCCTGTTCTGCAGTATGACATCAGTACACACATGTCCAACTTATTAGAGTTCTCCTTGATAGAGTAAAAACTTTGTAGCACTAAAGAAAAAAGGTGAGAACTAGAATTAGCACAGGGTTGGCTGTGATGTTTTCAGGACTTCGGTGCTTCCCTGCAGCCATCTGTTTTACAGTGTGGATGTTAACTCTGCTTCTTGATCATGAGAATCTCAAATGACACAGTGACTATCAAAGGACCATTTGATAGAATTACAAATGATGTGTGAGTGCTAAAGCCGTAACATTTTTATACTGTCAAAAGGACTAAGCTGATTATTCTGGTTATTTAATACACTGAAAGTATTTTGAGAGTCAGTTTTGCAGACTAGCGTCTCTGCCTGTTCACTGCTGGACACTTTTTCCGAAGTTAGAGTTTATGCCACTTGTTTGTGCAGCCTGATAGCTGAAATGTCTTGTTTGCACAACAGTGCATTTTTAAGATGGGGACAACTCCAGAAAGGCAATACGGGGCGGGGGGGGACGACTAATGTGCCGCTTTGGTATACCCCCTTTCAGATGCTTGCTTTATCTTCCTGCATACAGTATTTTCTTGTTTCTCTTCCCATGGAAGGAGATGATAGAGGAGGAAAAAATCCCGCTCACTTTTTTTGTAAGGATCCTAGATTGTTCATGTTTTAATAGAGAAATTGTCGTTTCCTCAAGCAGAGAGGTAACTCTGTCTGAAATAATGAACTTTTTTTTTTCTTCATCCACGCGTCTCTCTGTACTTGGTGTTTTTTAAGCATTCCAGCAGTAAAATGCTTGCGTTCCCCTGTGAACCCTTCCCCCCCCCCCCTTAAGGTGTAACTGTAAAGAATGTATAACCGGCCCTAGTTCGCATTTATTACGTCTGTAGCCTCTGTATCTAAAACTTGACTGTAGTTTTCTGTAGTTTGCCATTGTAAATGAGAGAAGCGCGTTCTTACCTTTGTAGTTACTTCGCGGACTGTACATGCTGTAAGGATTGTAAATACCGGACTCGATTAAACCTTTGTACGCTGCCGGCGGCCTCCGTCTGTGGGCGGGGCCGGGGCGGGGCGCGGGGGTGGGGGCGGGGCCGGGGCGGGGCGGCGGTCCCGCCCCCGGCATGGCGGCGATGGGCCGCGCCGCCCGGGGCTGGGCGCGCTCGCAGCCCTGCGCCCTGGCGCTGGCCGCCGCCCTGGCCGTCTGCGCCTTCTACTACCTGGGCGGCGGCGGCGAGACCTTCTCCAGCGCCACCCGCCGCCTCCGCGCCACGCCGCCCGCTCCGGCCCACCGCCACCCCCAGCGCCCCGCCGGCCAGGCGGCGGCGGGGGGCCGCGACCTGCACCTCCTGATGATGTTCACCAAGGCGGAGCGCAGCCCGGCGCTGCGCGCCAAGGGGCAGGCGGCCCTGCGCTCCCTGCTGCGGCACGGCCGGCTGGGCGGCGGGGACGCGCTGCACCTCCACCTCGTCACCGAGGGCGCCAGCCGGGACATCGGCCTGGGGCTGCTGCGGGACCTGCTGCGCGGCGCCGCCTTCCGGCACCAGGTGCGACCGGCGGGGCGGGCGGCGGAGCGGCCGGGCCGGGCCCCTCGGCCGCGGGCAGCGGAGCGGGGCGGCGCCGCCGGCCTGGCCTTCGGCGGGGCGTCCCGCGGGGCTGCCGCCCGCTCGCCCGCCGTCCTGCCGGGCGTCGCGACGGAAGCGCGCGGGGCCTGCGAGCGCGGTCGTTCTTCCCGTGAGACAAAGGGAGCGGCAGCCGGGCGGGAAGAAACTTGCTCAACCCTCAGCCCTTGCTCCGGCTCCCTGCGGCGGGGGCTCCCTGCGGCGGGGGCTCCCTACGGCGCCGCTCCCCGGCCTCTCCGGTCTGCTGGAGGGCTCGTTCTGTGCGAGCCGCGACCCTGCGCTCCCTCCTGCTGCTGCTGCTGCTGCTGCTGCTGCTGCTGCTGCCTGCCGGGAGGTGTCCCGGTGCGGCTCGGCGATTCCCTCGCCCGGGGCTGGGTGGCTGCGTGGCCTGGGGAGACCTCTGGCAAGCCACTTCTGCGGGAGAAGAGCGGTTGCTCTGAGCAGTGCTGCTCCTCTTCTAGAGACCCTGCTGTTAGCCCCGGTTAAGCCTCTCAGCGCAGGGGCCAGGCGTGCCCCCACTTCCCAAGTGGTCCCGCGGGACCGTGATCAGAAAAGGCTGTCGCCCTGCTGCTCGTGGCTCTTGAAAAGGGGAACGGAAAGCCTGCAAAGGGCAGAGTGCTTCCACGTGCAAACGTTCACCCGGCTACCTGCCAGAGAAACGGTTCCGCCTCCCAAAAACGTAGTCCGTGCAGTCCATGCACAGTCAGGCTTTCCTTCACATTAAACACAGTGTCTGAAAACTGAAGGAGCATCAAGTTCAGAGGCTCCGGGTAACTTGACTCTCCTGTCCTGAGGCGCTGCTGCAGAGCATTGCCTGGAAGCGTCCTCTGCTTCTGCTGTAACTTTCCATTTCTCATCTTTCAGGTGTTTAATATTAGCTGAACTCTGCTGAGACGTAACCTCAACATTGTTTATACAGATCATTTGCTGGTAAATAATCCCACCTCTCCTTCTCCTTAAACAGCGCTTTACTAGTGCTGGCGCTCAGTCAGGTCACGTATCCGTCAGTGGGGGGTAACCTGCACCCTGCCGGCAGTGCTCAGCTCTCTGGAGGGGGTCTGCACAGCTACCTTCAGGAGCATTCCTCCCTGCTGCAGCGGGGTGGACCAGCCGTGCCCCATGACGGCGCAGGGCAAATGTGCAGAGCGTCAGCCCAGCTCCGGTTTGTGGTACCATGTCCCCTGGAGTGGGAGGACCCCCGGGCCACCACGGCATGCAGATCCCTTGCACACACCCCTCTCTGCGTGCGGCTGCCTTATTGCCATCTGCTCTTCTCAGAAACCAAATTCTTCTGCGGGTGGCCTTGCCGGCATTGCTTCTCCAGGGGGATGCAGGCTTGTGAGTTGAATGTTGCGTGAGGTGGGGGCGTGCGGCGATGTGTCTGTTGCAGGATGGGCCTCTCTCTGTAGGTGCCTGTGGACTCGTAGTAAAGCCTGGCTCATGGCTTGGTGAGTAGGTCTGTGCCAGAACTGATCTTTTGGGTGTAAGCAAGCAGCGTGGTCTGGTGGGCTCAGGTGAGATCTCGCCTGGGATCTACTCAGTGGGGCAGCTTCTTTCCTCTCTCCTGGCAGAGCCTGACGTATCCTGGTTTCATTAGCTGGCCTGTGGTTGGCAGTAGACTTCAGATCTATCCACTTTCCTGTTTTTAGGTAGAGTTCCTAGTACAGAGCAGAGGCTGTTGCCTGCTCCTCAAGTGTACAGCCTCGCCCCTAATACTGCACCGGTTTCTGGTACGCCAGCAGGTGACAGCACCTCTTTATTCTTGCTGTAGCCTACCCTATTCCTCTTTATCAGCAAGAAACATCACCCTAACTTGGACTTTTGGTGCTGCTAAAATGTTGAAGGCAGTTGATCCTGATACTCAGGTAGCCCCAGCAGTAACCCCTCTTCATCCTGAGACCTCTCCTTTCCTGGTTCTCTTGGTGTCCCCAGAACGCTCTCCTGGTTCTTCTGCTGTTTTCCTGGAGCAGGCCCAGAGATGAGGCTTGATGAAGTGCTCAGAGGGCAGCGTGAGCTGCTGAGGCAGGATTGATAAAAACCTTGAACTTTACTTTTTCTTTGTGAGGATGTGATTCAGGCTCTGCTTTTGGAGCTGTCCTTGCCCTCCCCTCCCAGCAGAGCTGGGATCGGTTGGGTCCTCTGTTAGAGTGAAGCCCAGGAATCAGACCTAGATCCTAACCCTTGGGGAAGGTCATGGGCCAGCTCTCGTCTCTCCCTAAGCAAGTTCAGAAACTTTCAAGATCTCCTGGAGGCTGAAGCAGCCGGCTGCGGCCTGCCAGGCAGGGCAGCGTGCGGAGGGTGAGAGCAGAGGGGCTTTGGGATGCACCGCGGTGGGGTGCGTGGGAGCAGCTCAGGCACAGGACCCTCCCTGCTGCGCAGGGCAGAGCGGACCCGGGCTGCCCCAGGCGTGGGGGCAGTCGTGACGTGGCATCACCGCTCCCACGGTGCCTTTACAGATGTGCCCCAGCTGTGGAGCTGGGAGCGCAGCGTGCCGAGGGCGAGCGGCAGATGGAGCTGGTGCTCTGCGCTGTGGTGCCTGCGTGGCTTTTTGGCGTGGGGTGGAGAGCGGCGGGGACGGAGGAAGTTGGCCGGGAAGCACCCGTGAGCGGCGGGGACGGAGGAAGGACTCGCCGCACGCCGGCACCCAGCCAGGACCCGGCCTTCCTGCCCACGCCTCGTCCTCCGAGCCTCGGCTCCCGGAGGTTCTGCTGGGCTTTTACCAGGGCTTTTATCCTCGCAGTCGCAGGGAGCGTGTCCTGCCCCGTGGGTTGCAGGGTGATCCCTGCAGCCTCTCCCGCTTCGTGGTGAGCGGGAAGTGCTCCGGAGCGAGCCTGGGCATGTCTCAGCAGACGATACTGTGCTTACAAAGAGACCCGGCTCGCCTCGTTTCCTGCAACTCTGGGCTGCACGCTCTGACTCCTGGTGCTGATTCATATCGCTTATTTATTCCGTTCCCCTCTGAGAATAAAATTAACTGCGCGTTCTGCTCGTTGCTCTTCCTGGTTGCTTGTTTAGATCAGCCCCGCGGAGGATGCTGCCAAACGCTGACTCCTCTGCGGGTCTGGTGCTGTGCGAAGACGTGCTGGGCTGAATTTAACTGAGCTGCCGTGACCCAGCGCTTACAAGAGAGCTGCAAAGATACCTGGCATGAGAAGGAGGGAAAGTTAAAGACAAACGAAACGTGGGTTGTTTTTTCCTAGTGAATCAGTTGAAAGGGTCTTTTCTCAGCGCGGGACACGTGCTTATAAAACTGCTTGCACAGGAAACCCCTAGAACTTACTTTTCTTAATGTTCTCAGCAAATGTGGTCGGATTTAGCTACAGGGATTTACTGAAAGCTGCTACACAAATAAATAATGAAGCACAAAATTAGCAGCGGATCAACAAGCTGTGCTAAAGTCAGCAGTGGGGAGAGGAGAAGCCCTTGCGGTCCTGGAGAGACTGGCCGGCCTGTGGCTGCGGAAGGAAGGTTCAGCTGCTCAGGGGTTTGCTTTGCAGAAGTGCCTAATCAAAGGGTGGGCAAAAGACACAATTTTTCCTGTTTTCTTTGGCCCCGGGGAGGGAAGGCGGATGATGCTGCGTCTGGAGTTTCAGGAGTATTTTTCCCATGATTTTTGTCCACTGGTGCTTGGCACTCTGCTCATTTCAAAGGTGACTGGAATTGGTTTGACTTATTTTTCCCCCTGCTCAGCTGTTTCCCATGTGCTGTGCAGACCTCAGGCTGCCTTTGCTGGATGCAGAGAAGGGTGGTTACAGGTGCTGTATTTCTCCTTCGTGCTTCTCCAGTCCAGCCAGACCCCGAAGCTGCCCCTACCGCGCTGGGCTGGGAGCAGAGCGTCGCGCATCCCAGTGGTGGTGGTGCCTTTGCACCTGGAGAGTAGTGGTGTTTTGCTCTGTTTTGTCACCTGGGATCGCTGCCGGCAGCAGCGCTTGGTGCTGCCGATCTGCTCCCCGCAGCCGTGCTGCTCTCCTGCCTGTTCCTGCAGCGCTGCCGGTGCTAACCGCGACGGCGAAGCCGGCCGCACGGCTAGGCAGGGCTGGAGCGAGGCGCTGCCGTAACGTTACCGGTAACGGCGTTTCCTCCCCTGCGGTGTCTTGGGGAATATGCTGTGCTATCCAAAGCCAGGTGTGGCTGCTGATGAGCTCTCCTCATGCACGTTCCTGGTACACGTTGTTCTGTGTTTTTCCTGCCGTCCTCCTGCAGGCGCTTGGCCCTGAGCCCAGCAGCCCGGACGCCGGCAGCGTGGCCGCCGTGCCGAGGGACATGGCCGCGGAGCCTGCACCAGGGCTCTCGGACGGCACCCGTCTGACAGCAAGGGCCAGTGGCTGAGGGTGGGTGTTTGGGGTGGTCTCCCCAGGAGGGGAGTCGCGGGGACTTTGCTGTGGCTGTCCTCCAGCGGTACCCCGCTGTGGGCTCGCCCGTTGTGCCGGCGGTCAGGAGGGGCCCGTCACCTTGCCTCGTTCGGTGTACTGCAGGTCCCACGAGCGGCTCCCCGCCTCCGGCAAGCTCTGCTCTGATGCGAGAGCACTTTGATCTCGGTAGCGTTTTCTGCAAGAAGGTGTGGGAGGAAGAAGCTCCAGACTGCTCACTGCCTCCATCTCTGTGCCAGCCTTGCTGGGTGTCAAAGCAGGCCCTTGTGCATCCCATGGAGAGGACGGTCATTGCACCAGCTCGGGCTCCAGAACTGCTTTTCCCTTTGAAGCACTTGACTTGGTTTAGGGTTGTTTTTTCTTAAACAAACAAACGAACAAATGATCTGTCCTGCATGTTTAAGTGTGTAGTGCAGGGCTCCTTGCTGTTAAGCAGATGAAGTTTTAGTAGGGAAAAGGAGAGAAACTGCAGAACCCTTGATTAGTTTAGTTTGGAATGGACCTACAGAGACTGTGGGGTTGAGTTCCCTGCTGAAGGCAGGGCCAGCTTGGGGAAGTGTCTCGGTATCCCTCAAACAAGGGATATAGGCTCCCCTTTCCAAAATTCAAGTACTGCTGCAAAGTTGTGTCCTTGCTGGCCTTCAGTTCCTGTGGGGTTCTTCCTGCTTTCCCTGGCCTGAAGAAGGCAGCGCGACCTCGAGTCTCCACACTCGAGTTCTTGCACTCCCCCTTATCCGCACCAGGGTCGTGTCCCTCGTCTCTCTTAATTGCCCTGAAAATCCCTCTGGTTATCTTGCGTGATTCAGTGACCTGCATTCTTCTGTGTGTATAATGAGCATCAGGCTGCATGAAAGTTCCTGTTCATCGGACTTTGACCAAAATTAATTATAAGCTTGTAAAATTTCAGTAGCTGACAAGGTACATTTGCAGTTGCTCCTGTTTCTGGCTGTCACGGTTTAACCCCAGCTGGCAACTGAGACCCACACAGCCGCTCGCTCACTCCCCCGATAGGATGGGGGGAGAACTGAAAGAGTAAAAGTGAGAAAACTCATGGGTTGAGATAAAGACAGTTTCATAGGTAAAGCACAAGCCGTGCACACACAAGCAAAGCAAACCAAGGTATTCATTCCCCACTTCCCATGGGCAGGCAGGTGTTCAGCCATCTCCAGGAAAGCAGGGCTCCATCACCCGTAACGGTGACTTGGGAAGACAAATGCTGTAACTCCAGATGTCCCCCCCTTCCTCCTTCTTCCCCCAGCTTTATATGCTGAACATGACGCCATACGGTCTGGACTACGCCTTGGGTCAGTCAGGGTCCGCTGTCCTGGCTGTGTCCCCTCCCAACTCCTTGTGCCCCCCCAGCCTGCTCGCTGGTGGGGTGGGGGGAGAAGCAGAAAAGGCCTCGGCTCTGTGTGAGCACTGCTCAGCAATAATGAAAGCATCCCTCTGTTATCAACGGTGTTATCAGCACAAATCCGAATCATAGCCCCACACTAGCTACTGTGAAGAAAATTAACTCTATCCCAGCCAAAACCAGCACACTGTCCCATAGCCATGACCTGCACAGGTGTGCCAGGGCCAGTGCTGGTGCGTGGGCTCCAGCAGGGCTGAGACGCGCAGAGCATTGCTGGCTGAGCACGAGCAAAGCTCCAGCACAAGCGGGCTGTGATCCATCTAGAGAAGTTGCTCGGCTCTGCTGTAACTCCTGATGTTTGGATTTTCATTGGCATGCAGTGGCCCATCCTCCCTTTCCCCCTCCAGCCCCGGCAGGACGTGCTGCAGAGCTTGCCTCCATGCCGGGCTAAGGTTCAGGAAATCCGGGCTGCGTCCCTGGCCCTGTCGCAGCCTGCCTCTGGAGCAGGGAGCAAGTTTTGGTCCTCAGGGTAAGTGACGTGGTCTGGCTTGCCTCAAAACGGCAGGATGCCAGAGCCTGGAGCGAACCGTCACCTCTTCTGATGGACTCCATATGGGCGACCAGATATGCGGTTGCATTAGGCAGTGGGAACAGACCAGAAAAAAACCCACTAAACATACAGCATGCTTGATTGTGTGAGTGGATTCGAGTCTGCCCATCTCACGGTTATGAAATGGCTGTAAAAATCCTTCCCTCCTTTCCCTGCCGCGCTTAGCTGGCTCTCGTGGCAGGGGGACGTGCAGGGGCCGGGGCAGTTGGGCCCCTTTTTGCAGCTGCAGTGCCACCACCAGTATTTGGGCTTTAACAACCTTCCCCCCATCGCCCCATGTCGGTGCAGGCTGAGCAAAGGCTGCCAGCGCTGGGCCAGTCCCCAGAGGCAGCAGCTGAGTGGTGTTTCTGGTGTCTCTCCCAGGTAATAGTCCATGATGTGAATGAGCTGACAGAAAAGCTGTTTCCAATCGTTGAAGCCATGCAGAAACACTTCAGCGCTGGATCAGGGACCTACTACAGCGACTCGATCTTCTTCTTGTCAGTTGCAATGCATCGCATCATGCCCAAAGGTAAGCCTCTGCTCAGCTGCCGCAGCAGCAGCCTCTGGCAACACGGGCTTTCTTTTTTCTTCTGCACGGAGATGTTATCCAGTACTATTTGAAATGCCAGGAAAGTTAATAAACTCTTGGGGTGGGCTCCTGGGGTTCTGCTCCTTCCTGCAGAGTGAAGGACCCTTCGGTCCAAGACCGCCCACATCCAAGTCTCCACTGGCGTGAGCGGCAGGAGGTTATCCATGCCGCGCAGCAGCTGGCCCTGCCCTTGTGCCCTGAGATGGTAGGATAGGTGAGACAGGAGCAAGCGTGCTTGCTCTGTGTGTGTTTACAGCCCCCCTTCCCCTTGAGATGTCAGCAGAAAGAGGTGCCGCACGCTTGTGGTGCGGCTGCGCGCTGAACAAGCAGCAGCAGAGAGCGGTTGTCGAGCCTTTCCTCTTGGCTTCGGTGAGCTCTTGGAAAGCTTTGCTGATTAGCAGCCACTGATCACTTAAGTTTCCTTATTGTGCCTTTGCTCTGCTGTTATTGAGTGCAGGAACAACAATAAATCTGCAGGAAAACAAGGCAGCTGGCAGAAGGGGCTTGGTTCAGTTGATGCCATGTTTTCCTTCCCCGGCTGCACGCGGGTGCTTCTCCTGGGACCCGCATGCTCTCTAGCCTTGGACCGGTTGCGTGAGGAGGAATGTTGCATCCCTGGGCTCCAAACCCCTTCCCTGGAGCTCCCCCAGCCCCGCCTGTCCTTTCCGTGGGCAGTCCCTGCCAGCTGCCTGGCTGGCCCGACGCACCGGTGATGGCATCGTCCCTTCCCGGGCTGGCCACGTGCCCTCCCTGTGCCCTGGCAGTGGTGGCAGAGAGCACCGGGGTCCTGCCTGGCCATACAGCTGCCCCAGGAGGAGGTGACCAGCCTCAAAGCTGTTTGTGGATGGCACACGGTGGTGGCCCGTCCCCAGAGGCGTGTGTTGCTGAAATAGCTGTTCCCATGGCTAGCACCGCCGGCACCAGCAGCTTTCTCGGCATCTGGAGCCTCTGCCCAGCCATAATATTCCGTGCAGACTTCCTGCCACGGATCTCAGGCGCAGTCTTGCTCTTTATTGCTGGGACGTGGGCGGCTACGACTCCCCTGCGCCCCTGCTGAGCCCTGTCCCAGTTTGGCTCTGCCCAGTAACTCCTGCCTCTGCACTGGTTCGTGAGGCTTCCTCTGGGCTTGCCCTTGTCGTCCTGGCACAGCCGTCCCATGCTAGCTCATTAAAGAGCAGGGCAGTAGTGTTTAATTTGCGCAGGCAGGCGTTAGGGAAGAGCAGGCGGGAAGGTGGCCTGCTTCATCCCCCCGGGGGCTGTGGGGTGAGGTGGCCCCGAGGGTCCCGTCCAACCCCTGCCAATCATTACTCTGGGGGCTCCAGCGAATGTGCTGTACTTTGGTCTCTGTTAGACTTGGGCAATTTTTTTGCGTGTCTGGTGATGTCTGCATTGCGAGTGCTTTGAAGTACGCTGAATACAAACGACGGTATTAATGCTGGCTAATTCATTCCTCCCGATTCCCTACCCTGTCTTTACCATGTGCTAAAGATATCCATGTCGTGCCGCCTGCCAGCAAGAAGCTGCTCAGTCTGAAATGCCTTTTCTCGGTTTGTCAACCCACGAGTTGTCTTGTCTCTTGGAAAGCTTGTTTGCTCTCCCTCAGCCTGACGGGGCTTTCAGTGGTCTGTTCGGGGCACAGGATGTTTAAAGAGGCATTTTTACAGTTTCATGAGCTTAGTTTTTGTTTCAGAAGCTGCTAGTAAAGCTGATTTATATTTCCCTTGCAAGGGAGGTCAGATTTACTGCGCTGGGCGCCTGGTGATTTATGGGGCTGGCGGGGCTCCCCGGTCCCTCCCGTTTCCCTGCACAGCCGGCACTGGACAGGAGGCAGCAGGGAAGGCTGCAGGTCTGCTGCCCGCTTGCAGGCTTCTGGGTGGCATGGGAATGGCACTGGGCTCCTGCCGCTCTCCTGGCTCTGACAAACCAGCCGCTACTGGTATGAAGAAGCTGCTTTGCTAAGTTGGAGGAGAAAGGACTAAACCTTCCTTTTCAGGCAGTGTTAGCATTTTTCCTGGTGGATTTCTGTGCCATTTCACCTGCCCTGAGTGCTGCATCTTTTTGTGCACCTCTGCAGGCACATCTGGCTCCGTAGCGTTAGCACCTTTTTTGTGGAAGCCAGGTTTGATTGGAAGCTTAAGCATCCTCCGGCAGAAATGAAGGCCCTGATCTGAATATTAAACTCTCTTGTGTGTTTGATTGCGTTTGTATTAATCAGTCTATAGGTTATCTTCAATAGCTAGCAACCTTTGCATTAAAGTTGCCTGGCTTTATTTTCCCAAATTTATCATTTTTTGAAGGGAGGCATTTCCGTAGTATCATGACTTAGTGATTTGTTTGGAGCCTCAGGGCTGTGATGGGGCACTGACTTTGCAGAGCAATGGCACTGAAAACTGAACATCAGGGTTGTTGGTTTTTTTAAAAAAAAGACTTTTGTGGAACACGTGCTGGCTGCGTGCATATTGCGCTGAGAATAAATGGGTTTTGCCACTCGGCTGCTCTGTCTTTCACTGTTGCTTGGGATCCTTGCCCAAAAAACTTGAGATCTAAAACCTGCAGCTGCCAAACTATAATATAACAGCTTCTTAGCTGGTGTAAATCATGGAACTCTCTTGCCTTAAATGTCTTACATCAGTGGAGTTAATCTGATTTAAACCAGCTGGGGACTTGGTATGCAGCGTGCAGAAGTGCAGACTGCATAACTCTTGTCTGTGCTTGAGGCTCATAAATCCCATTTTAATGCGGTGTGGCCAGGCCCAAAGAGCTCGAGGAGGGCTTGATGCATTGCAATGGTTCTGCAAGGGAGAAGTGATGGGAAGGTTACAAAGAGAGAGGACAAGCAGGGTTCAGGCTTAGGAGGAGCTGCCAGGATGAGGACAGTGCCAGCATGAAATGGTCTTGGGACTTGCAGAGCAGTGCTAGGAGGAGGGAGGAGGACAAGGACTCGGACCTTTCTACTTTCCTTCTCAGCATGCCCATCCAGAGGTGGTGGCCTCTCATTTCCCAACTGGCTTCGATCCCTCTAATCACTTGTCATTTTAGTTGAGTAACTTAAGAGGACGCAGCAAGCTTTTTATCACTCTCCTTATGGACACATGAAGCAGTAATGTCTGGGCAGGTCTCCCTGGCAGGCAAGATCACGGGACAGAGTCCTGGTGCTGCGGGCGAGGGGAGGAGGAGTTGGGGTGGCAGAGAGGCAGCCTGGGGAAGCTGTGGGCTCCCCAGGAAATTCTTGGCCCCCATCCTTGGCCCAAGTCAGGTAGTTTTCAGGGAGAATTAGTTTAGCAACTGGGTGTCCTCAGCAGCTGGTGGGGTGAGGGAGAGACGTCAGCATCCAGCAGCTTGAGCAGAGCTTTGGAAACTGCTGTTTGGTGTTTGACTCCATTGGTTTTGCTGACCATGCTGCAGCAGGATGACCCTGTGGGAGAAGAGCAGAGGGAAAATGGGACAGGACAGAGAAGCAGCTTTGTAGCTTATCTCTGCCAGCTTGGACAGAGGAGTGGAGTCCGTTAGCTCAGGGGAGTCTCTGAAACCTGGCTGGAGGTACCGTGCCTCACGTGGAGTGAGGGTATTTAGCAGAACTTGACTGAAGATGGTATTTGACAAATTGGAGGCAGCAGGGTTTCCTGGCCTGTAAGAAGAGCTGGCAGTCTTCCTGGGGAGTAGCGTCATCTCTGAACATGGTCTCCTCCTCCCTGCCTGGCAGCGTGTGGGGGAGCCCTCGGGGTTTCTGTCTCACTGACCGGCCCAGCCTAAAGGTAGAAGCCCTGATGAAGGGTGCGAGATGAGCGCAGGGTGCAAAGGGCCTGTGGGCTCTGCCGTGCATGAGGTTAGCCCTCGTGCAGCATGCTGCATCTTTCAGGCGCTGGCAAAGCACCAACTCGTTGATCCTGGTATGGCTCTGGGTGGGCAGGGAGAGGAACACGGCTCTGCTCCCCTGATGCTGGTGGGATGCAGCTGATCAGAGCCACAGCTGGGATGTCTGCCTGGAGAGGGAGTGCCGGCGAGGATGGGCCCCCTGCTCATGCTAACATGGCTCTGTGTCTTCACATGGGCGGTGGAGGGAAGAGCGCGGAGCAGGGTGGCATGTGACTGCAGTGTTTAGTTCCACTAATGGGATCTCTTAGAAGCGTATGTATAAAATTAGGCTTGGACATCTCCAGGAAAGCAGCTGAGCAGGATGGTTGGTTCCTCCTCGTGCCCAGCCTCTCTTCTGCTTTGATGCCTCCTGCATCCCAGAGATGACCAATGTGCCTGCAGAAGGCTCCAAGAGCAGACAGCGAGAGCCATCAGAAGGTGTCTAGCTAACAGGTGGGGAGAGAGGCAAATGCTGTTCAGCTCACCCCCTGCCTGTTTTAAATACTTTGAAAGCATGGGACCGAGAAGGGGAAGAGAGCCAATTCCCCACCTGGTTTATTCTGGTGTTAGGAATTGGGGTAAGAAAGTGGATGTGTTGGAAAATATTTGGGAGAGTATACTTGGTGAGGAAATACTTGGCATAATTATCACTGTTGAAATTGGTAGGGTGAGATACGACCAAATTATTAAGACCACTGGTTGCAGTGCTTATGAGAGGCGATGGATAAGAGAAGTAGGAGCTGGGCAGTACTCTAGCATGAAGACACACCTGGGGACTTGCTGACTGAAAACTCAGGAGCTTGGTCTGCAGATGTATTTGATAAGATTATTCATCAAAGACAGGTAAGGGAACTAAGCAGCAGTGGGAGAAGTGGGTAAGTTTCTGTGTGACTAAACAAAGATGAGGAGTTATGAGGAAGGAGAACAAAGCAAGAATGATCATTATGTATTGCTGAAATTTATGGCATATCGACATGGTCTGTTGGAAGAAAACTGGCAGAGGTTCAGAGAAGAGCGGTAAGGGACAAACCTGGCTGACTGGGACTCTCCAGTCTGGGAGAGGGCCGGCCGAGGGGGATACGGTGTGGTCCATGAAGCCACGAGCTGTGCAAGGCAGATGTTTGTACAAGAACTGGGAGGCATCGAAGTTGGTGAGAAGTGGGTTTATAACAGAGAGTGCGGTGATCTGTGGAGCTCCTTGCTGCAGGACGTTGTAGATGCTGGGCTGCCTCAGGGAAGAGGGAATCATCGCAAGCTGCTGCCTGATAGACACCAAACTTCAGGATCTCCCCGAGCTGCAAGCTGTGCAGGAGACGTGGCTGTGTGTGGTGGGGGGATGAGCAGCAGGTGAATAAGCAGCACCGTGTCCGGGGAAGTGGCTGCCAGCCAGGAGCTGTGCCATCGGCTTCAGAGCGGGTATCCAGCATCGGCTTCATAGCGGGTATCCAGACTTCAACGTCTGATCACGTGGGAGGTCCAGTGATATCCCCGGCCTCCGACTCTGAATGGGGCAATTCCTCCAGCTCATTATCAACGGCTGTACTGATTGTTAAGCATAGACCAGATTATAATGATGTTTGTCCAAGCTGCCTCTTAATGACCAAGCCCCAGGCGGCTTGGGGTTTGGTGCTGCTTGCAGCAGGCTCCAGCTGCTGGCTCCGGCGTGGTCTCCCATGAAACTGATAGCAGCCTTTGCCTGCTCTGGGAGCCCCGGCCCTGAGACAGCGGCCTCTGTGAGCATCAGCTTACTCCTTTCCCACTGAGCAGAGCTGGAGGAGGGCAAAGGCCAGGGAGGAGACGTGTTGGAGCGAGCGCTGAGCCGCGCTCTGCCTTCTCAGGGCATCTTGCCTGCGCTGAGGCCAGGCACCCGGAGCACTCCTGCCGCTGGCTGTGGAGGTGGAGAGCCTGGGAGACGGGGGGAGTGGGTTAAGCAGAGAGGTATCAGGAAAATAGTCTGTTGCTGGAACAACGCCTTGACAAGTAACTGTCTTCTGCTAGTGCGCTTCTGTGAAAGCAGGCAGGCAGCGTCCTGAAAACATTGTCTGTTGCCTTTGTAGGTGTGCATGCGTGAGGGTTTGCCATTGCAGCTGCAACGTTCAGATCCATAATGCGGGATTGCCCGAGTCGGGATCTGTTTGCCTGCGGGGTGCCAGGTGACTGGACACGATGTTTCCCCTCAACAGCACCTGTGTGCAGTGAGTTGCAGTGCACTAATCCTGCGTCACACAATGAACAAAGAAATGTGCATTAGAGGTCTGTAAGGTGGAGCCCGGCTAAGGGAGATGAGGAAGCATCACCTCCTCTTCTTCCTCCTGTCAGCTGCAGAGCAATTCCTGGTGCACGGTGCAGCTACCCACAAAACTCAGTGACTTGCACTGTAATAAATGAGCATTTTGAGAGCACGTCGCTCCTGATCCTTTCCTGCTGGCTAAGCGTTGCCATCGTTGCTGAGCCCCACCACATTGGGGCTACACAGAGACGCAGCAGGTTGGGAGGGTGCTCGGAGGAGAGTGCCTGTGTCCCAGATGCTCCAGGTCTGATGGTGTGTTATCGAAGTGGAGATGTTGTAAAGAGGCACAGAAAACTGGGGTCTGTGCTGAAGTCGTGGGTGATGGCCCCAGAGCCACGTGCTCCCAAGCCGCAGTTCCCACGGGGTGCTGCAGTAGCCGAAGGGTTTATTTTCTGGCAAAAATGTTTCCATCTTTACAGGGACGGAGGGAGTGTTAATAGTTTCTGGTGTGCTCTCATAACCTCCCTCCCTGCTTCACGCTGCCGCAGCCATGTGAAAAACAGCCAGATTCCTTCCCCAGCCTGTCTCTGGGCTGCACGCACTCATGTCAGATCCTGCGATGAGGAGAGAAGAGGCTGGAGTGATGGATTTGCGAGCAATAGGGAGAGCGGTGCCAGCCATTGTTCCTTCCTGGGGCGAGCCTGTTGTGCCGTGGGAGCTGTTTTCGTGGTGCTTTTTGGGAGCCAGCAGCAGCAGGACCTTTAAATAAGCCCACCCCAGGTAAATGCCAGAGGCGGTGGCCTGGTAGGGGGTCTTGACCTGCCAAAACGAGACGCTGACCCTGTCCGGCTGCCTGCAGGACGTGCCTCTCCTGGCAGGAGAGCCCCTCGGCCCCAGCCCTGCTGCGGAGATGCCGTCGGGAAGGGCTGCTGAGACGAGGGGGACGCGGCTGCTGCTCCGCAGGTGCCCGGCAGCCCCCCGGGCGCTTTGGCACGGCGGAGGCCCCTTCCCTGCGGCACCGCTGCCGATGGGGACTGGCACGACCCGCAGCCCCCGGGGGTGGTGTCGCTTCTCATCATTTCCGCTGGCCGCCCCTTGCTGCGGTGCCACCATCGATTATTTTTGGATGTCCTAGATCTGTCAGGCCGGGGCAGGCGCGTGCGGCTGTTCCCCCCCTCCCCACGGAGCAGCAGGGTCCCTGCGCCCAGCGCTGCGGGTGGGTGCTGCCCTCCTCCCTCCCCAGCCAGCCCCGTGCCCCGTCCCCAAAGAGTGGAAGCTGCTGGGGTCACTCGGCGTTGATGCTGGGGCTGCTTTCCCCCACGGCCTTGCTCCCCGCTCTGCCGTAGCTCATTAGAGCTTAGCAGGAAGAAACAAGGACAAAATCTGCCTGCAGCCCTGCAGCCCCTTCCCCCACCATGTGCAGTTAATCGGGATGTGAGCTCATCTACCTTAATGCATTTATTTTCCTGTATCTCTTTTTGGTTTCCCTTTCCATCTCGTCCGCTCATTACTTCACAGCTTTCTATCCGTAGTGCTTTGTAATTTACGGCAACCTGGAATTAAACCGTATTTTGTCTGATTAAAAGGTTTCCTGCTGCTCTTCCTCCAGCTCCAAAAAGTGTCTTCACACTCCTCCCCCAGCGGCACCGTATATTAAATACATAGCAAGCAGCACTTCCAGCTCTGTTCTGAAAGCTGTCGCGTGCTCAGCAATGTCTCTGCCTTGGAGTCAGGTTAAGAGCCGAGGTGTTGAGCACTGTTAAATATTAGTCCCTCAGACCTTGATGGATTACAAGGAGACACTTGGATGCACAGGAAAAATTAATTTCCTGGAACAAAACGCATCCATCTCCTGCTGAGTCTTCCCCATCCCTCTGGAGATGGCTGTGCGGTGTGGAGCGAGGCGAGCAGAGCGATGCTGCCATCAGTACCCGGGGCCATTGCTGCTGCACCAGACCCCTGAGCCCACCCAGGTGCCTGCCCTGCATGGGTGGCAGTGATGATCTGTCATCTGTCTCTGGCAGGTAGCCTAATTTTTAATTAGCTGATAGGCTGGAATTGCTGTGCAGCAGTTGCTGCTCTGCTCTGCCGGATGCCTAATCGGTACCGCAGAAACCTGGTTAGCAGCCGGGGCACTTGGGCACGTCCCCCCTTGCCTCCTGCCCTCCCCTGGCACCCTGTTTGGAGGGAGGGCAGGCTGTTTGATGGGGAGGGGGGCTGCTAGGCTGCCCCAAGGAGCAGAGAGGACCCTTGGCCGCATGGCAGAGGCGAGGACCTGTGTTTAAGCGGGCAGCTGGAAGGTAAGCTGCACCTTGGTAAGCCCTGCCAGTGCAGGGCTTTGTAGGATCGTCTTCTCTTGGGAAGGTGGGCTCCAGAGCACCACCAGGTCCTGGGAAGGTGACCGCAGCCCCCCCATTCACCAGCACGCTGGCAGCAAGCTCTGCGGAGCATGTTGTGCTTGCACGCATGCGTGCGTGCCCCTGCCTCGGGTGCCTTCCTCTGGGTGAGGCTCTCGGTGCTGTCGGGGTCAGCTGTGCGGGCAGTGGTGATTAATCCTGGAAGCAGAGGGGGAGACTTTATCAGCGGAGAAAATAAGGCCTGGCAGGGGGAGCGCGCAGCTGGAGAGGAAGCTGCTCACAGCCCTGCTGACAGCAGGAGGGAGAGCGGCTGGGGGCAGCCGGCAGTGGGGGGGCGCGAGCCAAACACAGGCAGCCTCTAATGAAGGGCAGGATGGAGGACCCAGCGCGTTTGTGTAAATAAACCGTGCATATCCACGCTGGGCTTGTTGTGGCGCTGGCATTGCCGCCCAGCACTGCAGCTGCACTCGTGCTCTGCTCCTTGCTGCAGCAGAGGCTTTCGGGGATGGCCGGCTGCTGCTGCTGCTGGGCAGCACCCTCGGGGTTGCACAGGGACCCTCCGGAACCTGTTGCCCACCCTGCGCCCACACCCGGTCTTGGTGCTGGCCGTGGGAGTAGTGTTTTTCTTGGCCGTGGGTTCCTCTGAGCCAGCGAGGGTGGAGGATCCTGGTTTCGCAGCCAGCACGGGTGACTTTGCAGACCCGCACGTTGCTGCCGGCAGGCGTGCTGCCCACTGGAGCAAGGGCTGCTGCTGCCCTGCTCCTGGAGGTTTATTGCCCGGAGCAGTGATCTGAAGGTCACTGCTGGTCCTTCGCAGCTCCTGATTTCCTTGGGATCTCACCCTGTCGTGATGAGGACAGCTAAAAAACCTTCCGGCTAAAAAAAACCATCGGGCATCAGTAGTCAGAGCCAAACTCAAAGCGATGGAGAGAGGTGGAGGGGAAGCTCTCCAGGTGTGCCCAGCTTTTGCAGACCAACAGACCTGAGCCCTCCAGCCCTGCTGACCCCAACTCGGAGAGCCTGGGCTGCCTGGCCCTCTTCCTTCTGATGGTTCAAATCAAGTGGCAAAGTGCACAGCCACCTCCTGGCCGTCCCCAAGACCCCGACAGCAGCCCCACAACGCCCAGGGCTGCAGCCAGCAGGGGACACTCCCGACCCTTCGCTGCGCGGTGTCACCCATGCTGGCTGCACCACTGCTGTCCCTGCAGAAGGGTCTCTGAGCTGCTCTGCATCCACCAGCTGTCTGTCCCTGCCCATCGGCCTGCCCTTGCGAGGCCACTGCTCCCCGCGCTGTCTCCAAAAGGACAGGGGGGGCTCTTGCCTCCTTGTGTTGCAGGACTCGCTGCTGCTGGCTCCGCGGGGAAAGGCGAAGCGGCGTGCCTGGGTCGCACAGCACGGTCGGCGATCCCGGTGGTCTCCTTCTTGATCCCACCTCTTCTGCCCCGCATGGGCGCAAGGCGCCAGCCTCCGGCCCCAAAAGTCGCTGCTGTGATGCGGAGGAGGTGCAGGGAGGTCGGGGTGCTCCCATCCGATACGTGTCGGAGGAGTCTCTCCTCGTCGGCATGGTGCACCAGGGTGCTTAGGTCCTTAAAAACATGTTTGTTGAGACACGTGGAAGCCCTGGTGCAGAGGATGGCGGGAGCAGAGCCAAATCACCACCAGCATTGGTGACGGGCATCTGCCTCAGGAGTGTGTGTGAGATTTGGGCGCAGTGCAGCCTTGCAGGGCAGGGGCCAGTCCCCTCCTGCCATCCCACCGTTGCCTGCAGCATCTCCCCTGCCAGACCAGCTGCAGGCAGGATTTTGTACTCTGAGGAGGGAGCTGAGCTTGTGCCAACATGAGCCTGCCAGCGGGCTGGAGAGCTACACCACCTCCAGGAGGTTTCAATTCTTGCTTCTTCTACTCTAAAGCTGTTAAACCGCTGCTCAGTTGACAGCAATTAAGACCATGCCATTTGCTGGACAGCTTCTGCCCTTTGCATTGTGATGGCAGCTCTCCATTTCGCTGTTTGTTCCTAGACATGAGTTGTTATTATTTTCACTCTTTTCCCCTCTCTACAGACCGGTGGCTGCTGGTGGTGGCGTGCCTCTGCCCCAGATCTGGTGTGGTTTGTATGGAAGAGGGTTTGGAGACGAGGCCAGCGCCTACGCCTGAGCCCCGTGCCCGCCGTCTGGGCTTTGTCACGGTAGCAACCCTCGTACAGAGAAAGTTGTTGGGATGAGTGTAAATGAGTTTGCCTGCAGAACAGCCTGTGCTGCCTGCAGAGGCCAGGCTGCGGGGCTGCAGGAACTTGCTCTTCAGCCTTGTCTGTTAGAGCCCAATGCACAGTTGGTGAACTACCCTGGGGTGTCTGGTGCCCAGGGGTTTTGTAGCTCATGTAGGAGCCTCTCAAATCGCATGTCGTACACCAGAGACTAGTTTTGGCCATCACTAGGTGACCTGGGGATGCCCCGACTGTGCATGGAGGGTGTTAGCACCGTCTGTGCCACAGGGAATGCACGCTGCTGCTGCTGCCTGCCTCTGCCCTGGCTGCCTGCAGCACTGGGGAGGCAGCGACTCGCTGGTGGCAAAGGCACTGGAGCAGGAAAAGGCTCCCATCAGGTTTGTAGCCGGCAGCTGGCATTCCCAGAGCAGCCAAGGGAGTTGTGTCCACAGGCTTACGTGCTTGGCAGCTTCCCCCAGGCTCCGTGCAGGCTCCTGCCTTTGCATCTCCTCTTCTCCTGACCCTCCATCTGTCATCCATCCACTTTCCTGTAGTTTTAAATCCGCTATTTAAATCTCTTGCAGGCTAGGGGAAAGTAGTCCTTGCCTACAGGCTCAAGGCTGCCCATCCGTAGGCTGCTCCAAACAATGGCTGTGGGTCAAGAAGGGCTGGAGAGGTAATAGCCGCTGCAGGGTTGCTCGCTGCACAGCCTCCCCAGAGCTCTGGCTGGGTTGGCCAAAGCAGCACGCCTCCTCCCCGTGACCCCCCCTGCTGCCGCTGCCGCTGCCGCGTGACTCTTCTGAGAAGAGTAATTTGCTCCTAAGAGTCACGCTACGTGTTGGTGGGGTGGTCTAGCTCGCTGCACGCCCGCCTGCTCCCGTCCCGCTCTGTCCCCACTGTGCCATGGGGCAGGCTGTGGGGTTGCTGCCTCCTGGGAAGGGCCACCAGACTGCACCCTGCCAGAGGGGCTCCTGGGCTCTGCTCAGAGCATCCAGACAACGCGCCGGGCCCCTCGGCACACACCTGGGGTGCCTGCCCGCATGCCGGCATAGCTCTGCTGGGTCCTGGCAGAGGATGCTGGGCAGCAGGGCACCGGGAAGTGACCTCTGCCTGCCTGTGCCCCCTTGTTGGGCTGAGGCTCTTGGGGGGAAGGAGGGAGCGCCTGCACGAGAGGGGTCTGCACCAGCATCTCTCTGGAGTCCTGCTCTGGGATAACCTTGATTCTCCCTCTCTTCGGCAGCTGAGCCCCGGTGCAAGGCAGCTTAGGCACTGGTAGTGGCTTTCTCTCCTGGTTTGCAGCACCGCAGACCCTGCTGCGGGATCGCGCATCCTTGAAGCTGGTCTTTCTCCTCTGGACGTGGCTGGAGGGAGGGTTTGAGCCAAGCCTGGAGAGCAGCCCTACTGGCTGCTGGTATGAGGCTGCAATAAAACATTACGAGCTTTAAATGGGGCCAGCCTGTGCTGTAAAGCTGTCACCGCTAATGGAGATCATCTCCGCCTTGAGTGGCATAACTCCCCTTTACAAACTGTGGCTGGAAGAGCTGGAGTTGAACAAAGCAGAGGGTAATGTACAGTATGGCAAAGTTAGAAAACTCGCTTGCTGAGCAAAACACTCTCAGCCTGTTCCCACATTTCCAGCTGGACCCCTCCAAGCAGTTTGTGCCTAAGAGAGCATGTGATTCCTCCACCCCCACATGGCAGCCAGGACAAAGCACTTGGTAAAACGGTGAAAGAGCATGATACATCATAAATATTAGCAACTGGCCCCTTGCCAGTCACAGGCAGAGAAACCATCTTGGCCATTAATCTATCCGTGCAAGCTGCATCTGGCAAAGTGGTGCTCGACATCACCCATGTTCATTTTTGTCTCGGTGTTGCAGTTCACACTTGCTTTAAAAAAAGAAAAAAAAGGAAAAGTACTTTGCGCTCTCTGGGACTGAATTGTTAGTGAGTTTTTCCTGGGGGGCTCTGCCATCACAGTGTGGAACCAGTGCGGGGTGCTGGTGCTGGGGCAGGCAGGGCTGGGACTTCCCCCAAGCTCAGCTTTCATTCTCTGCTGTGATTAATTGCAGTTAGTGCTCATCTGTAATTTTAGAGAACAATCGGATGACGTGCCTCGCGGTTGATTTAATTGAAAACTGATGAGGCATCAGAAGGCTGCTGTGCACCAGGGTGAGCTGTGCTGGGATCCTCCTGAGAACCCTCTCCCTGTCCTCAGCAGTGCCTTGGAGGGCTCAGGCTACGCCCCGGTTTCACTTGGGCTGAGCTTGTGCTGTAGGTCCGGGGTCTCCTTGCCCTGGACATCTGGGTCTCCTCCCCTTGAAGTTTTGTGACCAGTCTGGATGTTCTCAAGTGCAGTAACGTTAAGGATTTGGGGTTTTGCACCGCTGTGGTATGGACCACTGGGGAGGTTTAGGGTATTTCGGATACATGTCTCATTCCCCATTGCAGAAATCCTCTGCTCTGCCTATTCATCTGCTTGAGTTGTGCTAGTGATTTCTAAGGCAGTTAGGAAGGCTGAGGGAAATTGCTTTCAGGTCAAGACCTGCTTTAGCCTGTAGTGAATTACTATGCCTGGGTTTTAAATCTTTGCAAACAGAGGATTATGGTGGTGGTAAATACTAGGTAGGCCTGGGGATTGCTGTGCTGCTGGTTGGAGGGAGTGTGGCCTTCTCCTTTAGCATATAGAGAGTGATGGATGTTAAAAAAATAAATTGAGATACAGCCTGGGTTGTAGCTTCGATACTATTTCTCCTTGATTGATATTTCTGCTTGGATGCTTTGCAGAGTAAGCAGTCTATTTCTTGCTTAACCTCACGGGGCTTTTTCCTTCTTAAATGAGGACAGCGTGGTAGATACAACCAATTGCCGAGAGCCCTGGATTAGTGCAAGATCTGCAAAAAATTCAGAGCTGCTGTACAGCCCAGCATCTGCTTGAAACACAAGTGACGAACACATTTGAAATGTCAAAGCTGCATTCCTGTGCCGGAGGATAGCTGCCCATGCCTGGCTGCACTCAGCATCTCTGGGTCTCTAGTCCCAACGTTGGCTTTAGGGACTGAAAACAGCGATTGCCTCCTGCTCTCAGCAAACCGGGGGTAGCCAGCAGCCTGTCCCGAGCACGGCGGGACGAGGGGGTGAGGAACCACGGTGGTGTGAAGGCTGGAGCCTGGGCAGCGCTGCAGAAACGCCAGCCTGATGGGAAACCCTGCCCGTAGCCATGGAGGGTGCAGGCAGCAGAGGGTGAGGGCAGGCTGGGGTCGTCCTCCTGCCTGCAAGGACTGGGCAGGAGGAAGGAGGAGGATTTTGTTTGCTGATTGCTGTGAAAGCAGTGGTGACACGCACATCTAGCCTGCAGAAAGCTGCAACGGCACCTGTGCATCATGAATGGGGGCCAAAACAGGTTGACACAGTCTCTTTAATCCAATTAGTGCCGAGGGCTAAGCAACCCGGCCAATTTGCTCTTGGCTTTTATAACACATATAAATAGCGTTGGCGTTACATAACGCCATGGGGAACGGCTCCGCTCCCCTCGCAGTCCCCAAGTAGAGCTGAGCTTGGCTGGCCAGAAGATGAACATGGCTTTGCCTGGGGCTGGAGGAACCCATCCAATGGTCCGATCTCTCATAGCATTTGCGTTCGCTGCATTCCACTTGGCCTGCTGCAATCCGTACAACATCCCCAGATCCACCTGGGACAAGCAGTCGTGACAAGGCATGTCTCCTGCACCCCCTCCCAAGCAACATCTCCATCAGTCGATCTTGTGTGCTGCAGAGGAGGCTGTGACAAATGCAGGCAGGGGCCTGACCCTGTTAACGAGCTCAGGCCTGGCCTTGATAACGATGTCCTCCAGCTGCTCTCAACTTTCCCACTGCAAGTGGAAGATGCTTCCATGTCTGCACGACCCTCCTTGTCCCTGACAGAGTACCACCAGCAATAATAAAGTTTTGCAGGCTGCTGCAGCCTGTCAGCAGTTTCGTGCAGGCAGGGGGCTGTAATCTCTGCCCTCGGAGAAGCCCGAGTCAGGCCAATGGCAGCTAATGAGCTTGTGCAGGTGTTGCTGCGGGTGTCACGCGGCTGACTGAATTATTGATGTTGTCCGTCATGGGAATTGCTGTGATGCTTCAAACCAGGGATGCTGTGGGGGAAATGCTGGGAAACGCTCATGGAGTTGGTAGCTTTTCCCAGAAGTAGGTAGCAGAAGGTAAGCATGGGGGTTTGTGTGGCTGCTCCTGCAGAAGCACTGCAAGAAAGGGAGAGGCTGGGTTGAAGCTACCTCTTGCTTTTGTCAGTTGTACGGCAAACTGGTCTTCTGGAAGGAAGGAGGGACTGGATAGAAGCAGGAAGTCACCAGAAATGGTTTCTGAAGTATATCATGCCTAAAATGCGCAGGGGTAAATGCTGTCACGGTCATTGAAGGTTGGTAGCTTTATGTAGAGGTTGCAGTTGGACTGTGTTTGCCCTGAATTGGACGAGTCTTGCCCACGGGGTTGATTGCACCAAATCTGTGTTGGGTGTAATTCGTCAAGTTGCCATTAGTAATCGCTGGTTACAATTTTGTCTTATATAGCTGACTTTTCCTCTTTGTGCTTTCAGAAATAACACAGATCATCCAGGTAGACTTGGACCTGAAGTACAAGACCAACATCCGAGACCTGTTTGATGAGTTTGACAACTTCCCAGAGGGAGCAGTCATCGGGATTGCCAGGGAAATGCAGCCAGTGTACAGGTACAGCCACCTCCCCATGGGGAACAGGGGGTGGGCAGTGGGCAGCTGGCATGTCTTCTCTTCAACTCAGGTTGGTCTTTGGAAGAAAATCTAGGGGGAAGCAGTCTCCCTGCTTTAATCCCTGCAGGGGGACTTAATCTGAAACTTGTACATCGGTATGAAAAAAGTGTTGCAGTGGTTTCCCTGTTCTCACACACCATCACAAGGCTTCCAGAGCCAAGTTCCTGGTCATCAGTGCCAAAATCCGTACATGGATTATAGCACATCTGCTAGAGGTGTGTTTGCCCAGCCATGCCTGCTGACGTGCTGTGATTGCATTCTGGAGCATCAGTTTGTATGTCGGGGCTCAGGGGTTTTGGCTGTGAATGTTGCAGAGGGCAGGGGTTGAGTCTGGGCAACAGTGACGTTCTGTGTCCCTGGAGTGTCAGTGCACCTTCTGCTGAAGAAATATTCCCCCAGGGAAGACTGAGTGGGCAACTCTGTTGGTGACCTGGGCTTGCAAGCATGAGGATAGCCCCATGGTCACTTGCTCATCAGACCCTCGGTCCACCAGCCAGTGCCGACTGTGGTGGCAGCTAGCGGTGGGAGCTGCGCACCGAGGGGTGGCCCAGCTCTTCCCACTCATGGGCTACCGGTGCGCTTCAGAGACACATAGATTTCCAGGCTGGTGCTTAAAGAAATTGGTTTAGTTTAGCGTGCATTGTTCCAAGGATGAACCTCAGGTTTTGTTTTAATCCAGGGTGAATCAGATCATCAGCTCAGGATGCCTTAATGGCTTCTCAGCTGAGCAGAGTTTGAGTGTCTGAAATGGCTTGGCTGGATTTGCTAATCCTAATGGAAATGTTCTTGGAGAAAGATAAAAAAAGCTTAAGAGCTCCGTATGTCTTTTCCTTCCCTACTGGAAGCCTTAGTAGTGAGATCAATAACTGAACCTCTTAAGACATGTCCAGCAGCACTCTTGGGCAAAGGCTGAGCTGCAGAGATCTGGAGCAGCCGTTCCTGCTGCATGTGCATCCAGATGGGATGAGGGTGGAGACAGAGGGAAGTTCACCAGCAGGGTATTGATGGTCATTAATCACCACCGGTCGTTTCCTAGAAGCCCAAGCCGGCTGAGAGCATGCTCATGAGAGCATTTCTGGTTGCTCAAGCTGCAGAAGTCGCCACTGTTCCCAGGCTGGAAAAAGACATCTCTGTGCCTGTGGCAGAAGCGTCACCTCCCCTCCTGACTTGTGCTCTTGGCAGGGAGAGCTGGGACCAGAGGAACGCAGATGCTGAGGTCTCGCCTCCATAGAGTGGCACCACGCTGAGAGTATGGAGGGCTCCTGTATCTGCTTTGGGTGTCCTGGCAGGATTTTGGTGCCCAGAGTGGTAAATCCAGCCCCAGTTAATCATATCCAATCATTAGAACTTACAGCAGGATGGAGGGAGCAGCAACAGCTGAGTGCGGCTGCGTCGGACTGGCAGCCTCAGTCAGCGCTGCCCAGCAGGGCAGGTCCCATTCGTTAGCGGTGCAGCCTCTAACAGGATAAATTAAGTGTTTGTTTGCTTACAATTAGTCCATGGTGGAATCGCTTTGTATTTCTGTCCCTGCAGGGATTGGCTTTGCATTATTTCCATGCATAGCTAGGGAGCAGGGATGGTGTTCCAGTGCCTGGATGTGGTTTGTGGGACCAGGTGTGCCTGGAGGGGACTGCGTTAAGCTTTGGGGTGCCCTGCTGGAGGGAGAGATCTCCAGCACGGCAGGGGACAAGGCACGGGACCGCGGGGCTGAGCACTGAATATCTGACCCGAGCCGAAGCCGTGCTCTCCCCCCTCCTGCCGCCCGCGGTGGGGACAAACAAGCCAAGCAATAACAGCCCTCACAGGCTGCATTTTTGGGCTGAACTTTCTGTTGTTGCAGTTTTGACGTTCTGGGTCACTTTGGGCTATGTTGTGCTTTTCTTCTTGTGCTGTTTTGATCTTCATGTGAAAACAAGTTCCTGATCCTTCTTGTCGCCAGATCACCCGGCGCGGGGCGAGCTGTGCAAACGCCAGCCTGCTCTCCCACCGAGCCCTCTGCCCCGCGGGGCTCGCACCTCGCTGCTAAAAGGGTTTCCAGACAAAAACATGAGCTGACAAAGCATGAGCGTCTTTGTAAAAAAAATAATCTTTGCTATTTTTATACTTTTAGCAAGATAAAAACACGTTGTAGGTGTGAAATAAGAGGTGCCAGCTCCAGCCGTGTGATTTGCCACATGCGCAGGCTTGAAGCATCAGTTGGGAAAGTGGTTGTGGGGGTGAAGGAGGGTTATGGGGCGATGGTGGGGTCTCTCCATTGCCACTTGTGCTCTCCTCCCCACTTCACGCAGCTCTCTGCGGCACCAACTTTGCCCCAGCATTGGGCAAAACGTCAGAGGGCTTGGGGGGAGTCAGCAGAGCTTTCCTAAGCTTGGTCACGGAGCTGTGGACTGGCACCCTTGGGGCAGGGTAAGCCAGTGGCTGGCAAAGTCTGGATGCCATCTTCCCCTCTCTGTAGCAATGGGGAAGATGGATTGGGATCAATCCACTTGGCTGCGTTGGATCCTTCTTACCTGCTTGGCCCGTCAGAGGAGATAAATGGGTGCAGACCAGTGTATTTTGTAGACGATGCACCCTTTTCTGGGAGGTCGTGCTGTTCCTGCCAGCTGCCCGTTGGCTGTCTTGGCTGTGGGCTGCACTTTCCCGGCACAGGCTGGGGCTGCACAAGGCTCAGGCTGCTGCGCTGGTGCACTGAGCAGTGCTGGGCGCAAATGCTTGCGGGAAACGGAGGAGTAAGGGAACAGCAAATAGGAAATGTCCCGGAGCCTGCCTGCACATCCTGAAGGTAGGGGGAAACCTCCAGACAGCAAAACAGGATGGCACGGGAGCGTTTCCACTCATTTGACTCATGCTGAAACAATGCCCGGCCACTGTTTGTCTTGGACAAACACATTTCTCTGAGCAACAGGATCTCCTGGCCCTCCTGCAAGGCAAACGCTGGGGTTTAACTGTTACGCAGCCTGGGGCTGGCCCGTCCTTTGGGACCGCCGCTCGGTGGCCTGTGGAGAGCGGTATCTCCTGCTGAAGCTGTACGTGGAGCACGCTGCAGATCCACCTCCCCGCCGTGCCCCACAGGGCAGTGTCTGGCAGGGGGTCCTGGGTGCGGAGGGGGAGGCTGCAGGAGCCCACGTGAAGTGCAGGAGTCAGTCCGAGGTCCGAAGCTGTTGGCATCAGGTTTGCTTCTCTCCAGCCGCAGTGGGGGAAGCGGCACTCTGTCCGTGGGTCAGGCGTGTTGTCCTTTCTGCTGCTTTTGGATCCGATGTGCGACATGGGGTATGGCCAACACCTCTGTGGATGGGGTTGCAGGCAGAGCTTCGTCCCACAAGAGGCTGCCCCCACTGCCAACGTTGCTGGGGACACTGGTACTATGCACTAGACTCGTAGACACTTGTGGGCTTGCCGTGGCAGCACTGGATGCCTCCTGCCAGGTTGACGTTTGCATGCTGGCCTGCAGGCAGAGCCTCTTCCCAGCACTGACATATGCCTGCTCATGTGTCTGCATGCACAGGATCCACACCGTGGCCAAGACCAGGAGCTCCTGCTTCAGCAAGAATGATTTTGATGGAAAGATTAAAATCTGCATCTGAAGTTTGCCTGGTCCCCGACCATGCAAGGAAGTACTCTTGCAGAGTCATAACCTTAATTAAAAATCCTACTGTCCCCTGCAGCGTTTCTGCTACTCAGGTGTGCTGGCAGTGTCCTGTTCACCAGGCTACAGAGGGTGACCCATGATGCTCTGTATAAATATTTATGTTGCTTTGGGCTTTCCATGCCAGATCCTGGCCAGATGGAGAAGTCCAGGCCCTCCTGTGCTCTTTCTTAGCCCTGCTAAGAAACATGCAGGCAAGCATTGCAGATGCAGCCTGCAAGCCGGTTACCAGGCGAGCAGGCAGGTCTCTTTTCTCAGGGTGAGTGCAGGGTGCGTGCCTGGCTTGGCGAGCAGCTTAGCCGTGGTCCCGGCTGCCGCGGGGCTGAGTGATGGCCGAGTGAGGCACAGCTTGCTGCGGGCTGACCCCCGACCAGCACGCTGTGCCGTGCTCCCCGCTGCCATCCCCCCAGCCATCCCTGCCTCTTTGTTTCCTACATGGTGCCGGTGCTGTTACTGGCACTGCCACGTGGCGGTAGAGTCTGTGTGCCCACCAGTGCCGGCACCGCCTGGGGCCCTCAGCGCTGCCCCATGTTGCTCCCCTTGGAGGTCTCACTGGAGAGGAATGGTCTGCTGGCAACAGGGAGGACCTAACCCACAGGTCCTCAGATGGGTGCTTTTACCCTCTTGCTGCAGCTGGGAGCAAGGTACCTGCTGTGATGGTGGACATCAGGTGAGGTCCCAGACCTTCTCAGGTCCAAGGGTGCATGTCGCTGGGGCTGGAAGGGTGGCTGCTGCCTCCGTTCCTGCCGTTGGGTGAGATCTTAACTGCTGTCCCCCATGACAAGAAGCTAAGGACGCTGGAGGCATCTTGGGAATCCACAGTGCGGGAAAAGATAACAGTTTGTCCTGCAGGAAAGGATCTACATCAAAGGGACAGCTACAGACTACAAAGGGCTGACAATTGAGTCCTTGTATGGCTGCAAGGCCATTTGCCTTTGCTTCTGCCTAAAACCTAGGGAGAGCTTGAACAGGACATTATTTTGTGGAAAGGGAAAGCTTTGTTTCTGCTTGTGTTCGTGTGGGAGCTGCTCTAGGTGTGCTGTGTGCTCTGTCACACAGGTTTTGTTTGTTTGAGAGCTGGTAAAATAACCCAGAGAAGTCCGTTAATGAGTGGAAGCTGGACCCAGAGGCACGGCACTTGCAGCGCTCGGTGTTTGCTGGGAGCTCAGCAGCAGCAGTGCTAAGTCACTTTGTCAGATGTTTGGAAGAGGAACGGAGTTATCCTGGGCTGTGAGCAAGCTAATGCTGAATCCACAGCCAGGCCGGGCTGTCAGCGCATCTGGGCTGAGACGGTACGTCCTGTACCTTCTCTTGGGATTTAAAAAAATCACAAAGTACTGCTGACAGCTGCGAGCAAGGAGGAGCAGCTGAATTCCCTGGGTATCAGCCGAGGCAGTGGTGGTGGTTGTAAGATATAGCAGTGCAGGTGGGCTGTTGCCTGGGATGGAGCTTTCTGGAATTGGAGATAACCATCTCCAGCAGACAGGTCCTCCTGCCTGAGTTTGCCTGGTTTTGTGGGCTCCTCATGCAGGCAGCTTGCCCTGATTCGGAGACTTTGCTCTTTTCCAAGTGCTTTTGCCCTGGGGGAGCAGGGAGCTGCCTGCCACGACGGGCTCTGTGTTTCCCAAGCCCCTCAGTCAGCGAAGGCAGGAGAATTTGCCTTGCCTGTGGTGATGCTAACGCTGCCTGCCCACAGTCCTGCAAGCCGGACCCTGCGCACTTTGGATTTTAAAGAATTTCGAGGCTTTGATTTGATTTGTAGCAAGTGCTGCTGCATGATGCACAGCGGGAATGGTTCTAGGAATTCTTTGGCAATGGCTGCCAAGAAGCAGCCAAAATTACAGAACAAGCAGAACCTGCAAGGAACTGGCAACAGAATTGATTCCAGGAATTCAGCGTTACTTTCTCATAAAAAAAAATTATCCAAGAAGGTAAAGGGTTTTGTTGTTCACATCTGTGCACATCATTAATATGTAGGACCCGTCGCACTGATTCCCATTACCAAGCAAACTTGAAATGTCATTTAAAAGCAATGAATAAATTGGACAAGATCTGACAACCACAACTGTGCATCGATTAGCACAAACACTATTAATAATATTAATACTATTAACTGTCCCTTTTGAGATATTGGACATTGCAGACATGATTTTTTCCAACAACCAAAACACTTGTATGTGTTTGGGTAAGGCAGTCAAGACTCTCCAAGCATGGGTTCAAGTGTTGCCTCCAAGGACTTTGCTGTCCTGCAGAGAGCACGTGTGGATGGTGGTCCCCATTTGCAAGGGCTGCCTGAGAAGTTTGCTATGACTTTGCTATGGGTAATTTTTTGTTGGCCATAGCACACAACTCCAGGGTGTGTTGGGTGAGCATGTATCAGTTACCATACCTGCACTTGTCTTCAACTCCTGAACTTCTCAATTTCAGCTCCTGAACATCTCGATTTCGGTGTCTAGAGGTAGGCGTTACACTGGTGGCATCTTGGCGTTGCTGGAATACCTGGCTGCACTGGTAGGTCATCAGCCCCTGCACGCTAAACATCGTGAGCAGGTGGTTAGATCCAGCTGGGTATTTGCACAACTGCTGTCATCTTCAGTGGTTACTTTTTTGTCTTGGGAGAGCATGAACTGAAGAAAGAGCAGGTCCGTGCTGGGCAATGACACTTTTTGGGAGGTCACAGCTTGGTTTGGGGCTGCTAAGCAACATGCTGTTCATGGGCAGTGGCAAGGCTCAAGCTGGCCTATGTGGGGCAGGTATTCCTGACTCCTTGCACCCCAGTGAAGGTTTTGCAGTGTGGTAAGGAGGGGAGTCTGGGCTGTAGATGCTAGCAGAGGTCTCAAACCAGCCCAGCATGGCTCTTGAGCCTGCTCTGGAAAGCAGCTGCTGGGGCTGAGCACGCAGAGATGGGCCAGGAGGAGCGGATGGGGCCACTGGAAGCTGGAGGGCAGCTGGTGCCGCTCGGCCAAGGGCTTCCTCACCAGCACTTGGTGGAGAAGGAGCTTCCAAGAGCTGAAGCCCTTTGATGGAGGAACAAACAAACAGCAGGAAATCGAGAGGTTTTGCTGCATAGCTGGGATGCTTTCTGGAGTGATGCGGTGCTGGGGCCTCACAAGGAAGCTCCCGGCAATCCTCTGGAGGGGTTCCCGCAATGCCCTCCCTCTGAAGCTCAGTGGCGATTCCCTACATGCCAGGACTCCCCCATGACAGCACAGTATCCCACGGCTGGGACTCCCAAACAGGGATGAAGGGATGGAAGCCTTTTATTTCTCCTCCCTGCAGCGGCAGGTGAGCATCTGTGGAGGGAGGGCATCTCCCCTGTTCGTGAGAGCCCCGTTGGCAGGCAAGGGTGGCCTGGGGCAGGCTGCCTGTGCCTCCGAGGCAGGCAGGAGAGCACTGCCCGAGCAGAGTCCATGCACAGTTGTTAACAGAAATCTGCCGTTTTGACAATAATTAGGCGCACGGTGTTTTAGAGTACCCCCGTGAACGGGCTGCCCCCCGTCCTTCCCCAGCGCTGAATGAGCAGATGGTCCGATGCACACAGCTGATCGCTCCGCACTGCCGCTAGTGCCACGGGCATTTGATCTGTAGAAGGAAGGAAAGCGATGCGGCCCAGACAGGGATTTATGGTCCCACCTCTATTCGGACGGTGATTTTAGCACTGGCATGGGGCGCAAAAATTTTAGATGGTGAGGGGGCCTGGCCTTGAAAATCCACATCCCAAGGAAAGGTTTTGCTTGCAAGCTGCGTTTGCAAGTTGCTACTAATCATCTATTTAAGTGTGCCCGTTTTTGGACTGCTAAGTCCATGCAGGAATGTAATCATTGAGAATCAATTTGCTGCTCCAAATACGGGCCTTTTAAAAGTTTGGCATGCAGACTGTGCTGTAGTAGAGACCATCACTGTACAGACGTAATTTGTGCATTACGTGAGAAGTTTATTAAGGAATTACTGACGTCTTCATTGAAGAGCTCAGTCCATCGGTTCGTCAGCGTTTTCCACAGGAGGGCTGGAGGTCCTGCCAGAACTGGACCCTTGCCCTGAACCCATCAGGGGAGGGTAAGGTGGTCCCGGTGTGCACACCGACAGATCCTGCCCATTGTCCTGGGCTGGGAACTGGGGTTGCTTTGCCCCAGGCTGACATTTCCCCCGCAGAGCGGGGTTACCGCTGTGTTGGCGATGCCATTGCACACTGCTGGGTGCGTGGTGCTCCCGAGAAGCACGGAGCCAGGATTTCCTGGGTTACACAAACTGCTCAGCCTCAGCTAAGGCGCTCTGGACCAGGCTGGTACTGAACCTGCCGCTCCAGCTCCTTAAGGGTTTAGCGTTTGCACATGGGAAGTAAGTAATTAGCAACAAGGGCCACTTTGTTGCAAAGCCTCGGTCTGCAGCAGGGCTGAGCATCCTGGCCGAGGTCTGGCAGCACCGGAGCGGGAAGGGGGAGCGCGGGTTAGATGCTGCTCTGGGTGCAGCCCTGGGGCAGATGCCTCCCTCCAGCTGCGGCAGAAGCTTCGAAGGGCCGGTCTTCACTGTAGCAATGCCTTTTGGGGTGGGGTGGAGCTGGAGGAAGGGGAGACGGCCTTTTCCTGAGGGCTAATCTTGGTCGGTGGTATGGGGCCGGCAGCTGCCTGCCACAGTGAGGTTTAGCCAAGAGGAGGAGAATGGTGCGGGGAGGTTTCCTGGCTGTGCTCTTCTTGCTGTGGATTAGGGGGGAGAGCCACCGTCATCCCCTGGACAGATGATGCTGTCGTCCCCGTGCCATCACTCTTCCCTCCCCACCGCGCACACCCTCTCCTCTGGGCTGGACACAAGCCGCTGTCAGGGGGTCCTCCAGGCTGCTGTGGGAGCCAGGTTGCTTTTAAGCCTGGTACCTGCTGTCCCCAGAAGCCTTTACAATTATTTACTCCCTCTGTTTGCTCTCTCCCCCTCCATTTCAAACACATCCCCCTGTCCCCATCATTGCCGCATACCTCCCATTGGGGCTCCCATCCCGTCCACCCCTCAGCCGACTGGCTGGGACCCCGCAGGTACTGGGCACCAGGCAGATGGGCAGCTCGGCCGGGGATTGCGCAGTGGGACCGCAGCCACACGCCGTGACCTCCTGCCCATCCTGGGGGAGCACTGGCAGCGGCACAGGGTGGAGGAGCGCTCGTGCCTCGTTGCTTATTGCACAGGAACAGTGGCGTTTGCCAGCAGCTGCAGCTGGGGATAACACTGCCAGCCGTCTGTTTTCTGGCTCAGGAACCAAAAAGTGTATTTAGAGGTAGCAGGAGCGTGCACTTGTTTTAGTTGGTGTTTGGGCTGGCAGGGCTGCTGTCAGAGTGGTGCAGAGAGGGACGGCCAGCAGCCCGTGCCGCCCTTCTGCACCAGGAGCCCTGTGCCTGGCTGGATGGGACTCGGGGTCCCCCAGCCCCTGACCCCCATGAGAGAGGCTTGGTGACAAGTGTGTCCTGAAGCTGCTGGCCCGCTGCTGCTGCCCGTCCTGCCCTCCAAGGCAGCTGGCCCAAACTCTGCCACCGCTGGCAAGGGGTGGGAGCAAAGCAGTGAGCTCCAGCGAGGAGTTTACTGGTCCAGGGATGTTTATTGCATCCAGAATCTTGCAGACCCCTTATTTTTGTGGGTTTATCCTGTGGTTGTTGGCTTTGCTTCCCCCTTTGGTGAGGGAGAGGCTGTGCAGCCTTCCTCCCTAGGTACTGCACTGCTCAGGTTCATGCAGTGCACACGCATGGTGCACAGCGGTGTTGGGAGAGCCTGCAGCCTTCCAGGAGCATCCTCTGACCACAGCCACCCTGGGGCTGGCCCGGCATCTGGTTTCACTTTGTGTCTTTTTGACCTGGCTCCTCGGTTCCCCAGCTGTGTGTGGGGGATCCTGCAGGCTGTCCGCATTTCTGGAGATGCGACCGCATGGCGAGGATCCACATCCTCATCTGCAAGGCCAGCAGTGGCTGCGCAGCTGGTGTGGCAGGGTTGCAGCCTCTTGAACATCTCAGGTGGATACAGGCACACAAGTCCAGTCTGCTCCCTGTGGGCTAGTGCTTTGGGCTTGCTGTTGGTCTCCCAGCTGGCAGTACCTCCTCCACCCTGCCTTTTCTGCCAGCAAGGGCACCCTGCTGCTTTACCAGTGGTTTCCAGCTCATCCCATGAGGTTGTCCCATAAGCCAGAGCTGAAGTAAACGAGTGGAAGTTCATGGGTTTGGACAAAGTCTTCATCCCACCCAGCGTTTGCCCCTTGGTGTACGTGAAAGCGAGGGAAGGACCTGCAAAGTACAGCTGGGAGGTGGAGCGGTCCCTTCTCCCTCTGGCAGCTATCCCCAGCAAGGCATTTTAGAGGGTGCGATGGCAGCTCTGCGAGCTGGGGCTCGTGACCGCCAGCCTGCGAGGCAGGGGAGGTGCGGCCGGAGCGCCCTGTGCTGGGCCAGCAAGGGAAGTCCTGGTGGAAGCGGGTTTTTTTTATCTGGGCTGCCTGGGCCCAGCGTTTGAATGCTTGGAAATGCTCTTCTCCAGATGTTTCCTAGCACACGCCGGCTCTGTTTATAAACAGCTCCTCAAAGCAAAGCCCATCAGGGCTGCAGGCGGGTGCTCACAGCAGCAGCCCCGCATGGCTCCCCGCACCTTGCTACGGGGTCGGGGGCCCAGGGTCACCTCTTTTCCCTCCCGTCCAGAGGGGCCAGGACGGTTAACAAAAGCCCGAAATGCCTCCTCTTCCTTTCTCCTCCCCTCCTCCTGGCCAGCAGCTTCCTGCCCCATTGCATCCCAGCAGTGGCCAGCATCTCCGGGCTGCCTTCCTGCCCTGGCTTTCGCTGCCGGGGGGGCAGGGAGGAGGGCACCCCGGAGCTGAGGCTGGTGGCACACTGCCCTGCCTGAACTGCCTGTCCCAAGGGAGATTCTGACTGCTCCAGGAGCTTGGGGCAGGGAGATGTTTCCATTGCATCCAGTTGGGGTTCGGTTCCTTCATGGTTGTCTCGGTGGGGGGGGCTGCACCCCCAGCACCTCCTCCCTGCATCCTGGCAGCATGCTCATCAAGCCCCTGGGATTTTCCCCCCATGTTTTTGCCAAAATTTGAGGTGGATGCCAAGGGGTGGTGTCAGGGAGGACAGAGCGGGCGCGTGGCACAGGCTGGGTTTAGCTGTTTAGCTGGTGGCTGTGCTTCCCCAGCCCCATGTCCTCCAAAGAAAATGATGCTTTCACACCCGCCACTCCTTCCACTTCCAGCTGGGTGGAGGTGCCTTTCAACCATGCTCTTCTCTGTCCTGGCCCCTGCAGAAGGACAGGGCCAAAACCCTCCATTAGAAGGACAAAAGCCAAGCAAAATCCAGGCTAAACAGATGCTGCCAGCAGCCCTGCCAGAATACCTTTCCCTCGGTTGGCCCGAGCCCAGCACTGGAAAGGCTGTGGTGCGGTGCTGCGAGCGGGTTCCCGAGCCGTCGGCGCTGCGGAGCCACCCACAGCTCGTGGCATCCTGGATCTCGCCCCAGCATCGCTCCCCGGGGACAGCCCTGTCCTCCCCCCAGCCCTGTGCCCCTGCGGTCCCCATGCACGGCCGGGAGAGGATGGCCCCGTCACGCCAGCGCCGGGAGGAAGGGCTGAACAATTGCTGCTTTGCCGGTCTGTCTCCTCTCCTCGCAGAAAAAGGCACGTTGCTCCCTTCTCGTTATCAGCCGTCGCCGAGTAATCCGCTGGGGAACGGCGTTGCCGAAAAATTGAGTCATTTGATACAGATCTGCTTTCGCCCCACTGCGGCCTGGTGATGCTGAGGGCTTGGGCACTTGCGTTTTTTCCTGTTTTAGCTGCTTGCAGGGGCTGTAATGGGCAGCCTGTTTTTGGAGGTAAGAACATGAAAGGAGTCGGCTCCGCTGCTGTGGAGCTGGAAAGGTGCCTCCCTCCACGACACTGCTCCCCTGCTCCCTCCTGCTAGCTTCCAGCATAATTTTGGGGGCATGGGGGTGGCTTCCCTGGCACTACTAGGGAGAAGCAGAGAGAGGAGGAATGCAGAGGTGGGCTTGAGTCAGCCTCTGCTCAGACCCCTGGACCTGAGCACCTCGGGAGACATGGCTGGGTCTTGTCATTGCAGATTGAGCTTCCCTCTAACCCTGCATGGAGAGTGCCTTGCCTGCCTTTTCTCATGAGCATCCACGAGTCGTCTTTGTGGTGGCCTGGTGCCTGTCCCCAAGACACAAGTGCTCTTCGCAGAGGCAGAGCCCTTTCATCCCTTCCCTGCCCTTTAGACCAAGCGAGCGCTGCTGCCCGCCGGCTCCGATGAGACAGCCAGTCCTCCACTCCCCCTCTCCAGGAGGCATGGAGACAGCTGCTCAAAAACTGAGCATTTCCTTCCATGGAAAACTGGCACTGGGAAAAACCCTTTCTGTCCTGAATCAGGCGACAGGGAGTGGTGTAAAGACCCTTAATGAAATGAGAAATATCAGAGGTTTGAATCTAAAGCATCTAAATGGAAAGTTGTAAGGAAGCGATGCTGTGTGATGGTTGTGGTTCTCCAGATCAGGAAATAAAAAAGGTGCTCACAGTTGACATCATTAACAGGTCCACATTTTCTGCTGGGATAATTCTGCTGGTGGCTGTTGAATCCTGGCTCTCGCCTTGGCCAGTCTCGCAGTGCTGTGCTGGGGATCCAGAGGACAGGCCAGAAGGATGGATTTAATAGTCTGATCTCTGTGCAAGCTTTAGGATTCCCCGAACAAGTGCCTGTTGGAGCTCAACACAGCTTCTTACAAGAAAAATTCCAATGTAGACGTTTGCAGTGTGGGAGTACCCACCGTGGCTCTGGAGCTGTCCCAGGGGCTAATGTCTCTGCATCTTCTTACATCTGAATTAGCACAGCTTCAGCTTCCAAGCAGGGGACCACTTTAAACCCTTGGGTGTTAAGCCCACACCATCCACCAAAAAATTCTTATTTCCTGGAGATGCATGGAGACTTTGGTCAGTGTCTGACAGATTCAGAGAGGAACCAGCAGCAGGCTTGGCTTATGTTTTTTTAACAGTGTTTCTCCTTGACATCTTCACAGTGAGGTGCAAAAACTGCTGTAGCTTTACCTTAAGTGTTAGGGCTGGAAGGAGAGCGCAGTGCTGGTACCCCATGCCTGTCAGGCGATGGAGTGGGGGCTGCGGGTCCCTGCTGCCCTCCTCTGAACCACAGGCTTGGCCAGCTCTCAGCTGCCTGGCTTTGCAGCAGAGGATGCTGCTTGGGGGCAGAAGACTTTCAGTCTGAATGGGAGCGATTTTCTGGGACAGAATCAACCCCAGCTACTTGGGTAATAGCATGGGATGAATTCAATTCCTGCAGGTGGGAGCAACCAGTGTGTGTATGGTGGGGTGTGCTCACTGCCCCAGGGCTGAGGAAGGAGCCAAAGACATTTTTGGGCTGCTTGTTTAGGTAGTCGAAATTTTTCCCATTTAAATCATCCTCTGGAGTTAGTTTTGTGTATTGTTAGACTTGCACTGCTCTCTTCTCCTTGGCAGCTGGAAATTAGCTGGTGAAGATTGCGTCTGCCAGAGCTGCTACAGCTGAGCCTTCCTAGGCTGCAAATGCTGAAGGCAGTGCTTGTTTAGCTAATGAGATGTTGCCATTGGATTTCTTTCTTTATTTTTACTTTGAAGAAATATTTCTGTCACTCAGATTTATTCCAAGCCTTCTTTTTGCATAAGCTCAAACTGGGGCCCATCTTTGATCCAGAGCTTCCCCATAATCAAGTAATAATAATAATGATGCTACGAGCTCTGCTGCTGAGATCGTGTTAACTGCAGGACATTTTCCTGGTGTGTACCAGCCGTAGGGGCACTTCTGGTGGTTCGCCCTAGGCACTGGGGATGTGGTTTTGTCTCCCCACACAGCTGTGTGAGCAGTCATGCGATCCTGTGTCCAGCTGGATCACCAGAGCGATGGCTGGTAGAAACAAAAGAGGCTTTAGGAAAGAGCAAGAAGAGTGGTTTGAGGTCTGGCCAATATCCTCTGCAGGGGGATGGAGAGAGACGCAACCCGAGAAGCACTGGGCCGCTCTGGGAGGCTGGGTGCTTCCAGCCAGCAGAAGACAAGCACTGCGAGATCCTTTGGGTGGGTGGTAGATCCTGTGCTGTCATCCAGACCTGCCCAGACTTGAGGTGGCTGCTCTTCGGGCTGCGCTCCCTGACTCCCCTGTTCCTGTTTTTCCTCTCTTTGCAGGCACACGTTCTGGCAGTATCGCCGCGAGAACCCCCAAACCAAAGTGGGGGACCCCCCTCCTGATGGGCTGCCCGGCTTCAACAGTGGCGTCCTGCTCCTGAACCTGGAAGCCATGAGGCAGTCCAAGCTCTACAACCAGCTGCTGGAGCCCACCGTGGTGCAGAAGCTGACAGAGAAGTACCACTTCAAGGGCCACCTCGGGGACCAGGATTTCTTCACCATGGTGGGGATGGAGCACCCAGAGCTCTTCCATGTGCTTGACTGCACATGGAACCGGCAGCTTTGCACGTGGTGGAGGGACCATGGATACAGCGACGTGTTCGACCAGTACTTCCAGTGCGAGGGTGAGGTCAAAATTTACCACGGGAACTGCAACACCCCGATCCCTGAAGACTAGGGCACCCGTCGCCCCCGGGAGCAGCTCTGACTGCAGCAAGCCCTGCAAAGCCATAGTGGCTGCACCAGCAGTCCCTCAGGAAGGGTGGCCAGCCCTGATCCTTTGCATCCCAGGCGGATCCCTAGGGATCCCAGGGGCGTTCAGTATCCCATTGCCTGTAGCCTCACCCCTCCAGGAGGAAGTGCAGTCCGGTAGTTGGAGCAGGACATCCACGGTCACCATGCCTGGGCTCAGCTCCTGGCTCTGCTTGGGGCAAGTCCGTGGTACCTGTCTGTGCCACAGCCACTGGGACATGGGACAGCCAAGGGGCCATCAGGTGACCGCTGCTTTTGCACATGGCAGGGTGCTGCTCCCTGGGTGCTGTGCAGCCTTGCCTTGTCTAATGATCGGCAGGAGTCCACAGCCGGGCAGTTGGGTTTCATTTTGGCACTCCTTGGTGGCCCATTTCTGCAACTCACGCAGACCGTCCGTCTGGTCCCTCTGGAGAGCAGATGCTGTCTTCAGGTCATCCTTTTGAAGCATTCCAGAAAGGTGAGAGGGTTTTAAAGACTGAAAAGCTGCTTTAAATTGGGTTACTTACAAACAAAAATTGAATGCTAGATGTGCTTTAAAGCCTTCTGTTGGTTCTTCTTAGCAACAAAAGTTTTACTGCCCTATCTTGTCTTGGAAGTGTTCGGTGAGCGTGTACCAATAGGTTCGTTTTTCTAGCTTTGCCTTTAACCTTTTGTACGAGAATAAAGCTGCAGATGTGAAACACACTCGGCTGTTTTTCTGCGGCACAACTGAAGTCCTGTGCAATAGGAGGTTTCATGCTCTTCTTATCATGATTAAAAGGTAGTTGATGTATATCTGTTGGGCAGTTGAATGTGGTGCCCCACATAGCTTATCACTGTGATTATCCCACGTCTGTCCTGAGCAAGCGATCCAAATAAACAGGCCAGTGCACAAACTGGATTTTAAAAAAAGATCATCATCACCATAGCTGGGCTTGGTTTGGAAGGAGCGGGGAACTGCCTGTGCTGTGAATGAGCGGCCTTCAGACGTGAGCACTCTGCTCCCTAAAAAATCCTGACTCGTCTGGCCTGGCTGGCAGGTGCAAGCTCCTGTGCAGGTCTCTGTCAGAGGAGATGCACAAGCGCATTAACCCACTTTCAGCCTGCTTTTTTTACACCGAGCCAGCGTGTGCCTGTGTGTGCAGCTGTGTGACGTGCATGTGCAAGAGAGAGGGATGGGGACCTAATTATGACTTAACCTAATAACAGCACATGCAGTGTGTGGCAGTTTCCTGGGCTCCTTGCCCTGTGTCCATGAATGAACACTGATCTTCACTGAGGAAAAGGCTCTCCTCCCTCTAACTGATGCAAAGGGAACAGCAGGCTGCAATGCAGGCTGCAGCCCTAACCCTACCCTCTTTAATTTGCTGAACCGATCCATTTCCAAATAGCATAAAAGCTCGACTTTAAGTATTTTCACATCCCCAGGGAAGGAACAGCGAAGAGGTGATTAAAGGTGAGTGAAAGAAGCAGTAGCCTGCTGTGTTAGACTCATATTTTCACCCAGAACCAAGGTGATGAGGCCTCACTGTGCAATCAGCCAGGGAGCTGGAGGCTGCAGTGGGGCAGGATTCGGGGCGGGCAACACGCCACAATGATGCACCCTAAGGATGAGGAGGGTTCGCAGCGGCTCGGACGGCCAGAGCTACTGCCGTGCCCGGAGAGCACGTCCCCTCGCAGGGACTCCAGAGGGAGACTGCTCGGTTGGTGCCCGCTCTCATTTGCCATCCACCTCGCCCCTGCCCTGGCATTGCCACACTGCTTTCCAGGGCTTGCTGGGAAAAACAGAGAGATGGCAGGGCTTCCCGGTGCGGTGTCACGGTCCCGTGGTTGGCATCGGCGCTTCGTCACCACCGTGGCATGTCCCGAGGCCCCTGCGATTGCCCCGAGGAGCTCCTGGGGCTGCCCCACGTGCGCAGCCCCTGCCGTGCCCAGGATGCTGCTGCGAGGACTCAGCCCTGAGCTCGCCAGTCAGGGTACGCCGGTGGCACCGGTGACACACACCGGGCCTTGCGTGCCAGGGCAGGACCTTGCCATCGGCTTGGCAATGGCCCCGCTGGAAATACAGGCCAGGCGGCTCATGTCACCGGCCTTGGGGGCTCACGTCACCTGCCCTGGGGAGCGGTGGGGCAATGAGCAAACGTGGCTTTTTCCCGGGGCTGAGCAGCTCTGGGGTGGCTCTGGGTGTCGGCGCTGGCCCGAAAGCACCGTGATGGGTTTGGGATGGCATTGCCACAGGGTGACACCGAGGCTGGTGGCTTTGGGAGCCAGGGCTGCGTGGGACTGGGTGCTCCCCTGCCCCGCAGCCACCCCTGGAGCCGGGCCAGGCGCTGGGCACCCTCCACCTGCGGCCAGGGGATGTTCTCCGCACGGTTGGGACCACCTTTCCCTCTCTGTGGGGTCCTGAGGGCTGTGAGGGGCATACACCTTCATGTGGCCACCCTGGCCCCAGGCTGAAACCTTTTGCTTAGGTATTTTCCAAAAAAAAAAATTCCATTCTTTTTTTTTTTGTTCAAAATGGCAGTTCACGGGGAAACTCACTGCATTTTTTTCAGCTGGGAAAAATGTAGTAAGTGAAACATTTAATTCAACTTGGGGTGGTTTTCCCCAGGCACCACAGACGGGCCAGTGGCACAGCTCCCGCAAAGCAGTGCCTGCCCCATCCCGACCCAGACGGTCCCCAGGGCCGTGACTAAGCACCGCAGGCAGCGCAGACCCGCACGGTGCTATATATAGACCCTGCACGCAGCCGGGGCCGTGCTGCCTGTGTAATTATCTCCCCTTCATGCCCTGCTGAGTGCAGGCACTAACGAGCTCAGCTGCAGAAGCTGCTGTGGTAGCCTGGGGCCGGCTCAGCCTTTTCGAAGGGTGCTGCCGCTGGGTCCGCTTCGGGGCAGAAGCAGAGCTTGCTGTGCTTGGCCAGGATGGCAGCATCCCTGTGGGCACCGCCTGCCCGGGAAGCCTTCACCCCCCGCAGCCAGTCCCTGCGCTGGGCCATCGGCTGGGCCATCCCATGCCCTTCCTTCGGTGGTAATTCCTGGTAGAATGGGGACTTTCCATCCCCATCCCTCCTCGCCCTCTGACACGCTCCTGCTACGCAGCCCAGCCTTGGGCAGACGCCGCTCCAGGCGCACGAGGCCAAACCTGAGCATCCCCTCCCGGTCCCCAGGTCAGACCCGAGCATTCCCTCCTGGTCCCTGTGGTGCTGCCCTGGGACCACTGCAACCAGCACTAGCAACTGCCAGCACAAGCATGGTCAAAGATGCTCGGAAAGCATTAAGCAGCACCGGTTTGCCACTGGGCACCGGGGTTTGTCGCGGTGACCCTGCGGCAGCAGCTCTGGGGCTGAGGGGCAGCTCCTGGTCCCCGGGAGCTGGCGCCATGTCCTCGGGCCAGCGCTGGTTCCCTGCCTGGCAGAGGGGTCCTGCAGAATCCAGAGCCCGGTTTTGGGTTGAATGGGGCCCCTCTGGAGACATGGCAGGTGAAAGGCAGCCCTGGGCGAGCGGCAGGTGGGGACGCACTGCTGTGACACATGGCGATGGGGGGGGACACAGCTGTGGGGAGCAGGGGACCGGCCCTGCCAGCATGGGCTGGCTGCAGGGGATGGGGCCGTGCCCCATGGGCTGTGGGCATTGCCCCCATGGGAGAGCTGCAGTGGCCCTGGCCAGGGTCCATGAAAGGGGATGACGGGTTTTACACCAAGGTTACTCAGCCCAGAGCTTCTCCGTCACAAGTGTGGGCTTCCCGCTCCTTGTCTTCTCACCCGCTTGCTCACAGCAAAGTGCTGCTTGTGCTGAGCGCCCTGTGTTTTTCCAGGATGGAGAAGGAAGTGGGAGAGCAGAGAGGTCTCCTTGAACTCTTTGTAGAAGATTAGGCTGTGGAAAGTAGTTCTGTAGCTTGAGCTTAAGGAGAAAATTCCATTTGTTTTCTTGTATTGTTCAGCATTCGTGAGAAATTGCACATAGAGCAAACAGTATCCCCTATTTTCTGGCCAGCTTTGCTTTCAGCCCTGTGCTTGAGCTGCATGGAATTTTTGCTCCCCTCTCCTGTGTTTCGTAATGCTGTCAGTGTTTATTCTTTTACTCATTTGTACTTCTTTCCCATTTGAAACGATCAATTGTTGGTATAAACTCACCTAGGGAGCAATTACTGTAAGCCTAACCCAAACAGGCGCTGGGGGTGCTCCATTAAGCAATATAACCACCCTCCCCTCTCTGCTGCTCCCAGAGGATACAATATTTACTTTTCAGCTCTCTGCTATTCATACCGAGCGCACTTCGGTCAGCGTGCCAAGAATAACACAAACCATAACAACAGGCTTAAGCACTAAAATGGAGTTCCTGACTTTGAAAAAAAAAAAAAAAGCCAACCTATTATTTCGCCTTTGCTAAGAAATGCCTGGCTTCAGCAGAGCAAGCAGGCACCAGAACCACCCCTCTGCCTTCAGCAGAGCCATGGGGAGCGTGAAATCTGCCCCGAGGGAATGCAGAAAGAGGCAAAAAAAGAGCAGGAAGCCTGGGACTTGGGTTGACAACTGCCAGTTTTTCCTTTTAATGCAGATTTTTATTAGGTTGCTGCATTGTTTTGTGAGCTTTTCCTCAAAAGCTGTGCAGAGCCATGGAGGGACATGTTCCCTAGCACATCACTTGTGAATTTTTCAGCCAGGTTTTTAGTAGCTCCGACTCTGACTGTCATGAGCCTCTGTGGCTTTAATTACTAATTGCACAGAAATTGCTGCCCGGTCCTGTTAGTCTTTTCAATGCTGTCAGAGTTCAGTTTGTGCAGTTCTCCTCTGGAAATTATTTATTTGCTAACCAGCTGCTAATTGGGGGAGCACTTGGAGAAAATTACCTTACTGAGATGCTTCACGGGAATTAGCTGTATTGTACCTACAGTCTCAATGTTAATTTAGGCAATTTTCCTGTTGGAAGAAAAAGCAGAAACAAAGCAGAGTCTGGAGCTGCCAGAATGGGCCACGAGTCTGGCCCTGGCAGGAGTCTTTGGCATTGCCCACCTGGGGAAGGGGATGCTCAGCGGTTTGAGGGGCTTTCCTGAGAGCCAGATGTGTTTTTCCTGGGGCAGATGTTGCTCACACTGCTCTTGTGGCAGGTAGAAAACCATGCCCTGGCTCTCCAGCTCCCCTCTGAACAGCCAGGCACCTTTGAGCTCTTTCTCCCGGCTCGCTCCAGATGGATTTGGCACCCTGCAGCCCTGGCAGGGCACTTGTCCCTGGTGCCAGCCTTCGCCAGCGCAGCCCCAGTGCCAGCTTCTCCTCCCATTCCCACTCGGCCATCGTATAGCAGCAATTTGTGACCCTGCTAGTGACAATCCTAAATCCGTGCAAGCCACAGGCTGCATGCAGAGCCCTGTTCACAGAAGGCACCACATGAAATATCTCCATTTATCACCTACAGATTGCTTGCTCTAAGTGCATTTTGCAGCATTGGAAAGGCTTGGTGCCTTTGTCATAACATATCCCCTCCTTGGAGCTGGTCAGGATAAATAGACCCTTTTAAGTACTAAGGACAGTCTCAGTTTAGGGAACAAAATGCTTGCAGGTGCCCTGTGGCACATGGGGGTCTAAGCAGTATGGCAGAAAGAAAAGGTGTATTTTCTTTTCTGCATGCTTTTTACTTTCAAACGCACCTCTTTTCTATGCTGGAGGACTTCTCTGGCTACCTGGGGAACACAGCAAAGATGTACCCTTCCAGCAAGATCTGCCAAGATCAAGAGAGAGGGACGTTTTATATAGAGTGCTTAAAAACACCAGCAGCAGTAGGGAAAAAAATGAATGGGCATGTGAGATTGAGCCCCTTGGCCGTGGAATAGGGGCATGGAGAGCTGGCCAGGTAAAGGATGCTCCGCTGAACCGACAGGCCCTATGGTCCTGGGGCAAAACCAGTCAAAAACCATTATCTGGAAATAGGGGTGAATGGTGACACAGCAGAACCTGCCACTGATGCTGAGCTGTTCAGGAGAGGGAAGTGTAGAGCCAGTGTGAAGAGCTGCAGAAAATGTGGGTGATACGGAGCAGAAAGGCAATGAAACAGGAACCAAATTCATCTTCGGCAGATGCCGGGTAGTGCAGATGTGGCAGGGCATAACCTGAGGGTACAAGGCAGAGCCCCGGAGAGCAGGAAGGTGACCTGGGAGGCGGTGCAAGCAGCTCCCTGTCGGCATGTCCCCTGGTTCCTCACCTTGCTGAAGCGAAGCACCCCAGCACAGGAGGGACCGGGGTGGGATTTCTCTCTGCTTGCTGCCCGTACCAAGGTGTGCCCCGGCAGGCTCCTGGGGGAACCCGCTCCAGCCACCGCTCCACGGGCACAGGGCAGGGGAGCAACCACCTGCTCTGCGCTAGCCACGGGCCACGTGGCTGAAGCCACCGGTCTGTGTTCTGCCTGGCTGTGCATATTCCTGCAGGCCACGTTTACAGACCCCCAGCTCCAGCCTTGAAAACAGCCTCGGTCTCCCCTCCATTAGCCCGCCCGAGCCGGCACAGCGGCTGTTTTCTGGGCAGAGCGATGTGCATCAGCTGTGGGTGCCTCCTCATGTCACACCGACCGCGGTCCCTGCAGCAGCAGTCATCAACTGATTCTGCCAGCGAGAAAAATCTTCTTTTTTGGGGGAAATTCTTGGGCTTTCAGCACCTTCTCAGAGAAAAAAATGACCAGGATTGGTCATGGTATATCTGCAAGTCCCCTGGCACGGACCCCGCTGGGTACTGCAGAGCCAGGGTTGGGTAGGAGAGTGGCAGCACACCTCTCTGGGGATTAAAGCAGTCTTAAGGTTATGGACAAGGATGGTGCAATTGAGCACAATCAGCAACGTTTGCACCCTCTCCTGGGAACAAATAAAATTCTGCCATTATGTAGGATCTCTGCTTAGCGGTTTGGGAAACTCTTAGTACTACAAAAAAGGCAGAGGTGTCCAGCAGCAGTTTTTTGTCCGGTAATGAAAAAGATGTCCTGGCACTGGAAACCTCTGCACACAGCAGAAGCGAAACAGCAGTGTCTGGATTCCAGCGGGGCTGGGGCATATTCCAGTTAAATAACAGGAATAAACTATAATGCCTATGCAGAAGGCAAGGAGGATGCTTGTCCTGTGCCAGTGTTCAAAGGAGAAGGCTGGCAACTCCAAGCTAGCACTACCAGCTTGACTCCCAGATTGGGCAAAAGGATGGGAAAACTGGTGTAAGATTCACTGGATAGTAAATTTTCCAGGTCAAAATGGTTTGACCTGGAGCAAAAGAGCAGTGAGCAGGTCTTTTGGACATCACATTTTTAAAAGGTGCAATAACTGATCTAGAAGAAAATACCATACAGTGGAAGAGAAACTGGAGGCCAGCACGCTGTGCCGGTGCTGACACACCAGTGTTTTGCATTTTCAAAGCAGCAGACGTTGCAAAAATAGGAAATACAAGAAGTCAGCGCTATTAAACCAAATGTAATGAAATATCCTATCATGAGTCATTTACTTGTAAACCTCAAAAATTTTTCAGCAGATGCCACTAAATTTCTTTTGTCAGTCATTGCTCCGGTGAAGTTTTTCCAGCAAAGAACAAGGAAGATACAAAATGCGCAGTGTTTCATCTTCTCCTTCCCTCAAGAGCTGTGTGTAATAGGATGCATTATCAAATAATAATAATAGGGGAAGCATTTAAATAATGCTGGGCTGAGTAGGGAGTGCCAAGGCAGTCATATACTCGTCATGAAAACAGAGTACCAGGTTCTTAATGAATAAATGTGTCAGCTGAATTTGGGCAGGAGCATCAGGCAGGCTGAGTGAGTGCCGGTAGCATCACATACAGATCCTGAAAAATGACTCTGTGGTCTCCAGTATGAAGTAACTGGTGTTTGCAGTTCTGCAGCTCCTCCTGCCCGTGGGTTTCTGCAGCCTGTGCTCAGCCAAGTCTCCCTGCGAAGGGACCATATTGTCCTGATTTTAGAGAGGAAAAAGAAGCAGAGGCTGAGAAACCACTGTCTGACATGGAGCCGGGAGGGAATTTCTAGATTTTCTGGCCATCCTTTCAGCTGCCAGTCCCAAATGTCCCAGACTAGAGGGGACAAGACGCTGACCTGGGAACCAGGTGTCCTGGGGTGATGTGGCTCCTTTTCCCTGTTTCATTTTCATATCCCTCACAGGGGAGCAATGCCCACCCTGCCTCTGGTGGGATGGGCCAGTTCAGCAGGTACCCAGAGCATCGCACGCACACTGGGAAGGATGTGGTGCAGGATGCTGCCTGTAAAAAAAGCACCAGGTAGGGTGCACATGGCACACAGAGTGGTATGGGAGGGTGTCAGGACATACTTTGGGGAGACCTCTTGCCGTCAGAAGTCCTCCTGGAGAAGCAGAAACACTTGCAAGTGACATCCCCCTGCCCCCAAAGTCACATCTGGGGCAGGACATGGAGTCTGAAGTGCCACTGTGCTCAGCAGAGCAGGAATGCTGTGGGTGAACATGAATTATATATAATGGTCTCGGCTACATTTATCCTTCTTGAAATAACTTTGCTTTTTGTGGATCAGTTGTCTGAAAACCATAATTGATACTCTCTGAGCCCTTTATAGTTGCTTGCAGAATAGCGACCTTCTGGTAATGCAAGAGCAGGCATGGACCTGACCTAAGCTAAATCAGTGCTGAGGCCAGCAGCAGGGTGTGGGCTGAAGGAGATGACATTTGTGGCTGTCCCACACCTGCTCGGGGAAGGTGTATGTCCCACGGGGCCCACTCTGCAGGCACCTTCGTCGGCTGGCAGCTGCAGGGTGGGTGCTGGGATGTTAGCGATGTCCCGGGGGTCCCAGCACCGCCGCCGGGGCTGCCCGCCTGCACGCTGCCCATCGCACGGGCATGCACTGGGCTCTCAGGGTTCCTCCTACAGACTGTCCAGGTTCAGACTGCTGTCAAATTTCAGCCTAGTAAAATGCATACCAGTGCCTCTAAATTCCAGATGTGGGGAGCACAGGTGAACCAGTTCATTTTGTTTGCAGAAGCCGGAGACCTGGGTGCTCCGCGGTGCCATTACGGGAGGTCCCCTGACAACGGTGTGCCCCTCTGATCTCTGGTTTTAGCTAAAAGCCAAGTTTGTTCGCTTTTTTCTAATTTCCCCCTCAGAGAACAGATGTCACAGTCTTTCGCATACAGAAGATCAAACAGTGTTATTTTTAACCAGATCTTGTAAAAAAACCATACAGTGCATTGTGGAAGAAGTTAAGAGTCATGTAAAGCCAATGGAGAGCTAAGAGGCTCGGCTTGGCAGGGGAGGGGGCAGGTGCCTGCCCCCGGAGAGGGGGTCTTCTCTCTGGGACACCTGCCTGGGCTGGTACAAACCGAACTGCAACGTTAGGTGAGAGAGCATTTATGCTGAAGTGCTAAGTTATGCTGAAGTGCTAAGTTATGCTGAAAAAGATAAATGGGTGGCTTCTGAGGTTTGTAGCATAGGAGTAATTCATTGCCAATGTTGCATACGCAGTGCTTCAGCAGGACGGGCGCAGTGGGTAATGCCAGGAGGAGATGCTGCCCCTCGCTCCGCGAGCCGCTCTGAACAGGGGCACAGGGAGCTGCGCCAGGCTCGTGAGCTTTAGAGTTGTGTTCAGCTCCAGTCGGTGAACGGGTGTCCTGGGCTAAGAGCGATACCAAAGGCTGCTTTGCTTCTCGCTGCCCGGTCTTTGCGAGCGTGCCCGTCATGGGGGTCCGCAGCGCAGCGCGGCACCGGGGAGGATTCAGGCATCGGCAGCTTCTCTGCCCAGTTCCCACCGTCCCTACCCTGAACAGTGCGGGTCAGCAGCCCTCGCTTCACGCACGAGGAAATGTCTGAGCTGGGAAACATCTCAAGATCACTGCAGATGGCAAAGCATAAAGATAACTGGCTTGTCAGGGCATGCCTCTGCATTTCCATGTACCCAGAGCCGAAAAAAGGAACTCTCCCCTGTAATCCCGAAACTCTTTTGATGATGAGAAAAGGCAACTGAAAAGTTTTGTTGCACAACCTTCAAGATCAAATGATGATTTATTTAGAATGCACTTCGTGGTATTACATGGCATACAGGCTCAGCAATTAGCTGCAAGCAAATATTCCTCCTCATTTTCTGTGAGTGTGTCATTAGGATAGTGTCTCACCAGTTGAACATTATCATTATCGGCTGCAAATATTGTTGAAGTTCAAACCATTTGCTTGTAGTTTACTTTTTATATACTGAAATATTGCTAATTCAGTTTCATTGCTGCCTTGGAAATAATCAGATGATGGTTTCTTCTCCTTTCAAACTGCCATAACAAACAACTGTTGGAAATATTCTGGTATTTCTACAGCTGGAAGTATCAATGGCAATCAGAGAAAATGCCCCTTTCAAGCAAATCTTTAATAGTTTATTTTCCAGATGAAAGAAGAACTGAGGTATTGTATCCAATGCACGTAACTTCTGTCTGCTGCTCATCTCCAACGTCTCCTACAACCTTCACAGCAGCTCAGAGCCACCAGCAGCCATGCCCAACACTGCTACGAACCCTGGCTTGCTATTGCCTTCCAGCCCTTTGATAAACCTCTGCAACAAAACGGGGGGATATTGGGGGGCATTTATATACTTTCTCCATAGTTATGAATAAATATAAATCTTTACCGTACCATTTCCCTGTCTGGATTGGCAGTGTGAAAAGCAGAAATGTGGGGTAACCTCACTGGGTAAGCCCAATCCTGAGGACGACATTTCAGCGTGGGCTCTCCCCAAAGAGAGCGGCTCAGGGTGCTGTTAGGGCAACACAGAAGGAAAACTGCTGCCACGGTTTGTCTTGGGTTGTGTGTAAGGGTTTGGGTTTTCCAGCCTGACTCCCATGCCGAGCGCGAGGTCCCCCTGGTGCTGTTTGGGATTGACTCTCCGGTCGTTCCTCTGCTTGTGCCAGTTTTCTCCTTGTTCAAACAAAGCAAATTACAGAAGAGGGGTATTTTTAGGAAAATGTCTCACCCCTTTTCAGCCTGTTGCCCATGGCCAGCATGGCGTGGGGAAGGCTGTGGGGCTGCTTCCCTTCCCTCTGCAGCATTCCACTGCGGGCCAGAGATGTGGGTCATGGCCATCCCTTATGCCTTGTGAACAGGCAGTAGGCGTTTTACTGTTTTAGGAGAAAATTTGATCTCAGCTCTTTCGGCTCATTCCCAGCCCTCTGGCACCAGTGCCAAGCCTGTGGGACCTCTTCTGAGCACCGCTGTTAGAAAGGGGAGCAGGTAGGTTCCTGGTCCCTGGGAGCATCTCATAGGAAGGTCCACGATGCCCTCCTGGCTCGTGGGGTGGCTCTTGCTGGGGAATGCTGCAAACGCAGGCTGAGAGCATGCTGGGGAGATTCCCAGGCCTAGGAACTCTTCTTCTGGAGCTGGGCTCCTCAGGGGTCTGCGGAGGAGGATGGAGGCATCACCCTGAGCTCACCACCCCTGCATCCTCCCCCTGCTTCAGCCTCCCCTCTGCGAACAGCACGTCATGCCCCACAGAGTATACTGGACCAGCAAAACTCATTGCCCAGCTGATCTGAAAACTGTAATTTTCTAGCAACATGAAATTTGTATGCGTGGGGGAGTGTCGCACGATCTGTGTTTGATGGGGAAGAAATGCTTTCAGATAGGGCAAAGATCTTTGGTCACAGGCGTTTGATAGAAATAAAGATTGAGGAGAGCTGTATGAACAGTGATAAATGTTTCTCACAGAAATGGTGGTTAATCCCAGAGGCCTCAGCTATTTTTCATCTTTCAGAACAATGCCAGGTGAAAATACCTGCCAAGAGTGTCATCTTTAAAGCCTTGAGAACTTGAGAGGAAACTAAAAACCTGCTGCTGGTTGTATTAAGTCCAGTAAACAATTTCAGCCCTGAAGAAACACTTCCCATGTGTGTTGCATGGGAGGCTTTGCATCAAGAGTCTTCAGCTATAAATCAAAAAGCAAAATAAATCAAGACATGGTGCTTTATTCTGCCTGGTCAGGTGAAATCCCCAAACATTGGCCGTTCCTTGCTCCCAGGCCATGCCATAGCCAGGGTTCCTGTTCTCCACAGTATATCCTACATTAGGAGAACATCAGCTGAGCTTTCTGCATGGATTTATGATCATACCCTGCGAACCTATGCCTCCAGAGGGAAAAATGATAGCAGGAAAGATAATATCTGCTGGCAGCTTTTGCACCCGCCAGGAGGAGGCATGAATTATCTCCAGTCGTTATCGGTCATGCTTAAAATGCAAGAGGATTCTTTCAAGATGTGGTGGGACACAGGCTTTTTACACATTAAATGTTAACAGGAAGTGTCAGCTTTCACAGTAATTTAAGGCTGGTGTTTCTTCCTGCCTTATTCTTGCTTCCAAAGTGCACCAAAGGGCGTCTTTCATCTTTTTAGGAGGCTTATTGTTATTAGACATCATAAGCCAAAGGCTTTAAACACTTTCACGTTTCTTATAGACTGGCTTCATTCAACACCTGGCCCAAAATGCAGGGTGTCCCTTTTGTCTGTGCTATGGGACATGTGGCCAAGGAAAACGAGTGCCTGAGAGAGGGCAAGAGCACGTGGGTGTGCACTAGTACATGGGCGTGTGGGTATCTGAGATTTTTCATGTCATCCTCTCCAGTCTTTAAAGCACAGACAGTGTCTCCTGGAGGAGGGTGGGACGGTGCTTTTCCTGGCACATGGGCACGTGTGGCTGCATTGCAGAACAGGAGTGTGGGTGTTTGTATGTGCACGCAGGTATTTTGCTGGGGGAAGCTGAGGGAGAAACCCCAGGGCAGAGCTGCAGGTGATTTGGAAAAAAAAAAAAATTAAAAAAATTTAAAACTGAGGAGGGAGGTGCTCGTTGCTGTTAAACACAGGGGCAAGCAGCAGCTCACCGCACAGTTGTGGCCCTGCTGTCTCAATGCACCTTGGAGGAACTTTCTGGATATTGTGGTCTTTGTTTTCCTCCAATGTGTGAGATGAACATGTGAGGTGAGACGCACTTGTGAGGTGAGATGCAGATGGAAATTTTGAAGGGTTTGGCTGTGTTTATTCAAAACCAATGTCGATCCACAGAGTTTAAAAGGGAACCACCCTCCAGCAGCAAGATTTTTCCAGCCCTGGCACTGGTGGGACCCCTCTTCCCCCAGCAGGGCCTGAGCCCCCTCCCACTTAACCGAGCCAGTCCCACGTGGAGGCTGTCCAGACCTCCCTATTCCCGGAGAACAGCCGCCCAGACCTCCACACCAGGCCTTTCCTGGCAATTAGCAACCAGCCAAGCTAATCAACACCTCCCAGCAGAGCACCGCTGCAGCCAGGAAAACAGACTGTGCGTTTGATCCGGTGCTGGGAAGCACCACGAGCTCTGGCCAAGTTGGCACTTGACAGAGCAGGGTCGCTGCCTGCCGAGGGTGACATCCCAACTCCCCCGAGAGCAGCAGCCATGGGGAGGAAAGCCCTCCTTGTCTGCAGCATACATGCTTTTCATCAGGTTATGCTCTGGGGCGCAGGGACCGGGATCGCTACGTGCCTTCTGAGAAACGATAAGCAGCCACGTACAGGTCTTGCACAACGTCGCAGTCTTATTTCCAGTGCTGCTGAGCTCCTCTGTTGGGAAGAGGAGCCACCGAAACTGGGCTGTGGGCCAGTCTGCACCCTGTTGCTCGTGGAGCGCGGTCTTCCACCCTTTGAGTTTCAAAATACGCAGAGCACCCTCCTGTCCCCCCGGGATCTCCCACATCTTCACGCCTGTCAGTGCTGCTCTTGGTGTGTGCTGGAGCAGGGATAAGCAGAGCTGGGCCAGGTCGCTCTGCCCTTCTTTGCCATCCCACCAGCTTCGTGGTGTAGGCAAAGCCCTGCCAGCAGTCGCTGCAGGCAGGGCAGAAACGTCCCATCCAGCCGCTGCGTCCCCCATGCTGCTGGTGGTCAGAGCCGCCAGCTGCCCAGTGTCTGCTGCAAGACACGCTGCTCAGCTAATGTTCCCAAGGTGGCAAATAAAAGTCCTTGTGTTGCCTTGGCTGGCGGGGGCTTCACCCGTGATGCTGTGCTGGGGGATGGAGGCTGTGGCCCTTTGCCGAGCCACCCTGTGGCTCGCACCCGGGAGGTGCCTCCAGCCCCAGGCTGGCACGCTTAATGGGATGCTGGAGAGGTTTGTCAGTCGGGAGTGCCCAGTGGCTGGCCAGGCAGGGAGGCAGGGGATGCTGCAGGCTCGCTGCGCCCACGTTGCTCGTCTGCGGACTGGTCACCACTAGGAACCCCAGGGCAGTAGCCCACAGACCGATAGCTGGGATTCCCCTAACGAGCATACTGTGGCAGGCTCGTTATGCCTTCACTAAAATGAGCGGGCACCACCGATGGATGCTTTGCCACCGATCGGCAGCACACTGCCGTGGCACATCTCCGAGCCGCAGGGAAGAGGCAGCCGGTGGCGGAGGGCTGTTTAGGAGTGATGTGCTGAGGCTGGAGAAGAGGGAAGTGACCAGGAGCGGCAGCTGCCTGCTGGAAGGGATTGGATGCAGCTCTGAATGTGGAGCAGGGATTACGGGCAGCCCAGCCTGCCAAGCGGTGCTGATGTAGAGGATTGAGGGGAAAAGAGGAGCATGAATTAAATGATTGCCAGGCAATTAATTTCTGGGCACTACCTCTGCTGCCAAGTGCACTGAGCTGAGGGACTCTTGCTCCGTTCCTGCAGGCTGGGTGCAGGGGCCAGCACAGTCCTGCTCAGCTGTGGCCCCGGTGCATGATGACAGTGGCACGGAGCTGCCCTGCCCACGGCCAGCTCCTTCAGCATCACGCCCAGGTACTTAGAGGGAGCTGCCACATCACCAGAGAGAGAAACAACCCGACATGATGTTCCACCACGCTTCTTAGGGTGAGCTCTGAGTAATTACTCCAATTACATGCCAAATTACAGAGAAGGCAGTGGCCTCCACACGAGGACAGATTGCAGGATCCATCTTTAATTGTGGCTCAGGTGTTGCGCTCTGCTGCCTCCAATTTGAAGTACATGTTCATTTCCCCTTGTGGGTCTCTAATCATGCTGCTTATCATCACTTTTTTATCCACCCCTCTACTTCTAGCATGCATGTCAAAGAAGACAGTATATTAATCAGCCAAGTTTTCTTTATTGCTTCTTGTCAGCAGCAAACTGTCTTCTAAAAAGGAGCAACCAAGTGTCTTCACCCGGATTTGCCTAGAAGGAGGCGTCCATCAAAACCCAGCAAGTGACAAGCCCATGGAGACAATGATTTGTTGCTCCAGGTAAATGATGAAGGACGGGGCTCAGCCAGGCGAGGAGAGGCCAGCCATAAATCCAGATCCCTTCCTGAGGCTGTCTTTATGCCAATATTTATGAAAGCCCATCAATAGCTTCTCCATCTGCCTGCAGCCCCGGTGCAGCCCGCCAAGCAGGGCTGGCACAGGCGCGAGCCCCATGGTGGGGGGCCAGTCTATAAGGACGGATTTTATCCATAGTGGAGCTGCAGGGCTCTTTGCCCCACCTGAAATGTGTTCATCCCAGTTTAATCTAAGCTCAGACCAGTGAGGGCAGTCATGCTGGGGGCCACCATGGTGCAGGAACAGGGGACCCACGTCTCCTGGGACCTCATCACTATGTGCATCTGGTTGCTTCACCACGACCTTCCCAGGGTGCCCAGGTGTTGGTGACTGCACCCACTTCAGCCGCGGTCCTGCCCTCCGGCCACGTGCCCTCCATCACCTGGCACACACAGGCCAGATGTGTCCCCATCCGTAAGGAAACAGCTGCATCCCTGGCGGGATAACAACAGGCCAGAGTTTTCGTCCAAGCTGCAGTGCCTGTGTGTGGCAGAGTGGGACATCCCCTGAGGGCTGGGGCTGCTCAGGCACCGCAGGCTCCCCCCGGGTGGAAACAGACCCGCTCCTGATTTCTCCGTAACACATTTCTGAGGAAGACCTGTCTCATGAGCAGGGACCTCACGCAACTTCAGAGACAAGCTGGCAGGACAGCCAGGTCAGGGGCACGCAGGCTGAGCCTACCCAAACCTCGGTTAGGGCATTGTCAGGGGTGGGGAACCCACCGCTGGCTTTGACAGAGCATTTCAGGGGCCAGCTACCCTCATGCATTGAAATCCATGCCTTATTTCCCACCGCAGCCTTCTTTCATCTTTGTCTGCCAAACAAAGGCACTGCCAAAGATTTAATCACATCAGAAAGAGCTTTAATAAGCTGGGATCAAGTTAGCCCTTTAACCTCTTTTTCTGGCTCGTGCGGATAGTGTCCTGGGAATTTCTCTCCATTAAAAGTCTGTCTTCCCATCCCTCTGTCGCTCCTCAGCTTCCGCTTTGGGCTTTATCCAGCTTCCCTGCCTCCTCCTGAAATGCTGCTGACCCCGCGCTGGGCTCGGCTCTGCAGGGGGGCTGCAAACCCCTCCTAGGCGGCTGCGTTCAGTCCCTTCCCTAAAGAGGCATCTTTTGGCAGGGGGGGAGTCCCCAGCCTCCCCAGCTGCGGTCCCCCCTCACCCAGGTGTTGGGTGCCGTGCTAGCGGTACAGCCTGCTCCAGGGGCTCTATCTGTGCCAGGATCGCCCCACCAGAGCCTGGGCATCTTCTGCCTTTGCCGAGAAACCAAGAAGGTGTTAAATAATGGAGGGACGAGAATTAATCCCCGCCGGAGGCCCCTGGAAACACCCGGGTGAGCTGCGGCACCATGTTTGCAGCAAGGCTCTGGGACCTCTGGGGTGTCTGGATTTCCAATGCACTAACTCCGCACACTCCCTCCAAGCAGCTGGAAGTGCCAAAGGCCTTACACAAGCTTCTTAGGTCAGCTCCGTCACAAGTTTGAGTGGCAGGGGCAATCTCAAGAACATAGATGTGCCAAGATCTCTTTTCCATAAAATGGTTCTAATTGACACTGATGATAATTCCCGGCTTCAAACCTTTATTGATCGAACCCGGTTGCAGCCGTTTCACCCCTCCGCACAGGACTGATGTCAGCTGGACCGGCCTGGGACATCCTGTTTACTCCATGGAGTAAGGGCAGCGCACCAGCGCTGGGACCCCGGGGGAAGTCCCAGGGATCTGCAGGCGCTAATTAGACGGCTCCTTACCCGGCTCCTTTACACTCGCCGATGTGTCAGACCTGCTGATTTAAAAATCTAACCTCAGTAGCTATTGTTTAACATCTTCCTGAAGCCCTCATAGGATGGAATGTGTTTTATAACGATTATATTTTATTTTATAACGTGTGGTATTGTTTGGCTTTTGCCTCCTAAATGCTGAACAGAAATATTTATCAAATACCTTTCCTCTTCTGGGTTGCTGCCTACATTTGTCACCCTCTGCCTTTTTGGTCCAGGCAGAGATTTCTGCTTGTGCTCACTGCTTCTTTCATCGGTCTTGTGGGCTCCTGACGTTCATGCAGTTTGTCATAAACATGCTTTTTATTCTGGTCTTTATTTTTGCAGCTGCTTTTACCTCAAGAAGCTTGTGATGTGCAGCCTGCACCTTCTCCCACTCGCAGCTTTGGGGAGCCGGCCGACGCGTGCTGGGGGAGCTCTTGGCCACCACTCCAAGGTTTCTATTTGCACACCCCGTCCCTGGCTGATCGTTTCCAGATTTCACAGCATGACGTTTTCCATCCCACCAACTGCTCCCCTAGGCTGCGGCACCTGTGGCACCGTCCTGCTCCCCGGCCCCTCTGTGTGGGCATGAACCCTCGGGTGCTCCCCTCGGGCTCTCCAGCCATCGCCCCAAGGCAGCGCCTGGCAGAGGAGAGGTGGAGGTGGGCGGTTGGGCAGGTTCCTGCTGGGTGGGTGCGATGGCTGCCTTTCACCCCCAGGAGAGGTAGATAAGCCTTTTGCGCTACCCCCACACATGCTTAAAAGCACAGGAGCCAACACCCAAAACCCACCCACGTGCAAAGGACAGGGAGGGGGCTCCTGTGGGAGTGGGAAGGTGGGCACCCTGCCAGGTGATGCTCCAAAGGAGCTGCTGTGCTGCACGGGGATGGGGCCCCTGCATGCAGCCCTCCCTGGGCAGCACATCTGCTGGATTGCTAGGACTTTGCACAGAAAACACGTTTTGGTTCCAGTAGCAATAAGAAAATACGAAGAAACCTGCTTTCAAAGGTGTGTTGTGACAGCCTGAAGAGCTGAGACCTCAGCATGGTCTCACACTGGGACCTGTTCCAGCTCCCTCCTGCCCCAAAAGAGAGCGCAGCCAGAGCAGGCTGGTGGTTGCCCGACAGGGGCTGTGGCAGAGGGGGGGTCCCTCCCATGTTCGGCATCTAGGAAGTGTCCTACTCCTGCTGCAGGGAATGGGTGCTGTAACCTGAATATCTCGAACTCTGGTGTGCCCGATGCACGCGTGTGCATGGCCATGGCTGAGGCCGTAGGGCGAGTGGCATCTCCCATCGCCGTGCTGGGCTCCTGCAGTTCCCTCCCCCGGTAATTACCCTTCCCCGGGAGCTTCTGAACTGGCGTGTGTGCCAGTCATCACAGCAGGCAGACCGAGGCAAGATACAGGCAGCAATTAATTTCTTCTCTACAAATTATCAAATTGCAAACTTGCTTTTTAATTGTACACTCTTCGAAGGAGGCCACTGCGTGGCTGGGACGTATTTCTGCCTGCAGATCGCCAAAGAGCTGTGTGGCAGCTACTTTTCGTGGCTGGGAAATGGCGAGCTCTCCAGCCAGGCTAAATGGCCGTACCCCTGAGCTGCCACCCTGCTCCAGCCCCTCGTTCCTGCCTTGGCCACCTTCGCCCCAGCAAATGCATGGGTTGCTCTGCATCCCAAATACCTCTTTCCACCTCCCCGAGCAGAGCCTCATGCAGAAGCAGAGCCTGGTGAGACCCACGGGCTGCCCATCCACAGAGTGGGGACCAAATTGCGCAGCAGCCCCTGGGCTGTGCATCCAGCCCCACTTGTTTTCCAGCTTGCTCCCCTGTGCCCCAAAAAGGCTCACCACCCGTCCCAGCCCCGAGGCACTTCCCACAGGGCTGCAGGCCCCGTGCAAGAGCTTGTGTGCCTGGTTCGCTGTCATCACACTGGGCTTGCATGGGGACTGACTCAGTCCTAAGAAGGGGGAAGGAAATAGGAAGATGCCCACGGGAAGGGCAGCATCCCAGAGCATAGGGTGCTGCTCCCCAGCCACTGGTCCGCACACCCGCACCCTAGGAAGCTGTGATGACAGATGCCTGTAGGTATGAGCTGGACAAAAAGGCTAACAGAGGTATGATGGAAGGCTGATTCAGCTGGTACAGGCACTTCTCACAGCTGCATGTCAGCAGCTACTTTGGAAGGGCTCTGACAGCCGAATAAGATTGACAGCTCTCGCGGCACCCAACCCAATCCTATAGCACAACACACCTGTGCATTGCCCTCACTTGCTTTTTTTATTGGTGATCCACTGGCTTCATGCACCCCAGCTGGTCCTGGTCAGGCTATTTAGGCCATGGAGGCAGGTGTGGGCTTTCTCCTGCTTGTGGGTAAGGGCTTGCTCTTTCTTGTGCTCAAGACCTGCAGTGGCAGTTGGTCCCCCGGCTCCTGGTAAGCTGATCAGTGTTTGATCTATCTCACTGTAGAAAAACCGCTAGTGATTGTGAGGTGGCTTTTGTTGAGTGTCATGTTTTAGTCCTGAGGTGCTGTTTGGTTTCCCCTTGCAGTGATGGAGGGCTCAGTTCTCCTTCCTGTGTGTCTGTGTCCAACTGTGCCTGCAATGTCTTGCCCCTCATACCATTTGCTTTGGAGGCTGTTTTTGCTGGTCAGGTACCTTCCCACCATCTTTTTGTGGCGGGAGGCTGGTGTGGGGTTGGACCAGATCACTAGAGAAGTGGCTGTGTGCGGGGGTCTCTGTTCTTGGAGGTCTCCAAAACTCAAATCTCTTGATCCAGTGTTTGTAATAGTCCTGCTGAGAGCAGGAGGTTGGACCAGAGGCCTCCGGAGGTCCTTTCTAACCTATATTTTATTTTTCTCTGGGTGCTGTGTCCAGCACAGGACAGTGATTTATCAATGGCCTCGCCATTGCAGGGCAGCCTGGTTGCTTTCATCAGCTGTGGTCCCTACGTCATGTCCTCAGCCATTGCTTCCCTGTACCAAGTCTCTCATCCTTTGTAGTACCCGTGCCCTCAGGTCCCAGCCTGACCCTGTGTTCATGCTTTCAAGGTGTATTTGGGGCTGTTCCCTGGGTGATTCAGATCACTGGCACTAGCAGCATGTGCTCCTTGCTGTTTATGGCACCATCAGCCTGTGTCATCTGCTTGTCTTACCAGGAAAGATTTTTCTAGTCATTTAGTTAATTGGTTAAAGTATTAAATTATGCAACACCAGGAGCTGATCCCCTAGGAGCTGCTCATAACAGCCAAATAGCATCTCTAATTCTCTCTTGCGCTTCAAACTTGGTCAGAGCATCTGTTTACATGCAATGTTTTTGCTCAGAATGTTAGGTGGCATTAAAAACCTTGAAGAAACTGGATTGCAAGGCAGCAGCCTAGCTTGTCAGGCAGGGCTGTAGTTTGTGGTTTTTGTTGTGTTTTTTTGTTTGTTTGGTTTTGGTTTTTTTTGAGAACACAACAACTGTTTTGCCATGCTGGCAGAGAGGTGCTTAACAGTGTTTGGGCACTACCTTGTACCTTGGTGCCTTGGCTGTTTGGGTACAGGGGGAATTTCCTGCAGCTCCTGGGTACCATGCTGCATCAGCTCCATCGCACAGGCTTTGACACAGCAAAAATCAGTGGCAATCAATTAAAAGTATTAATGGGAGAAGCAAGTTCCCTCCGTGGACAGCAAGGACTGTTTGCTGTCTGCCATCAGTTCCCGGTGGTGCCTTGCTGAGCATCCCTGTCTGGTGAGGAGGTCTGGGGGTAGGCAGTGGTTACGAGGCTGTGCCGGGGCTCGCTGATGGTGTGCGCAAGCAGGGCCACTGCTGTGATGTTGGGAGAAATGCATGAGAAATGACTGTCAGCAGTGCTGCACCCCTGCCCTGCCCCAGGCACAGCTGCGTCTCCCCTCCCTGACAGGTAGGTCCCATAGCTGGACATGCTTTGCTCGGGTGAAGGCTGGAGGCTCCAGGGCTGGGGCAGTGTTGTCATTCCCTAGGCTGATAGACTCATTTCCAGGTTAAACAGCTGAGTGGGTTGATGCGGGAAGTCCTGCCGTGCCTGCGAAAGTCATCACCCCCGCGGGCTGGGGGAGAGGCGAGAGACGCCTGCCGCCCCGGCACGGGGGAGGACGCGAGCTGGAGCCGGCCATCCTGCCGCTGGTGGGACGACAGCGGCGGCCCCCGGGATGAGCGGAGTTATCGGATCCCAGCGAACTCCCATGTGCCAAGGACGGGGAGCCGCAGCTGGGACTGGAACTGCCTGCACCGGGAGTGCAGGGCAGGGCTCCAGGCAGGGGCTGAGCCAGGAGCAGGCAGCGTGTGTCCCGGGACAGGCCGAGCTCCGTCCTCCCGGCGGGTGGAGGAGGTGGGAACGCGGCGCACGTGCAGGTGGTCCCGTGGGAGCTGCGGAGGCACCAAGGGGGGTGCTGGCACCCGGAGCCCCTGCTTGCGTTAGCACCTTCTGGGAAATGAGCCCTTGCGCCGTAATTCCTGCTGCTCTGCACAGATATTTTCTGGCTGGTTTAGTCTGGCTGCGGCTGTGAGTGCGTAACCTTCCCCCGGGAGGACACCGGTCCAGCACACGCTGGCTTGCTTGGCTCTGCAGCCCGTGGGGCAGGCAGCGGCAGGGACGGTTATACCCGTTTGCAGCTGCCCCTTTCTTGTGTCCTTGGTCAGCATGTAAGGGAGCACTGGAAAAGCAGCAGGCTCTCTGGGGAAGGCTCTGCTGATGTACTGGGGTCCTTCGTGGGGCTCTGTGGTTAGAGCAGCGTGCCAGGGAGCAGTGTGAGGTCTGGCATGTACGTGTTGCAGGCAGGGGATGCCATCTCTGCACTCCCGTGCCGGACCGAGGTCTGCTCTGAACTTAGACCTTGGTCTCTGTGCAACTCATTTTGCTTGTGTGCTGTGGAATAGGGTTGCTCAGACTCCGTTCTGAACTCTAAAAGCTTTTTCTAAATTAGTGGCTGCTTGCGGGGCCACAGCACAGGGCCTTCCAAAATCAGTCCTCCAGTTAAGAAAACCCCTTGCAAGCACTTCTTGTCTCTCCTCCCTGGCAGCTCAAACACCCAGAGGAATAAGCTGCGCAAGGACGGCCCCAATCTCGATGTAACGTGATAAATTATGTAACGCAATGTCACAATTATGCATTTCTGAAAGAGAAGTAGGGCAGGGAGCTGCCAGAGATGGCTCTGCTCTCTGGGTGAGCAACACCCACGGGCCGCTGCTGAATGAACCATAGTCTGGTGGGGTCACCTCCCTCTGCATCCTTAATGCCACAGTTCACTGCAGAATTGGTGGGAGCTTTCAAGACCCTTTTTTTTTTTTTTCCCCTTCAGAGTGGGGCAGGGGACACACACACCTAACAAAGGGAATAAGCAGGTAATTTCCGCAGCCAGCAGCAGGCTGCCTTGCATGATGCTCGCACAGCCCCTTGGCAGCCCTTGATAAATTGTTTAACCAGGGCCCTGTGCTGGGTTAGGTCAGAGCCTTTCTGGATCCTCTGACCATCACATTTGCAGAGCCTCTCTTCACAGTTTCAGTAACAATACACTGAGCACTCATGTTTCATCTTCCTCGCTGCACTGGGAGAAGAGTAAATACATCATGATCTTTGCAGAGCTTGTCAGAAGTGGGCAAAGAAATGCAGAGACTGAACAGAGACAACTGGTTTGGGTGATTTTGGAGCCCGCAGGAAGAGTCAGCAGCCTGTGCTTCATCTCTGCTTCCTCTGCTCCAAACACAGATGGGGAAAACCAGGAGGCGGAGGGAGGAGAGGCAAAGAGAGAGTGAGAGACAGGAGCGAGATTTGGTACAACACTAACAGTGTTTTTGGAGCAAGCAAAGTATTTTGGAGCAAAACAGTGCTCTGGAGTAATGCAGAATTAGGGAAACATTTTTTGGATTTGCTGTTCTGACCATCTTGATCTGAGGGACTAGAGTCAATTGCTAAGCAAATAATTCAAATATTTCTTTCTCTTCTTCTAAGAGTAAGCAGTGAGCTCTGGCTGGTGCTGGCTCTGGTGGTGGGCTGGCAGGGAGGCTGTGCTCCTGTGGGTGGGTGCCTGGGTGTGCACAGCTGTAGAGGTGCCAGGGACCTGTGTGAAAGCGTCTGGAAGCAAGCGGAGCCCAGGGCACACTGCAGCTGCCTGGTGTCCCTGCAGGCAGTGATGTCCCCCATGATGTGCTTCAGGATAAGCATCTGGGTTAAGGGCCACAGAAAGCGCATTGCGCAAAAGTGAGGTATCTGAGATGAGAAAGAAACCAGTACCTGTGCTGGCAGAAATTGGGGAACTGAATTTCCACTCCTTATTCCCAAGAGCAGAGACAAACTCTTTCCCAGAAGCTCTCCCCTGTGCTTTTGTTTTGGGCTCACCCAGGCCATTCACATCCATGCCGCTCTCCCTGGGAGCTGTGGGCTGGGTCGTGCATACGTGCATGGGGCTGGAAGAGCAGGGCTGAGCGCAACACCCCCCCCCCCCCCCCCATCATGTACCTCCCCCATGGCCCTCTGCATGCCTGGAGAGGAGGAAATCCTGTCAGAGGTTGCCAGACACAGAGGGGAATGACCCAGACCCCCAGCAGACGTGACCTGTTCCCATCCCGCAGAGGCGTACAGGGCTGTGCCATGCATGTGAGCACTCGCGTGATGCCAGTGGAAGAGTAGACGCACTCATGTGTGTGGGTACGTCAGATCAAGTCCTGAGAGTGCTTGTTCGGGGTGGAAGAGCCTGAGCCACACTGCTACTTTTCTGACTCCTCCAAAGGCTATCAAAATCCTCCAGGTAAAGCAGGGAAGTCAGGACGTGACAGCTCTAATGTAAAACTGCAGGAGGAGGAGACAGCTGCTTTCAAAAACAACCTTTGCAAGGTCGTCTCTGAGCAAGGCGAAGCAGCAGCAGAGGGCTAGAGCACTTTTCTGCAATTCAGCTCAAAAAGACTGGATCTTGCCCTTTCTTTATGGGAAGGAAAGCATGTGATGACAGGTCCCCAGAGCTTTTATTTTGAAGCCAAATGCTTAGAGTGCATGAAGACAGCAAAAGCATTTTCCTTTAGGCAATACAAATCAAATAAATGGAGACAGCGCACTGCAATTCAGTGCAACATACAACGTGAGCTGCACTCGTATCTCGGCATCGCGAAGGCATTGATGACAGGAGGTGCCCAGGACTGGCGGCGTCAGCAGCCCTTCTGCCCCAGACGTTTCCTACCTGCTTGGGTCCGCATCTCTGCCCTGGTGTAACTTTGTGCTGGAGCTTTTGCAGTGGGGTTTTCCTGCCTCCTTGTTAAAGATGGGTGTGTAAAGCTGTCAGTAGTGTTTAATTATACTATACAGAATAAGCTCCAGGAGAGGCTGTCTGCTTTAATTGACTCTCCATTCAATGTGCAAAGCTGAGTGGTGTTCCTATGGGAATATATGTATTTTTTTATTGTCCTTGTGAGAGAGGGACTAGGATTAGGATGGGGCACTGCCCCACTCCCCCCTGCCCTCCGCAAGTGCTGTCATACCATGGTCCAGGCTGCTGCCCCATACAAGAGAGGAGCTGCAAAGGGACCTGCCTGCATGGGCTGGGTATTGCAAGGTGCTCTGAGCACTGTGGAGATGGGGGGTTAAAGCCTGAAAGGTGATGCTGGGACTCTGCAGAACTGCCCCAGGCACCTATGAGCACCCCGGGGCAGGGGGGGGGGCTGCAGAGGGACAGCTGGCTGGTGTGACCCAGGGGAGCTGCTGAGACCAGCAAGCAGCAGCTGGGACCATGTGCACCAGTGCTTGCGGTGGGGAGATGCTGTGTGCTGGCCCTGTCCTGGCAGGGCGGTCGCAGCTGAGCCCCGTGGGTCACGTAGACAGGGTTTTGGGGAGCACGCGGTTGTACCTTGGGAGTGAAGGAGTGCTGGATGCAGTTAATTCACCTTTGCTGTACTAATGTCTGCTAAACAAATGATCTTGAGAGCAAATTGAATTGTAAGCAACACTAAAGGCAAGAAATGAGCCAGTGGATTTCGTAACAGCTCTAGAGCTCTTATCCTCTCATTAATGAGGTTTTACAGCTGTCATAAGTGAGCCATCTCCCTGGAAATAAAACATTTATGTTACAAACAGCCCTTTAAGTGTTGCAGGCAATTTAATAGATGGGGCTTGTTTCTAATTAAAAGAATCATTCCCTTCGCTTGTGTGGTTTGTGGCTGGACTACCTGCCACAGCTGCAAGCTGGAGCAGTCCAGCAGAGGCCACCAGGTCTCCTGCTGGGTGAGGGGGACTGGAGCTCCGGTCCCATGCTGGTTTGGAGTAGCTCACCCTGATTTATTCCCTGTTTTGCAGAAAGTGGTGTGCAGCACAGATGCTTGGTGCTGCTTTCCCCATCCCTCCAGCCAGGAGTTTGTGCTTTGTCTAACCACATCACAAACAGTGCAGGGAAGAAGCTTTTATTTAAAGCCCCTGGAAATGAGTGAGATGAAGCAAGGCTCTATGGCATCAGCATAGCACCAGTGAGAAATACATTTAATCCCACCATGAGGAGTTTGCTACATCTCCCCATCTGATTTATAGGGCCAGTGCAATGTAGACTTTGAAACAACCAGCAGCTCTGCTCTCCATCCTGGCCAGCTCCTGTCACAGTTCCTGGAGCTTCTGCCAGAGGCTGTAAACCAGCTCCCCACATCTTCTGGCCCAGCTGGCTTTGCTGGAAGGGTCTGTCCCCTGCTGGCCTCTGTTCTGCCTCATGCAGGGGCAAGAATGCGGCTGTCCCGCAGGTGGCTGTGACCATGCCACACTGCCTGGCACTGTCTCCAGGTGTAAAGGCAAGGGGCAGCAGGCTCTGGAGTCTCTCCTCCACAAGCTGGGGTCCTATGAGCCCATCTCAGCACCTTGGGACTGAGAGCCATGGGTTGGTTTGTGAACCACTCACTTCCTTAACGCATCTCCCTTCACACTGGGTTGGACTGTGTCCAGGCAAACGCTTATCTTCCTTCCCACTGGAAGCTGTGCAGGCTCATGCCGGCTGCTGTCTGAGGAACTGTTCTCCATTTCAAAAGAAATCAAGCCAGCTTTGTTTCCAAGCCTCTATTAATCATCTTTTCCAACTCTTCTTGTCTTCTAGCAGCAAGCTCTGCTTGACCGTTTGAACTGGAGAATGTAGGAACCTTGGCTGAGGTTAGCCTTGGTCTAGCCCTGCTCTTTAAGCTCATTCCTCCTGACCCTGGTCCTCTGCAGAAAACCCTGCCAGGCAGGATGGGTGGCACCAGTCTGGGTAGTTTGCTGGTGGTAGGAGTGGGCACTGGCCATTTGCTCTGCTTCGAATATCCTTGTAGGTCAAAAGGCTTCCCATGCATGTGAGCTTGCCGAATGAATCATCGCAGAAGGACCTGGGGTCTCTCCAAATCATTCCCAATGTGAGTTTAAAGGCTACAGTCAACCCCAAATCTGTACCTGGCTATCTGCCACAGCTGCCATGCCCACCATGGGTGTGATCTGCTCCCACATGGGGATTTGGAAAGTCTTTTAAAAAGCAGAAGTGCCCATCCGTCCCTTGTTAAGCAGGCATGGCCTCCACAGCTGCCACTGCTCGCAGCAAGAGCTCATGTGGCACCTCTGCTTGGTTGCTGCAGCTGCATCTGTGCCAGGAGTGCTCCAGACTCAGAAAAGTCACAGGTCCTCCCTCTGGAGTTGATGCACCACAAAGGCTGATGTAGCTGTAAGAAACTGATGTTAATTACTGGAGGCACTTGTGGCTTAGCTGTACCTTGGGAAGATGCGATCTGTTCAGCCCCTACAAGCCTGTTGGCTGCAGAACAATCCCCACCATGTCCCATCCTGTAGCAACACCTGCAATACTTCTGGTCTTTTTGAGAAATAGCCTCGCTCTCTGCGCAGGCCTGTGGCTCTGCTCCTTGAAGCCCATTCCCTCGTGCTGACAGATGTCTTGCCCCGCTCCAGCCTGTGACAGCAGCGGTGGTGTTCTCGCTGCCAGGTGTCCCGAGACTATCTGCAGCACCCTGCACACTGATGGCATCCACGTGCTGCTTCATGCATCAGCTGCCACCATGCAGTAGAGCATATACCTGCATAAAACCACTGTGTGCCCACATCCTGAGTGCTGTGAGCAGTCCCAAGGATGATGAACTGGAGTCAGGGAGGATCCAGCCAAGGGTAACTAAAATCAGCCTTTCCTAGAAGCCGCAGTCTTGGCACACTTTGTGCTGTGGAGTTGAGAGGGTAGGCGTCCTTCAAAAGAGCCTGTCCCTGGATGTGAAGAGTTAAATCATGGTTGACATCCAGTCCTGCTGTGATTTGTCAGCCTGGACACATGTAGTCTATGGAGAAAAAACAGGCAGGGTAATTTCCTGGTTTAAATTAATTTCAGAGACCACCGCAGGAAGGAACTTGGGATGTATCCAAAGGGTAACCAGGCCATGGAAAAATACCAGGCAGGGGAAGGGGCCAGGGGAATCAGGACTCGAATTTTCCCCTTTGTCACTACAGAGGTGATAGCTGCCATTGCATTTTCCAGTTATGAGTCCAGTTTAAGGAATTTAGGACACTTTAAATGTCAGATTGTTGAAGAATCAGCTCTTCCTAAGGGGAAGCTTCCCAGGGAGCCTGAGTCCTTCCCAGCTGGCATTTAATTTTATGTACGAAATTGCTTATTGTACCTGTGTCCTGAGTATAAATCAGAAAAGCTCTTTGCTGCCTGCCTTGTCCATAGACAAGACACAGTTTTTAGGCAAGGCTTTGTTCGAGTCACCTCCGCATTCCTGCGGCAGTGCCAGGGACCAGTCTACCCTGTTCCTTCTCTCCATGGCATGCTACAGACGCAAAGGACAGTGGCTTTCTGCTTCTCCTCGCTTATCTCCTGTGGCCCTGGTCTTTCAAGACATTGCTGCTAAGGCAATTGTCAATCCCTGCAGGGTTCCCCTGCTACATCTCCCCTTGCACCCTTTTTTGGAGAGAGAATGGCTCTGCTTGGTGGAGATGAGCTGAAGATGGGACTTCTGCTTTTTTTCTAACCAGATCATTTTCCAAATCAGCATATGGCATTGGAGAAGCATTCTGGGAGCAGATGCGCTGCTGTGGCCTGTGCTGCAGGAAAGGAACTGGTGTGCTGGGGTGGAGGGTGTCCGTGCTGTGCGTGGCTCCCATTCAGAGCTTGTCTGAAAACGTCTGTCTTCCTCAGCCTCTCAGTGCCCCACTGCAGTGTCGCTTGCTTTCATGGGGATTGCATTCGTGGGAAAACCTTGCTATTTGCAGAAGACACTTTGTGGGCAAAACGATCTTGGTTGGTGTCCCTCACTGGGGCTGAATGCCAGAGGCAGGCAGCTGACACTGCTGTCCACTGGAGGCTATAAAGACAAGATATCACCTGGTTCAGGAAGTCCCAGGGCCACAAATTCTTGATGACTGGTGGCACATCCTGGGACATACCATTAAACTTACCCTCCTGCACGCTTCTTTGGGAGTCTGCTGTGTGCCACAGCTGGAGCTGGGATGCTGGGTGAGGTGGAATCCTGAGCAAGGTAGCCCCTTGCTGTGACCCAGAGCAGCTGCTCCTCTGCTAAGTATTTTTTATTTCATCGTAGCTCACAACAGTGAGTTGTTTTTTTGTTTGGTTTTTTTTTTTCATAGTAATTTCCAAGGGTCCCAGGCAGAGGAGGGTCCTCAGGATGCTGGTGGTTGTGCAATGAAGCAAGGTCTCATGGTGCCTGCTCTCAGTGGCCTCCCTTATCGGCATGTGTCCTTGTCACCCTTGCAGCAATCCTGGCACAAACTTGGTGACAGACCAGGTGTGGAATATAAATGACAGTTCAGAGGGTCAAGAAACTCCTAAATGCGAGGAGGTCTGAACCTAGAGAGGAGAAATGAAGCTGAACCAGGTTGCAGAGACCAGAGGGCTGGGATTATGAATGTGCTGGTCCATGTCCTGGGGACTCGGGTGATATTTCTGTACAAAAAAGAACTGGCAAAGCACAGAGTAGCAAGACATAAAGGCATGTCCCATTTATTTTCATCCCAGGGACCAAAACTTCCCCAGCAGCAAAGCTTCTCAGTCGTTAAAAGTCAGTTGAATAGAAAGGTTTTTTGCAAGTGCTCTTGGCACCAGCACAGACTGGATTGCAGAGACAGTATCTGCAGAAAATACAAGCTGTAAGAAAAAGTGCTAATTGACTACTACTGAGTGAATTTATCATCCTGCTTGAGATGTAGGAGTTAATAGAATAAAAGCCTTGTAGACAGTATGGAGGTTATTATTTCAGGCTATCATGAACCTTAATTCAAAACTCTCATTCCAAGGATGCCTGAGTGAACACTTGTGCTACATTAAAAGCTGAGTAAGCCTGGCTTTTTTTTTTATAAATTCTCTCATTATTTTCCTGTCTCTCATGATGTAATTGCATGGTTATAGCATCATAATAAATTGATTTTTTTAGGTTTAGAAGTTTGTATGAAATTTAGCACCATGGTAAAGGATTCAATTTGCTGGTCTGGGCTTGGATTTTTTTTTAAAGAAACTGAAATACATGTGAGAATCCTTCAACACAAAAGGTACCTCAGCCTTAGGGAACTGTATCTCCCAGTATTTGGTGTGCTGGGGTCCCAGGGTCTCCCACACTGTGACTGTGAGTTAAGGAGCAGGGTCACATACACGGGAAGAGGAGGAATAGGTGGTGTGAGCAGTATGCTGTAGACCCCTCGTTCCTATTGCACTAGTGGAAGTTATGGGAAGCAGTGCTTTTTGGGATGAGACCTGCAGGTATGTACCCATACACAGGGTCCGAGTCTTGTGGCAGCATCCTGAGCATGCCACCGCAGGTTTCTGCTGGAAGGGCCTGGAGCCCCTCTGGCAGTGCGGTACCAAGCTGGGACATGCAAGTATTTGTCCTGCATGCAGAATAAATCTGCATTTGCAAAGTGTGGAAATGGGTGTTTATAGGCTCTCCTACTAAGTCCATATTCATGAGTGTGCTTTTCATGTTAGCATCACGCTACAGTCTCCCTATTTCTTCCCAAGTCAATTCCTTCTTTCATATGGAAATTCTCCACTCCCTCCAAGTGTATTTTCACCCATGCCGGGTTCCTGGGGCTGGAGCAGGATTTTCTCAGAGGTCTGGACCCTTAGCTGGAAGAAGCAACCATCCTCTGGTGACTTGGGGAGTCTGAGGTGGCTGCCTGAATGCTGGGAACTCTCTGTGCTGATCCACATCAAAGTGCTTGGCTGCCTTTACCACTTTCTTTATGGCTCTGCATCGAGATAAAACCTATGAAAGACCCAACAGTAGATTCTCCTGCCTGTCATAGGGCTAAAGTGGTGATCCATCAGATGCCAGCCATCCTTCCCTCCCACAGCGCAGCATGGGGGATATGGCTGCGGCTGCCAGGGCGCTTTCCAGGCAGTTCACTTCAGAGGGAGCCGTGCATTACAGGCAGCACTGGCCACAACTGGTAGTTGTGTTGTCTCCTAGCAAAAGCTGGGAATATCACAAGAGGTCTTTCACGGGGTCGCTTTAGACTGGGACCAGACTGGCAGCAGGAGTGGCAGCAGTGCTGTGCGCTGAATGGGATGCTATGGTGGGAAGGCAGCTTGTGCTGGGGAGGATGCTGTGAAAGGGATGCGTGCGGGTGTCGAATCACTTGGCTGGATGTGACATTTGTTGTGTCAAAATAAAACATACACTTGCTTTGCTTTGACTTTGCAATGCCTGTGTGCTTCAGGAGGCGTGAATCCCAGCAAAGTTAAATAGCAAACTGAAGGTTGATGCTGTAGGGATAAATACTCCTAAAAGTAAAGGAGTCTGAAAGCGAGTTCTGCTCCAAGGCAGGCAGCTCTGGGAAGGGACATGATGTTTCTGTCCCATGGGAGTATGTTTGGAAACGCTACATTGGCGGCACTCGCTGAATTAACGGAGTCTAGGGAGGGAGGCGACTGTGGGTGCAGGGCCAAAGCTCAGCTGGTGAGCATCCCACCCCCAGGGTCCTCTCTAGGGCAGATGCATGGCCTGAACTGGAGAGCTCAGTTTGTTCCCACACCGAAAATAAACGTGTAGGAACATAAGACCTGGGAGGGAGACAGGCAGCAAGGCTTTTCTCATGGTACCTCAGAGGAAAGAAGAGTAGATACCTGCAATAACTTGCAGTATTAAGCTTAAGGGCAGCTTCGGTGTCTTGGAAGCAAGTGAAGTAATTTGTGGTATCCCGTTACTGCAAATATGGTTCTTTGCAACCAGAAGGAACGAGTCATTAGTGACACTGACAAACCACTTCAGGAAAATCTGTGTGGATTCATCTGCTGTTGTGGATGAGATATATTCTGCTGTCTCTTAGCAAGAGGACACATTTGTGACAGATTCCTATTTTGTATGTGTTAAAGATCCCACTGAAACCTCCAGATTTACTTATGAAAACACTCCTGGGGCACCAACTGCATTCTATGCAATTTCATTCAGGGTTTTCAGTGGGTAGAGCTTGAATTAAGTGTGTAACTGCCCACAAAAAGCCATTCATTTTATTGCTGTCCTGATGAGAGGGAGCAGAAGCCATGGCTGGGGTTTGGAGGGCTGCATATCAAATCCACCAGTGTCTAGACAGAAAATAAATATGGTGCTGGGAGGGATGCAGAGGCCTGACCCTTTGTTGTGCAGATGCGGTCTGGGGAGGGTGGTGAGGACAGAGGCATGGGCTGGGGGGAGAAACACAGCTGAGGATGCAGGGCCTTGATGGCCCTGGAGGGCTGCTCTGCTGTGGCAAAGAGTGACTGTGCAGGGATGGCTTTGTGCTGAGGACTTTCCTCTAACCTGGCTGTGACACAGTGCCTTAGAGCAGTTTAACCATTTACCTGCCTTGAGCTTTTAAGACCTCTTTGATGGCCTCAAGTGTTCATCTGCATGAAGAGCTCAGGGTGTCCTAAGCAGCCTTCTGTCCTTTGCGAGGCTCAGGGCTCAGAGCTACCCCTCAGTGCTGTGGAGCGTTTAATGGGGTCTGTGCTGGCTGGTATGGCTCTGCTGCCTCCCTGCCTGGCCTGGGAGAGGGGGCTGGAGCAGGTACCCCCCAGGACACCCCTGGCAGGCCCACCCTATGATGGCTGGAGAGCAAGGGGGTGGGTGATGCTGCCTGTCAGCTTGCCTTTGGGGTACAACAAGGTCCCCAAGAAGAGCCGGGTGCCACCAGGAGCAAGGGCCAAGGATGCTCCTGAAGGTTTGCATTGACCCAGCATAGCCAGTCTGGCTGCAGTGCAGCAGGGACCCAGCCTGGAGACTGCAGAGCCTCCAGGGTCTCTGACTTCATCTTTGCTGACCAGAGCTCCCTCCAGCAGTGCCCCTGCTAATGCTGCATCCCTGCTGCCAGGGAAATAGTTAAGTAGCTGATAGGAAACAGCCAGAGGCAGGGTTGAACTTGTGATAAAAAGCCTTACAAGCATCGAGGTGGGTGTGCATTGATTGCCCAAGCAGGCGTGCCTGGAAATGAGCAGGTCTCTGCCATGAGTTTCACAGAAACGACAGCATTTCATGGCAAGTGTTTAACAAATTCCCCCCTGTCACCCTCCAGCCCCAACTGCAGCCTCCCCAGCTCAGCTGATGGTTCCCAGCAGCCTGGCCAGGCGTGTGTGGCATGACAGGATGGAGAAACCCACTGTCCCTCCTGCCCTTTGCTCATCAGAGGTGTAAAGCCAGCTGGTGGGCAGCACATGCTGTGCTTAGCACTTCCAGTTACTGCCTGCCGCAGCCACCAGCAGCACTTTGAGGGTGGGTAAATGAGCAGCAGAGCTGTCGGCACAACCCAGCATTTGTGGCTCTGGCCGCTTTTGGGAAGAGCTGCCAGCCCCCTCCTTGCAGGCAGGGGTTGCAGTGCAGCACAGCCATCCCCGGCTGTGTTCACAGGGACCGAGCCTGGCTAGTGCAAGCCTGTGGACTGTGGCTCCGCTGCCACAGCCATTGCAGGGCTGTCCTCTTCCAGCGGGACCGGGCGACCACCCCCGGCACTGCTCCCCGTCTCCTCCAGCACGCCCCATCCCTGCTTTCATCTGTTTGGGCAGAAATAGGGCTGCTGTTGTCCTGGTTTCCTAAAGAAACAAGGGTCATGCAACCATGGGTGCCTGCCTGGAAATCTCCTCCCCTTCCAGGGATGTCTACTGGCATGTTTGATTTCAGGGCCCCAGAGGTGAGCAGGAGCAGGCACTGTGTGAGGATCCCTGTGCCCGGCAGGGCTGCAGCAGGAGCCTGGCACTCACCCACCACGCATGGACTGCCCGGGGCACAAGCAGCCCCCCCCCAGCCCGTGGTTTGGGGGGCAGGAGGCAGCTGAGGGCAATGTGAGATGGGGCTTTTGCAGGCATTGCAGCAGTGGAGGGTCCATGGGAAGAGGTGTGGTTGTTGTGGGGCATAAGGTGTTTGTCGTGTTCGTGAGATGTGCTTTGGGGCAGAACAAGCAAAACCGTCCTTGGTTCTGCATAGAGAAGCCCTGGTGGTTAGCTGATCCCCTGCTTCATGAGGCTGTAGTAATCCAGGGACCCTGGGGATTTTGGCAGTAAAATAAGAGAGGCAGGGCACAGTCTGCTCCTCCCAGAGGCAATACTCATGCAGCCTGCAGAGCCAGGAGTGTTTGCAGGGGAGTTTCACGCATCCTGGGGATAACAAGCACAGCAGAGAATGTCAGAGCCCACTCATGGGTGATTTATGGCTGGGAAGAGGCAAGGCTCTGATCCCAGGATACATTATCCACACATGGCTGTTTGTTGTTCACTGCAAGGGGTATGTTTTGCCCACAGATACTCCTGCTCAGCCACACACGAGCTGGACATCTCCTGCTTTGTGTGCAGTCAACACCTTTCTGGGAAGCTTTTAACTCCTAAATTTAGTTTAATAACTGATTAATAGACTTAAAATGCTACAGTCCATGTGAGGGTTTTCTGGGGCTCTCAGAAGTGCAGTAACATGGGAATGCAGGCAGGACTGGGAAAAACAGGATTATCACCTCCTCTTACCCCATGTCTCCCTGCTCCACCCAGGACAGAGCAGGTGCCACTGGGAGGGGAGTGGGTCTGAGTTTTCCCTTTCCCATCTGCACACGCATTGCATGAGGGTAGCAGACCTATGGCATGGTGCATCATCCAGGCCCTTCTCCCCTTCCCTGCCACAGCTGGCACAGATTGCCTTCCCAGCTTGGCACTGATGTCTCTGAGGAGCTGAACCCCCCCTTGCCCCTGGACCAGCGTGTGCCTGCTGAGTGCACCCAATGCAGCCAGCTCCCCACTCCTCCTCCCTCCACTGCTGCCTTGTCCCCAGGGCTGCCTGACTGTCATCCAGACCGTGCTGACCTACAGAGATTGCCTTTGCTCTAATGGCACATCTTTGCTGATCAGCACTAATTAAACACCCCAGGGAAAAAGCCCTCCCTGTAATTAGAAGTAGCCACCTGCATTGCATGCTCTTGCCACCCTGCATAAAAGGGAGTCATGGCTAAAGTTGGCTCTTGAGCAACAGAGAATCCTTGGCTGTGCTGAAGCAGGCTGGCTTGGAAATGCCACTCTGGAGGGCAAAGATGCCAGTGTATTAATAGACATGGCTCCATCTTTAGCCCTCAGGCTGAATGTCATTAGCATTTCTTTTTAGCAGTAAGACTAAACCTAATTTTATATTGTCTGAGTATCTTAGACAAAACTAGAAAGGCCCCGAAACAGCCCTGGACGACAACAATGTGCCAGCTATTACCAGGGCTATTTGGGTGCCCTGTCTGGCAGCACATGGTGGCAGGGGCTGAGGGGCGGCAGGGGAGACGGGTTGCTTGTGGGAGCAGCTTGTTCCTCGTTGCTCTCAGGGAAGTCACTGCCAGGGCTTTTCAAACTTGAGGCTTGCAGTGCAGCAGCCAGGGTCAGTGCTGTTGCTTGAAAATGAGGATTATCTGGTTAAATGTGCTGGTGCCTGTGTCCCTTCCCAAGGCCAGCGTCCCGCCTGCTGTTCTGCCTGCACCAGGACATCCTCCGGGAGAAACCCAGCCTGGCTGCCCCTGTGCCGGGGGTCCCTCCTCTTCCTCCACTCCCAGCAGAGGTCCTGGCATTGCTCTGACTCAGCTCGCAGGTTTTCCAGCAACAGCTGCCTCACCAGCACTGCCACAAATCCCGACGGCACAACCCCTTGCCTCATTAGCAGCTGCAGGTATGAAGCCAGTCTAGCTGGCCCAGATTACCTGCCCACTTGGCAGGATAAGACAACTTCTGGCAAAAGCACAGAGGAGAAATCACATCCCTGTGCTGGAAGTCAAAAACATTAATTAAACCTGCGGTATCATTGATTGCTATCTCAGGGGAGAGGCAGAGGGTGAGAAAAAGCTCCGGGGAAGGAAACCCGGTGGAGGATTTGCTAGGAGCCTTCCTAACCTTTAAAAATGGGCTGGTTATTTCTGGGATGTGGGCATCTTCCTATGGGGAGGCCTTTGGAGCAGGTCAAGCTTGTGCTGGGGGTGTGCAGGGATGCAGCCCCCTTAGTGCAGGGGGGACACATGGCCTGGTGTCCCAGGACCCTTTCCAGCTAAATATTTGATGCTGCCCAGGTAGGAGCCTTGCCCGCGCTGGATGACCTGGCTGGTACTCCTGTGGCAGGCACCCTAGTAGCAGGGATAGTCAGATCCTGGGAAAATCAGCCCTTTTTGTCTGGGGGTGGAAACTGGGCACCCCCTGAGAGCTGGGCCAGGAGCACTGTCACCAGGCACTGAGCTCTCTGCTCCCCATATAATGGGATAGCGCAAACCCATTTAGGCTGCCTGTGTTATCAGGCAAAGCTGCAATTACTCTAGAAATACTCATCCAGCTAAACTCCCTCATTATGAGCCATTTGCACCTAGTGGCTTTATCTAAGCACAATTGCTTCAGCTGGATTAAGCTGTGCCAGAGGCTTTCATCTTATACTGCAAATATCCAGCCCTCAAATGGCATGTGAGGTCTGTGGCTTGTGAGCCTCCAGCAGCCTCTCCTCCTCCATGGATCCTGCCGTCTCCCTGCTCATGAAGAGGGTGACTGTGTGGAGACAAAGTCCCCTTTCCCCCAGTGCTCTATGTGCTCCTGACTCGGGGCTGTGGGCACAGTCCTGCCTACCTGCCCGTGCCCAGGACAGCATCCTGCTTTACCAGCTGGAACCAGGTAACCTGCTTTACCAACACCAGCTAACACCCCCGGCCTCACAGGGTGTCCCCGTGTTGACAGTGCATTTGCGGAGAGGGTGCTGTGCCCATGCCCCAGCACCCTCTTGGGGGCACCCAGAGGGGAGCTGGGCACTCCCACACTGGTGGCCGTGGTCCCCATCCCTTCCCCTGGGGACAGGCAGCGGCCTGGTGCTTGTGGCGGCTGCTTGGCATCCGCCATGCCCTCCCGTGCCAGCTCTTTCACTGGCGGTGCTGCCCCTGCTGTCCCTCTCCTTCCCATTGCCTGCTGCATGGATGGGCAGGGGACCAACAGCCCTCAGCCCTTCCCCTCCCCGGGATCTGTTATCCAGCTACTCGGGCTTATTCATCTGGTGGGGGATACAATGAGCTACTGGGCTGGCTTTGCTCTTTTACTGGCAGTAGAGATGCAGGAGCAGGATGAGGAGACAGGACTGAGCATGAGGCTGTGGGGCAGGATTAGGTGTTGGGCAATGGGCTGGTTGGCTGCTGGGCACAGAGTTGCACAGCACCTGGGCGATGCCAGCATCCACCGAGCTGGCTGGGCAGCACGCCGGCGTCTGCTGCAGAAAGTGCTGCAATTAATGGGAATCTGTTCTAGTGGCACCGACAGATCAGGCAGCCTGCCAGGAGCCAGGTGAAGGGGAAGGCACGTTATCTGCCAGAGCCAGCGTGGAGAAGAGCCCTGGCTTGCTCCAGCCCTGTGCCCGTGTGAGAGCATGATCAGCACAGGAGTGGCAAAAGCGCAATGGCATTTGTAGGCAGTGGTTCCTGCCAGCCAGTCCTTTCATCCTGGCTTGTCTGACATGAAATGGTGCGAACAAACCTCCCTGCTTGCTTTGATTGCTTCCCAGGGATTCCTCCATTTGCATTATAATGAAGTGATATTTTGCTATATAAATAAACCTGAAAGTTGACATAGAAAGGACTTGTCAGCTCTAAGGGTATTTGCATGCTCCCCAGAAGGAGGGAAAGAGCCACACAAGGATTAAGTAGGGACAAACTTCAAGTGCTGGTGAGGACAGTGAAGATTTACAGCAAGATGCTCTCCTGGTGCTTTATAAGAGAAGTTGTGCCTAGGGCTGTCACGGAGCAGCAAGATGGGGGTTGCTGCTGGGGTTAATGCTGTAAATACTGGCCTGAGCCACCCCTGTTGGCACTAGTGCTCCTCTGGCTGGGTCTGCTCCTGTCTGCACCCAAGGGTGGGATGAGGCAGTGAAAAACACGGCATATTCTGGGTGGGCAGTGTCAAACAGTTTATTTTCTCTTGGCACAATCCCCATTTCCCACTGACAACACGGCTAGGTTTAGAGGGGGAACATGAGCAAAGAACTGATCACGCCAGTGCCTGTCCTTGGTGGATGCTTTGCCCCAGGTCGGGGTATGGTTCAGATGCTCTGGACAGGCAGGTGCTGGTGTTTCTGCTCATATTACCCGAGTTCTTTGCTTTCTGCCAACACTAAGGAGAGCAGAGGAGCCAGATGGGGGGGTCAGGTCAATCGGTGTTGCTCGGGGAGGGGGGGATGACCCCCCCCTTGCCCTGCAGATGTGTGTGCGCACCCCTCCTGCATCCCCAGTGCAGGTCAGGTTGGTGCTCGCTGGGTGTGACAGTCATGCCAGCCTGCTTTATACCCTTTTCAGGACCTTTGCCTGACTCCCACCAAGGCCCACTGACACCGGTGGGTTTGTGGTCAGGTTAAGACATAGTGGCACATCCAAAACCACAAATACCTGAGTGGGTGGCACTCGCCTGTGCTGAGCCACGTCTGCAAGTGATTTCTGAGTCTGTCTGCGAGGAAAGCAGAGTGTTGGGCACGATCTCTCACAGGCATGCAGCTCTGAGCTCTGGCTGGCGTCTGCAAAAGCCGCTTCCCTGACCCACTTACTCTGCAGCCATGCATCTCACCAGAGACCAGCTCCTGCTGGTGCTGACGGACCTGTGTTTAATCCACAAAAAAAGCAGAATGCAGATTTTGCTAAAACACTTGATAGGACTATGGTATTGGAAAGCAATGTGCAAGCCAATTGGCAAAGCACGGCACCACACCAGCTGCAAAATCAGGCACGTCGACAGCTCGCAGGGCGAGGACAGGCTGCCCTGGCACAGCTGCGGGTCTAGCCCGCCCAGCTCCAGCCGATGCCATGCTGGCTGCTGGAGAGCGGTCCATGCTCTTTCCTTTCTTAATCTCACAGTTCTGCAGACAAGCATTAGGGGTAAAATGTCCCTGTGCGGAGCAAGGCACAGCGGGGAGTGAGTGTCTCCTCTCCTGGGCAGCGGCGAGGCTGCTCCTGTCCGGCTTTGAGCTTTCCAGCTCAGGAGGAGGCAGGGGAACTGGAGAGCATGCAGAGGAGAGCTGACATACTGGTCGTGGCTGGAGCATGGGGAGAAGAGGCTGCAGGAGCTGGGCTGCTCCGGGGAAGGGCAGGCTGGGGGGATGGAGGTGCAGCCACCAGTTCTCACTGCAGGCAGCTGGCAGAGGACGGAGCTGGCTGCTCCCGGCAGTTGAGCAGCAAGGGGCAGCAGCCCCAGACTGGGGCTTGGGGGAGTCCAGCTGGGCATTAGGAGAGTGGCCGGGACACCCCTCCTCTTCCCCGGGGACTGCTGCCACCCTGCCCCATCTTGGGCTGTGCCCGGGTGACCCACATCCCCGCAGCAGCCCCACCATCCCTGGGAGATCCAGCCGGCGCTGGCTGGCACAGTTACACAACCCTGCCGCAGCCCGCTGCCTGCACACTACAATAGGCACTATTTTTATTCCCTTTGTGGTTGTCACAAGCAGCAAAAAAGTCCTTGGGGTGGAAGCTCTCCTCCCCCATGGTGTTATGTAGGACATTTCAGCCACTTGTCCTCCTGCCCTGCTTGTGCCTGTCCTTGCCAGCCCAGCATACTGGGACCAGCAGGGACAAGACATGGGGTCAGTGTCCTGCGGGGAGTGAAGCCCTGGGCTTGAGCACAGCTCAGAGCCTGCCCTGCCTGTTCAGCCTGCAGACACCAGCCGGAGGAGGCATGTATTTCTGGGGAGACAGTGCTTTTGCCCCTACCCCACCCCTGCAATGGCATCGCTCCCCGGAGCGGCAGGAAGCTGGAGAGCACCAAGATGCTGTGCCTGCCCGGCCCTGGGCCCCGCTGGTCCAGACCTGCAGGTGAACTTCCCACCTTGACCTCAACGGTGGGGCTGCCTGGGGCTGGGGCTGTCCCCGGTGCCCTGCTGCAGGGTGGCGGGATGGGCCCGCTGCGAGGTCCTGCCCTGCTGCCGCGGGGGTAAAGCCCCTGGCCCCCCAGCACCCTTACACTGCCTGATGTTCCCGGGAAGCAGCTGTCAATGGTGGGTCTGGCCACTTGTGACAGCCAGTACTCAGAGCGGAAATTCCTCATGGGCTTGATGTGGATGGAGCAATTTTCTGCACAATTACTCCAGTTTATTCAGGGTGATAAACCGGTATTAAAGAAAGAGGAGATGAGGCATGGGAGCGATGTATCTTCCTTCTGAACCTATTTCTTGCCATACAACACAGCCTGGACATTTCCTAATGGGGCTGGAAGAAGTAGGGACCTGCGGCATAGGGATTAGATCAGACTAGAAGTAAAATTCCCACACTTCCTATGTTAGACATACATGTACAGTGGTTTCACACATCTTAGGCTTAAAAAAATTATCTCTCCCTGCGTGCTTCATGCAAGTACCAGGAGGGGAAAAAGCAAAAGGTGCCGCTGCACAAATAGCTTTGCTAAGGAGAAGGACGGGGAAAATGAACCTCTCCTGGCAGATGGCAGTGATGCCGTGTGGTAAGCAGGAGAAGGTGCCGGGGGATGAAGGTGCAGCATGAGCAGGTATGGCAGCGCAGCCCCTGGCAGCGTCAACGTGGTGCCCTCCTGTCGCAAAGCCTCCTCCCAGCCATGCCGATCTCCCCCCCCAGGGAAGAGCCGAGGAGGCTGTAATTCCAGCTGGCTGACACGACATCAAAGCGCTTCTCCCCACTGCCTGCCAAGTCATGTTTTGCACGGCGCGATCCTGCACCACCACATTCACATGTTCTGGGCAGGTTCTGGGGCGCTTTGAGCATCCCCCGGCACGCTGCCAGGCATGTCCCGTCGGCGGTGCAGTTTCCAAAACCTGGGGCTTGCAGCACCCCTTGGAATAGTTCTGCTCCCCCCCCAGGGCTTCCCTGCTCCCTCTGGAGTCTCGTGTTTTCTACCTCCTCTGGCTGAAGGCACCAGGCAGGCAGTTTCCTGGGGGGAGCCCAGGGTAAAATGCCTGGCAGGGCATGCTGAGGGAGAAACGTGGCTATGATTCCATCATCAACTGGATGGACCTTGTTGGCGAGGGAGCCAAGCAGAGGATGAGGATGAGGAGAAGAAGGGCTGCCAAAGACAAACCCCAGTGCCTTGGCGTCTCGTGGCTGCAGAAGCAGAAGACGTGCTCTCGGAGGCACATTGCCAGCCTCCTGCCTGGCTTTCCCACCACTGCCGCCTCTTTCCGCTCCGCTCCCCGACCCTCTTCCCTGTTTTTTCTCCTTGAGCCTGGATCTGCCCCGCAGCTCCTCGGAGCCGCTCGGAGCTTCCCCTCCCCGGGGCAGTGGCTCCCTGCGCCTTGCCCTTCCCGGGGGGCCTGTTGCAGTCTCTTGTGGCATGGAGCCTCGCTGCGCTCAGCAGGAGTTATTCCTCTTTGCCCTTTGATGTGTTGCGCTCCACCGCTTGGGACTGCTGATGGGGACGAGCCCTGGCCAACGATCAAAGTCTCCCTGCCGAGTTCTGCCACTGCAGCCTAGCCCGGTCCCTGGGATTTCCAGGTGGGAAGTCCTTCGGTGTTGCTCTGGGTGGTGGCACAAAGCACGGTGTGGTGAGTGCTGAGAGCTGCCTGCATGTCACTGGGACCAAAGCCAGCGTGGCACGGTACCCAGCTACTGATAACTGGGCCTGGAACAGAAAAAGGGTTATTCAAAAAAATCACAAGCCAGTGCAGCCAAACCCAGCCACTGGAAAAAGTCCAAATATGTCAATATGTTACATCGGCGTCTACCAGGCGAACTGGCCAGGAGCACTTGGTGGATTGGCACTTGGTCGTTTGCCGGCGTGTGCTGCTTGCCGAGGCTGGCTGCCTCTGCACAAACCGGGCTGTGCTGCAGGCTGTTGCAGGGGCATCGGCGCTGTGCAGTTCACAGCCTTCTTGGTGAAGGCCAAGTTAAACAACAGCCCTGCTAAACCCTTCCCACTTCCAGCACTGTGTTCGAAGCTAGCTGAGAGCGACCTGCTCTAGAAACCCAATCCTTCAATATTTTGGGGAAAAGCAGCCCCTTCACCTGCGCCCGGTGCCGGTGCTGCAGTGCAGGTGCTGGCCCTGGCTCGCAGGCTCTGGGGCTTCCCGAGCAGCAAGCACCGAGGGCAGGCGCTCCCTGTGCTCCCCGGGGAGAGGGCTGCATCACCCTGCGGGCTGCCTTCAAGCCCAGGAGGTCCCTGGGTCCCCAAGGGTCCCTGAGGCTGTCGTAGGGAGCAGCACATGGTGGCTCCATGCCGGTGGCAGGGCTGGCGGGACCCATGGATTTGCTCGCATCCTGCTCAGTATCTCATGCTTTTCCAATGGGAGAAGCCACCTGCCTAATTAAACAGCAGCAACGAGCTTGGCATCGCCAGCCACGCCTGAGCACACTGCAAACTCCACTGACACTTAGAAAAGGAAATGTGCTGCCTTCTGGGTCTCTCTGCTAATATTTAGAAGGCTGACAGCTGTGTCCCGAGCCCAGTCGGCACAAGGTATAATTAGAAAAGCTGCTTGAATAGTGTTGTTATAAAAGTGATGTTAAAATAATGGTGTGGAAGGAAAAGCTGGGGCCGTATGTTTCTGGGGTGTGCATGCTACACTAGGCACTGTGCCCAGTATGCTGCAGTGATACATTTAAGGCAGCCTCTGCTGAGGGAAATTAGCATCTTTGTGCTGTACACAAGGTACGTTCTGTTCTTTGGATGCAAGTTGAGAATCACATTTAAAACCATCCAGTAGAACATTTTCCAATTTTTATTTATCAACAAGCGTCTACACGTATTCCTGGAGAATGAAATATTTATCTATAGACACACGCATGCGGAATGTGAGAGTGCCAATGTATTATTTATCGCCGCTTCCCTCCTGTAGCTTATAAATAACTCATGAAGCCTGCCTGCCCAGCACGGCCCATGGCCAGCTACCTAAAGCAGCTCCAGCTGCCACTCCATGTCAGCTCCGGGCATCTCGCCCCAGGCAGAGCATCCCCTGCCTCCAGGCCCTGCCAAGGAGAGGGCTGGCAGAGGGTGGCAATGCAGGGCGGCATCGGCCTCGCCGTCAGACGCCTTCGCGCACATCCCTGTGAGTCCCGCTGGCTCTGCCCACGGTGGCTGGTGCGGGTCGTGGTTCCCTGCCCGCAGACGGGGTGACGGGACCCAGGAGCCAAAGGGAAAGCGCACGAGCAGCAGGGTCTTTGCTGTGCTCCTGTGGAGGGAGCACGGAGGGATGTGGGTGCCGGCTCCTGGCTCAGCCATCAAGAAGGGAAACTGAGGCAGCACCAGTGGTGAGCCACACGTGCCGTGCTGGGCCCTGTGGAAACGCTATCATCTCACTGCAGATGTCAGATGATGAGCTGTTGTGTAAATAACATCCCCCCCCGATATGAGATACATCATTTGTAATGAAGCTATGAGAGCTGCAACCGAGCAAGACACGCTGTCTGGGAGGGAGGGATCAGATAGCAGCAACTCAATTAACTCCCGGAACAGGAGGCTGAGGCAGGCAGCCCGGCCGCGGGGCTGGAGCCTGGGTCAGAAGCCAGGCTGTTCACATGCAGCCTTTGCCTCCCCGGCCTCCGCGAGCAATGCAATAGGCCTCGTGGACAGCGAACCGGGGAGGGCAGAAGCACCCAGAGCCTATTCTGGGGTCTCTGGGGATCTGTAGGTGCAAATCGGGCCCCCACGGTGCTGGTCCGGGACACTGTATTTTGAAAGATACTGTGGATGAACAGGAGCAGACGAGTGTCAGACATAGTTTATGGCTTTGCACATATAACTCTATTTTCAATCACATAGCAAAAAAAAAATTACCCTTCTGCTTAGCTCGAATAACACCTTTCTCCAGTGCTTAAGATGGATGCAGATAAAACAGACACCAGGGAGCTTTTTGCTTCCCCTGTAGAGTGACTGCAGACAAATCAGTGCTGCTGCAGGAGCCCGGGGCCATGAGCTGGGGCAGTTACGGAGGTCAGGCTGTTCCTGCTGCGCTGCAGGGGACAGGTCGGGGTCTGGTGCTGAAGGAACAAAGGGAGAGGGCCCTTTGGCAAGGCCACGCAGCGGCTAAGAAGCTCACGCATCTCACAAGCACTGCTAATGCAGTGCACAGCTCTGACTCTCTGGGATAGCATGAGTCAGAGCAGGGGAGAGATTACACAAGACCTAAAAGAAATAGAAAGCACAGTATTAATAACTAAGAATTGCAGTAAATGACTTGATAAGTGAATTATCCTCCCTACATTACCTGCTGACAGCAGGAGCATCCCTGCCTTCTCTGCAGAGGGAGGATGGATGGATGGGCGGATGGCTTTCTTGACTTTGACACTCCAGTGCTGCTGGTTGCTTGCTCCGTGCAGACACGCTTGTGAATGGTGCTCACGTGGGCGAGGACTCGCTTCATTCATTGATAAATAGTGGCCGCTTGGGAATTGGAAGTGCAGCAGCTGTTGGGCTTTGCATAGCCATCCTGCACAGCAGCCAAGAGTGTGGATGTGGCTGGGGTGGCAGGAGGAGCTGGGTCAGCAGATTGCATTTACCTTCACTGTCCTCTATCCAGGGCCAAGCAACCAGCCCATTCCTGGCAGGGGTCAGGGCTTCTCCAGCAGCCGCCTGGCGCCAGGTGCAGGAGGACCTGGGGGGGCTCAGGGGACAGCTGCCCCACAGCCAGCTCAGGGGAGCGGCAGCAGCGAAGGGGATACGTGGAGGGCTGGGAATGGGGCTGGAGTGGCCTCGGGTCTCATTTGCGGGAGCATACCTGGCCCCGCAGAATCCAGCGGGGTGCGCAACCCAAGGCTGAGCAGGACTCAGTGACACCGGGAGGCACCAGCCGGCACTGCCGGGATGCTTCTGCGGAGCACCAGTGTTCTCCCAGCTGGCGGAGCTGCTGGAGCTCAGTCCCTTCCCAGGGCCACATCTCCAAAGAGAAATGGAAGCACGATCCCAGCAGCTCTGTGTGCTGGACTTGCTCAGGGAGGCAGAGTCCCCAGGGAGGCCAACGCACCCGCAACGTTTGCAGGACCAGAGATGGTTTTTTTCCCTCTGTCCCAGGAGAGGACCTGCTTGCCTAGCCACCTGAGCAAAGCTCAGTGCCCATCGCTTATGGGTGCTGCAGGTCCTCAAGCCAGGCCCTCGGTGCCGGTGAGCCGAGGGGCAGTGCTGCCGGGTGGGAGCCAGCTGCAGAAAGTCAGCAACATCCATCAGCCTCCTAAGAGCATTGTCTAGCACCAAGTTATTTCTAGGCCACGGCAGTTATTGGGAAGGCATTACAGGGCTGTGAGGTACAGCATGTCTCAGCTTGGGAGCAGCACGCACCAGCTGTCCTTTGGGGGCTCGCTGGCTTTTGACTTCGCTCCGCTTCAAACCCCGGGCTCCTTATGTGCGTTTTAGCGACGTTCACATGCTTCAGGTTTCTAGGCCAAGCGAGAGCTTTGATTCCATGGTGCACTCAGCAGCTCTGTGTGAAGGTAGCCTGCGGTTAAGTAAGGTGAGAGGCTGAAAGTGGTTCAATTTTGCAACAATAGCTGAGAACAAAGTACAGATTTTACCATTTAAAACTGGGACAAAACAGAGCTGGAAGGTTTTTATGGGAATTTTTTTTTTTTCGTTTTCCTTTTAACACCCAGTACCCTTTTTTGAGTTGAATTAAATATATGGTGTCCGTGGCCTTTGCTTCATGCTGGAGCATTCCCGTTCGCATCTGAATGGCAAAGCCAGGACAGGGCAGCAGCACCTGGGGAGGGAAGGAAGCAGAAGAAGGGGAGGAGAGGAACCTCAGCTCAGGCTTGCTCTCCTGGCCAGGGCTCGTCCTGGTCTCTGCTGCTGGGTCCTCTCAGCACTACTGTTTTTTTCTTCTTTTGTCCTGCACCTAGCACATCCAGCTCATGTCTGGGCCTGGGGTACATAGGAGTGACACGGAGACAAGCAATTAATCCTAACTGAGCTGGCCCTGTGGCTTTTGTTCTCCTTCCACCCTGGGCTGACCTGCAGAGCGTCTTCACCTTGCCAAAGAGTATTTTTATGTTAAATGGCTAAAAGTCATCACCATAATGGTTCTTATGGCAACCCAGCAAACTGAGCTCTTAAAAGCTCTTCTTGCTTAATGCATCTCTTGTACGTAGGCCATTGCACTTACCTCAGGAACACAGGCAAGCCCTGGGGCTGAGCCAGCTCCTCTCTGAGCTGGCCCCCCAAGTGGGAGAGGAGGGCTCACCCATGCCCATGGAGGGCACCTGAGTAGCAAAGCAAGCACAGTCACTGCCACCTTAATCACCCATCACTACATTCCTTATGGATACCATACGGTCCGTAACGGCCTCGGAATCACTTCCCTCCTTACAGTCTGAATTTTAAATCACCTCACAGCCTCCTCCTGAAAACCTGCTGAGCTGAAGCTGCTGCAGGTCACGTTGTGCAATTTGCTGTTGCAAGACAAAGAAAACAAGTTCTTCTTTTTCACAATTACCAAACCACTTCATCGAGCAATTTCCCTGCCTCTGCGCTTCGGTTTCAGTTAACAGGATTCCTCGGGGAGGGAAAGTCTAACTGCATCTCCGAGTGACTGCTGGTTCTGCCATTACAGACGACTGTGAGAAGTTGCTTAAGTGCTGTAACTGCTGGCAGCAGCTTTTCCATGCCTTTCACTAGAGCCAAACCCGGCCGAGGCTCGCTGGGACTGCAGGCAGACGCTGGCTGCAGGAGCCCGCACAGCCTCGCCTCGGGTGCCAGCCCTCCAGCTTTCGGCTGCCTCTCCCTGGGGTCGAACCCCATCTGCCTGTCTGAGTGTGGCTCCCACTGGGGGCTCTGCCCTCATGCGCGAAAGCCCCGGTCCCGGTGAAACAGCTCCCGCCGGGGGTCCCAGCACAGCCCCAGGTGCTTGGCAGGGGCTCGGCACCAGCCGGGGAGGGGGGAATGTCACCCCTGCTTTGGGGTGAAGGACAGGGAGGGGGCTGTCCCCACAGCACACAGCCGTTATGGGGGAACCGCAAGCCTCCGTATGAAGCAACTCTCTGTGGCGGCTGCTCACGGGCCGGGGCATCCCCGTCATCCCATGCATGGTGCAGCAGGAGGAGCACGGCTCACCACACCGGAGCAGGCACCGATGCCAGCGGCAAAGCTTGGCTGCACCGAAGCAGGGAATGCCAGTTTCCTCCCCATCGCCCCACAGCAGGAGCTGGCACCGGGGCTGTTCAGGCCGGCGGGTGCTCCCGGGTGGGCTGCCACGGCACCGGGAGCGGGCAGGCCAGCCCACCGCCACCAGCTTTTAGGACCGAGCCGTGCTGGGGTGTGGGGTCTGTGTCTCCCCTGTCGCCTTTCCCACGCTTCAGGGCTGCCCCACTGGTGCTTTCCTGGGAATGGGGGGCAGCACTGTGGCCGGGCATGGGGACCGAGGGCCAGGACCCCCCATATCATCTCTTTTGGAGTGTGAGGTGACACCCCCATTTTGCGGAGGGCAGGACCCTGGGTCATGGCTCGCTGCAGCTCAGCTGCCAGCCTCTTGAAGCCCCAGAGGCCCCGAGGAGCCCACGGGGGTGCCCGGGCTCCGACCCCTCCAAACTTCCTGCGTTTGTTTTGCTCAAGCTATTTGGGGGAAGTAGGGTGTTGTTATGTCTTCAGCTCAGCGTCTATTTAGAGAAGGATAATGCCATTGTGGGGGAGGACAATGAGAATATTAAATACCTAAAATTCTCTGCCTCTCACTATTTTGACTAATTTTTTTTTTTTTCTTTCAAATGGGTAATTCCTTGGAAAACTACAGTGAGATTTGATGGGCCCCAGTGTAGGGTGTAAAGCATGAGTCAAGCCCACCAAGATGAGCCCAGACTGATCCCTGCTTTAGTCCTACTGCAGGCAGGTGAATCCCACCTGCTGCCTGTTCAGGGGCAGATCAGAGGAAGGTCGGGTTATGAAAGAGAAGGGATGGCCAGTGCAGGAGCAGACCTCTCCAAGAGACCTTGGTGCAGAGGACAGCAGCCACCCCCTCCTGCCACTTTCCCAGGGCTATGTTTAGCTCCTGGTTTGCTCGGGGAACCCAGATGAACACCTGGGACGTCTTAATGTCATTGTCCCACCAGAGCTGGCTTTAGGGGACTTTTTTCCCTTGCAGGATATAGCTAATTAGACCTGACATCAGGGAGAGTCATGTTGGGTCCTGAAATAGCTTTCTGCCCAGTGTTACTCATAAAGGTGCCCCAGGGAAGCGTGGGTGTAAGTGTCCACGGAGCCGCTTTCGCAGGCGCTGGGATGCTGCGTGGCCATGGAGCGCACCTGAGCTCAGGTCATGTCTCAAGTCCCGGCAGCCAAAACTGGGGAGCAGAACTAGCGACTGTCTAAAGCCTGGCTGATGAACCCCAAGTCCGGGTTAGCCCAGAGGTGCAATAAGGACTCTCAGCCTTTCTACAGCTGCGCAGCAGGTCCTTGCAATACCCTGTGCCTGCAGCAGTCCTCGCTCTTCTGCCTCGCTCACCTGTGGCAGCCTGGAGGGTCTGGTTTCCTTGGCGTTTCTCTCTTCAGTAACAGTAGTGAAAGCTGCGTAGAGGCAGCGGGTTCAGCTCACTTCCAAGCGGCAGCAATCAAAAGGTCTCTATGGGATTGGGCTGGGAGTCCAAAAAGGGAGAAGGCAGATCTTCCAGTGGCCTTTCCTAGCAATGGCTGTGTACGTCCTGGCTGCCAGCTCCGGCAGATCCTGGTGGACCTTAGGGTCTCCTGCACAGCTGTACCATGCTGTTTGCTCTGCTAGAAATCTGCTGAGACCTCGCTCCAGCCACCGCTGGAGCCAGAGGTTTTTTGCAGCAGAGTCATGCATGCGGGATAACTTCTGTACTGGTGGAGGGGACCCCGCTCCTTGCCATGCAGAGTGTTTGCATTATGAGACACTCTCTAAAGCCTGAACATTGCTTAAAAAAGTAAAATTAGATCAGAGCAGCACTAAAGATAAGCAGCTCAGTTCTCATCCAGCAACTTGCTGGAGCAGTGTGGCAGACAGGAGGCAGGACGGGACCCAGTGTCACCTGCGGGGACAGTGGCAGACTGCTCCCGGGGGAGCCCAAGCTCATAGACCTGCCCCAGCCCTGCACTGATCAGAGCTGCATGTGCGGAGGTTTTGGGGATGCTGGGGGGGATGCAGGACATCGACAAGGGGTGTTGCTGCTGCTGAGCGAGGGCGCAGCAGGGCAGGGACCTATGTGTTGCTCTGCACTGGGGATCCCTCCAGGTGGGTCAGGCTATGTCCCAGATGAAGGCGGGCGGTGGGGTGGGGAAGCGCTTCCCACGGCCCTGGCTGCTCCTCAGGGGTCTGCGCATGATGGAGACGCAGCACATAACCTGCTCTCTGTGCCTGCATCCTCCCCATGCTCATTTGCCTCCTGGCCACGGTGCCTTGTTGCTGCTGGGGCCTGGCAAGCTGCCGTTGGCTCAGGCTCTCCTGGGACCCCCAGAGAAGTTGGTGGGCAGGGCACAGACCCCAGGACCTGCCCCTGCTGCTGGGAAGCCTCTGTTTCCTCCCAGGTGGGCGAAGGCAGAAGCAGGCTGCAGGGCTGACACGGTCCTGTCCATGTTCAGAAGTCATCATCGCTAACGCTCAGGTTTAATTAGCTATTGCCAGTGAGCGTTCCTGCCAGTAGCTGCCTGGGACCTGCTCTCTGCTTGCACTGGTTTTATCTCCTGGGCCACTGTGGACACAAAAGGAGCTGCTCCTGGGGGTCAGCAACCACAGCGTGCACGGGCAGGGAAAGCACAGGTCTTACTGCTCAGAAACTTCCAGAGTATTCTCCTCCAATTCCAGAAGAGAAGATGTTTTTGCACCAAAGTGGGCTGCTCTCAGATGATCCCATTGCTGATCCTGGAGCTGAAGTTAAAATCCCTGTGCCAGGCAGAAGGGGAATGAGACTTCCCAATGCCCAGAACAAGGTGCTGGGGTAATACCGCATTCCTACCCGCTGTCCCTGCTGGTTTCCTTGCCATCCCGCGGGCCCGCTTCAAGCAGCAGAATGAGAAGTCACTGGTAGGGAAAGCAGGCAGCTGCATTCACATTTGGCTCTATTGTTTCATAATTATTAGCAGAGAGATTGAAAATGTAATTATGATAATTAAGCTAAATCGCAATCTTCCTACAGGAGCTACCAAATTATTTATACCAACTTTTCATCCTAATTCCCTTAACCATTCCCTGCCCAGAGGAGGAGCAGCCCTCACCGCTCCAGGCTGCCCGCACTGTGTGCCAGCACAGGCAATCCTCGCCAGCACTTGCTGAAACAGCAGTGAGTGGCAGCTCTTACTCAGCATGAAACTGGGATGGGAAAAGAGCTGTGTGAGCGACAGCGGCCCTCAGGGCTGGAGCGCTCCTGGGGCCAGGAGCCACAGCAAGAGGGGAGAGCCGGAGGGGAGCGTGCAGGGCTGGGAAAGGCAGCGCGCGGCAGCAGGCAGGGCTGGCTGGAAAGGGCAGAACGATGCTGGGCAGATGCTCAGCAGGAGGCGGCTGCCAGGGCTGGATTTGGGCACGGTGTCTCCTATCCTTCAGGGCTGAGAGCATACCCACCACCATGATTTTTGGAGCCGGAGTGAGCACAGAGCTCAGCGCAGCAAGACTCAAGGGCCATGGCATGCCCAGGCCAGCCTGCTGCAGAGCCCGGCTCTGCACGCAGACCCAGCAGCAGCAGCTTCGGTGCTGTTGCTCTGCTGGCTCCCTCCAGGAACGCTGTCAGCTTTAATTAATGTCACAGTTTAGCTTGCTCATTCATCCGAGCAGACTGCGTGCAACTTCACGGTGCCGTGGGAAGAGCGATGAATGCCATCCCGGAGCCTTTTCCTTGCGTCCCCTGGGGTCTGCAGAGCGCCCACGCCAGAGCAGCAGGGATTTCCAGATCCAGATGTGACGCCGCGTGTGTCACCCCTCTATGCGGGGTGGCAGCAGGACCAGCTGCTGCAGGAGGCAAGCTGCTCAGCTGCACCCCATTTTGGAGCAGGAGAGCATGGGAGGAGCTCTATAGGTGCAGCCCGGGGCCAGTTCTCCAGGAGAGAGCTCACATCCTTCCCACAGAGCTGTGGACATGTTCGGGGCATGGGGACAGATGATGTGTGCCATCATGTGCCACTGCCCGGTCTCAGGCACCTGGGACAGAGCTAAAGGGTGGTATCATGAAAGCCCGGATGCCTGCAGCAAGCAGCCCCTGCCCTTTGGCAGTCCTGGGCTATCCCAGTGAGACATTGCCCAGCTCCTGCCATCAATGGGGCTTGGTTTAAGCCCACAGATGGGAGCTGGGCTCTGGCTTACTGAGGCTGAGCAGGCAGAGCACCTCCCAGCTTGGGAAAAAGCATTTTGCAGCCTTTCTCCCGCCTCCACCCCTCAGCAGTAGCAGGGAGCGCAGTCACCAAGGCCCGATCCTGGAGGGTGCTGGGCAGCTGCAACCTGGAGCTCCGCTCCTTGCAGAGCCGCCATGTCAAGCTGAGGGCAGGATTGGGCCCATGTCCTTCATTATATAACTGTTTCTCCGAGTGTTTTCGTAGCACTCAGCCCTCCCGCCGGGCAGAGCCCCGACCGGCAAGGGGGAATGTCATGTTTTTTTGAATGCATAGCTTTGATTTCACGCCGGGTCATAGCAGCGGCCAATTCCCCCCCGCCCACCCCCAGCTCATGCACCTTGCAGGGCATTAACCATGATGCAGCCCCCTGTGAGCCACCAGCCAGCAAGCTGGAGGTGTTACCTTGCTTGGGGTGGGCGATGGAGCTGCGGGGAGAAGCAGAACCCCAGCGGCTAGGCCAGGTCGGTTCATCCGCGGGGCTCTTCGAGCCCCGCGGATGAACCGACCTGGCCTAGCCGCTGGGACCCCACACTGTCCATGCCCTGCCCTGGCTGCCTGCCCTCGCATTCCTGTCCCCGCACATCATCTCCCTCCAGCTGCTGGGGAAAACAGCCCCCGCTGCTACCAGCGGCTGGGGTGAGGAGGGGGAGCCGCCTTCACGGCACGTGAGCTCTGTGGGAGCTGGGGCTGCTGCTGGCCTTGGAAATGCAGGGTATTTTTTCCTCCCGGCTCCAGGAGAAGCGGGAGGTGAGGCAGAGCCGGCTGGCGCTGCGCACTGCTTGCAGCACTGCAGGTTTCTTCCGTCACCAGTGGGACCCTGCCCACCCTCGCCCAAGATAACCAGGGGCTGTGCAGTGGTGTCACCCACACCCCCTTGGATGGTTTGAAGGTAGGAGAACTGCCCTGTGCCTCCTTTTGCAAGTTGAAATTTGAGGGTTTTCCCCGCTAAGTAATTGGGGGTTTGGTATGATGGCCAAGAATTGGGCAACAGGACAGTTGTGGTGTCTTGGGGATGACTAACAGCAGTGGGACAGGTCTGCTGCTCTTCTCTAACACACTGCTGAGGAGGAAATCCTGACGCCTTCCTGCTTCCCTATGACAGTCGCAGCATGTGTGCTGAAGGTGACTCGGAACCGCCCGAGGGGCTGGAGCTGTACTCAATACTGGGTATTGCCTGTAGACCCCCAAAAGCAAGAGGTTTTCACCACTGACCTGGAGGTGACATGCAACCAGACCTTGCACCTGGGAGTCCCAAGCAGCCCCCCAGCCAGCAGTTCTCGCAGCGTCCCCCTTGGCCAGGCAAACTGCATGTGCCCCATGCAGGGCATGTCACCAAACTGAAGTGCAAATAATTCTGGATCTAAATCAGTACTGCAGTCTGGGCCAAAAGTCATTTTGTGACCTGGCACACTCCGTTTGACCACTGGCTAATTTTTCTGGTTGTAGATGATATTTTTTCCTGTTGTGGATGAGGAAGATCTGAGGACAGAAGAAGGGCATGCTAAGGGCAGAGAAAAACAAGAAGCTGCATGTGGGATCCTGCAAACAATTCCACATTTGTGTGGCCCCTCTCAGCCTCATTAACTATGTGCAGGCGCAAGTCTGTAGTACACCAGCAAATGCACAAAGTCAACAAATAGTATTAGCAACAAGTGCTCTTTTTCCCATAATATCTTCATATTCTGGAAATCATTGTTGTTGCTTGGAATAATCACATGCTCTGTTTAGCTGCAACACACTCTGGAAATCTCAGGCACCTGGTGCGGTACCTAAGCTGACTTGCCAAAGCATCAGCCCCATGTGCCGGATTCAGACCAGCAGCTAGAGCCTGTAGGGCAGGATCATTGCCTTTCCTGGTGTTGCATCGTTTGTGATGGGTATTTTCTGGCCAATTCATCACATGCTGTCTGCTAGGTCAGAGCTGTGTGGAGCTCAGTGTTCAACCTCGCCGTGCTGGAAACCTCCAAGGGCTGCCCGAGGCCGGGCAGGAACATGGCCCGCTAAGCCCCAGTTGATGTGTCAGTGAGCAGGGCAGTGATTTGCACCAGTGGCAGATAGCAATGCTCGACTTGTAATTCTGCAAACATCTGTTCCCACATTTGACTGCTCCCCACACAGTCCAAACCCACTGGCAGAGCAATCAGGCTGCCTTTGCTCTCCCTTTGCAGGCCCATCCCTGGGAAAGCGGCAGTGGGATGGGGCTGCTGGCTGGTGGGGAGCAGAGTTTCAGAGGCTGCGCTGCTCTTTGCACAGCCCACACGCCTCAGCTGCGTCAGGGGCTGATTCACCATCCCCGGCTGTAGAGCCAAGTTAGCGCTGATGGATGGAGACTGATCGACGGGGGAACGCGCATCTCTGCCGACGTCCTGAGCGGGGGCCGTGCCGTGCTTGGTGGGACGCTGCACCTTGGCTGCACCCAGTGCTGAGCAGAGACCACGGAACAGTTTGTGCTCTACCGATGGGAGCAAGGCCTGGGACTGGCATGGCCTCACGGCAGTCAGCAGAGCCTGCATGTCCTACAGAGGCCTTTCCCAAAGTCCTGCGCTTCTCCCAGGCTGCCTCCCCATCAGCCAGCAGCAGGCTTTTCAGCTTGGCAAGAAGCTACTTGTTTCAAAGGAAAATCATCAGCAGCTCAGCCCTTTACTCAAACCTGTTGCAGAGGAGGTCTTGCTCTCTCCTCCTCTCCTTATCCTAGGGAGATACTCCTTCAAACTTGCCATGCAGAAAATATAATGACCACCTTCTCCTCACATGCACTTGTTCTCATTTGCAGGCCCATGCATGCTGCTACGGGGAGGGCACAGCAGTTAAGCACACATGAATAACCGTGCACGAGCACTGCAGACATCTGTACGATTATTTTTTTTTCAATGGTTCTAGTACCAAAATATCCCAGGCATAAAGGGATTTGGACCCTACGTTTACAGCTAATGATCTGTACAGGCCTCTAAGGAAACTGCACAGTAGCCCCGCTAATGGCTTCAAGGAGAAATGCTTCAGGCCCTGGCTGCTGCTGGTGCTGCTCAGGGAACTGTGCTTTCAGCTCCTGCATGCGATAAAAACCTTTCCTCACCGTTGCAGACATGATGGCTCTTCTGGAGAGAGAAAAGGCATTGACTGAGCTAATGCCGTTAACTACCTTTAAGCACACACAGAGGATGTAAAGCAAACACCGCCCGGTCATTCAGCAGCTGGGCTTAGCTCAAACCAGCCTGCGAATTTCTCGGCATGCCCTGCGCTGCCTGCTCCCTCCATCCCAGGGGAGAGCAGGCAGTGACGGAGAGCCCTGGGCATAGACCTGGAGCACTTGGGAGCTCTAGGGCACTGCAGGCCCCCCCCCCCGCCCCCCCCCCCCCGCTGCGGGCAGGGCAGCCTCGCAGCCCCCACCCTGGGGAAAGCACTGCAGGATAAGCTTTCCCCGCTGTTTCATTTCCCCCTCATCACCTCTGCCTTCCCTCCCTGGGAAAGGCAAGGGGAGCTTTGCCTGAGAAAGAGCAGCAGGATGGACTTTTTCTTTTGCAAGGTGTGTCTCAGCAGTGCCAGCCCGAGCGTGCTCAAATCCAGCAGCGGCCACTGTCACCTGCTGCATCTCGCTGCCCATCATGGGCTGAGCGTGACCTGGGCAAGAAGGTGACCGTTCTGAGGGGGGCTCCCCCCCTCTCACCATTACCCCTTCCCACGCAAACCACCCTGGCATGCCTCCCTCCTCAGACTGACTCACAGTGAGGCAATGGTAAAAGCTTCTCGCTGGTGCGGTGGCAGATTTTGCAATCTGTTTTAATGAGATATTTACAAGTTCAGAGGCTGGCTCCTTGCACAAGGAGTGCGGCCTGGCCCAGGCAGCTGGTTGGGCTTTTCATTGACATTCCTGCAACTCGCCCGATTGCAGCACAGGCACAGTGGAAAACATTTAGACATCAGAAATGCCAGATTAATTATCTCTTAATTGATACCGCCACTTGGGGACAAATGAAACCGGAACATCTCTACTGCCCTGGGAGCCTGCCACTTACAAACAGATTTACAGCTAAAAATACCTCGGCAGTCCCATGGCTAATCAACTTCGCTGCTTACCCTGGGTGAGGTTATGAAATTGTCACAGGCTGGCGCTGCGATCAGAGGGACCAGCTGCAGCAGCGGTGCCCGAATGCAAACCCCGCGAGGGCTGCGCGGCGCTCCCAGCGCCCATGAGCACGCTGCCAGGCAAGGGGCAGCTTGTCCCACGTCAGACTCGGAGCTGCACAGTTCGGTTTCTCGAGCCTACGATCCAACCGGAGAGCCCGGACACGAGGCTTCTCGCATGTTCCTGCCCCTGTCATTAAGAGGCTGCAGAGAGAAAAACCTCATCCCTGTGTCTTGTAAGAGACCTTAAGTGCCCGGTGCATTTTCCCGCAGTCTAAGATTTCCAGCTGGCTCAGGAATCACGCTCGGTGGTTGCGAGGGCCTTTCTGTGCAGAGCCCTCCTGCAGCTACAACACATCCCAAGGGATCTCTTTCCCCCCACACCCCCTCCCTACAGGAACGCACACACAGAGAGGCCAAATCGCCACAGCGACCCGTTTCTTTTAAATTACTGTCATCTTTATTTTTTTCACGTATGTGCAAACAGAGGAGATCGCAATGGTGGTGTTCTTAAAAATAACAAAATGTATTTGCATACATTTCCCTATGTACAGGTGAACAGCCACAAGTAGAGTCTTCTTTTGCACAGCAAAAGATCTAGAGCATTGAGACCGGGGACAGGACCGGGGCCCAAAAAAAGGGTCTAACTTAAAAATAATAATAATAAAAAAAAAATAAAATTCACAACAGTGCAAACCTCTCGGACACGACAGCACGATGGAGTGACTTTAATGCAGAAACCGGCTGGGGGGGGCCCTCTCGGATGTGAGATTTCTGACTGTAAACAAGGCGCAACACCTCCCTCCCGCCGCCCTCCCCGGGGAAAGCTATTCCAGGAATTTGGCAGATCTTCAAGGGCTGAGCCGGAGGTAAACAGCCCGCGGCCGCCTCCCCAACTCGGGCCGCGGCGGGCTGGGGGCCCGGCTCCGGCGGCCACCGGCACCGCCACCGGGCGCGGCGGGGGGGGCGGCCGCTCCCCGGGAAGCCGCGGCTCGCGGGGGGGGGCCGGCGGGGCCGCGCACTCCCGGCGGGGCCGGAGGGGCCCCGGTGCGCCCCGGCGGCGCCGCGCACGGCCGGAAGGGAGCGCGCAGCCCCGGCGCGGCCGAGCGCTCAGCCGGTCTCGGGGTCGCCGGGGGGCGGCTGGTCGGCGCCGTCGCAGGGCGGGGCGGCGCCGTCCGGGCCGTTGCTCTCCAGGGAGGACTCGCTGCCCGTGCTCTCGCCGGAGAGCAGGCGGCGGACGCGGAGGTCGGCGCGCAGCGAGCGCAGGTCGTTGCCCAGGCTGAGCTCGCCCAGGTCGCGCAGGAGCTGGCCCAGCTCCGCGCCCTCGCCGCGGCCGGCGCCGGCGCGCAGCAGCTCGCCCTCGGGCTCGCCCAGCGCCTCCAGGATGTCCTCGCAGTCGCAGTGCATGGCCCGCTCCTCCTGCTCCTCGCCCAGCAGGTCCTCCGTGATGGAGCCCAGCTTGGGCGCGCTGCGGCTCCGCTCCACCGGCGGCTTGTAGCAGCACTGCCCGTTGAGCAGCTTGCGCAGCGGCACCAGCGGGATGCTCTGCTCGCCCACCAGCTGCTGCTGCTGGTGCCGCGCGTCGTCCCGCTTCTTCAGCCGGCGGAACTCGGCCAGCGCCGTGGCCGAGGTCTGGTAGAGCAGCAGGGCCATGGCCTTCGCCTTCTCGGGCTTGGAGACCAGCACGGCGTGGCAGCGCAGCATCACCGCCTTGTGCTTCAGCTCGTGGCGGTAGATCCAGGCGAAGACGCGCGGCAGGCGCGGGTCGGCCACGCAGTAGGTGACCCGGTGCAGCAGGTAGAGGTGGCCGGGCCGGCGCAGCCCCTTGTCCTCGGCGTGGGCCATGCGGATGCCCTGCGCGCTGATGGTCAGCTTCATCTTGGTGCCCTGCCGGCCCGCCTCGCTCTTGCTCCAGATCTTGCAGACGGCCAGGTCGGTGCAGCCCTCGCCCTTGGACTGGATGGTGGTGGCGTTGCCCAGGTAGAGCACGGTGTACGTGGGGTCCTCGCTGGTCACGCGGAATTTCCGCCGCTTGGAGCGGAACATGCTGCCCACGCGGTGCAGGGCGCTCTCGGGGCAGGCGCGGGCCAGCGAGGTGAGCGCCGAGTAGTGCACGCTCACCGCGTACCCCTTCGGCTTGCTCTGCCGCCGCGCCTCGCCCGCCACCAGCTCCACCTTGCTCCGCTTCCAGGGCAGCATCGCCCCGCGGAGCCGCGGCTAGGCGCCGCGCCGACGGCTCCGGGCGCGGGGGGGCATGCCACGGCGGCGGCGGCGGCGGCGGCTGGGCTGCCCGCCCGCCTCACATCCTTGCGGGCGGCGGGCCGCCGCGGCCGTAGATATAGGCGGGCGCCGGCGCTCCGCGGGCGCGGAGAGGGGAGGCCCCGCGCACCGAGGGCGGAGCGCCCGCTGCCCGCGGCCCGCCGAGCCGGCGGCGCGCTGCTCGCCGCCCGCCCGCCGCCGCCGCTCTGCGCCGCCCGCCGCGGCGCCCCGGTCCCGGCCCCGGCCCCGGCCCCGCCGCGCCGCGCCGTGGGGCGGGCAGGGGGCGGGCACGGGGCGGTGCCAGCCCGCCCGGGCGGCCCCCCCCCCCCCCCCCCCCCCGCCGCTTTCCCCGCTCGCCCCGGCCCGCCGAGCGCGGCCCCCGCCGGGGGCACCGGCCGCTGCCGGCGGGCGGGAGCGGAGACACCCCCCCACCCCGGGGCGTCGTCGTGTCGTCCCCCCCCCGGCGCCCGGCTCGCTCCCTACGGCGCGGCCCGCCCAGGGTCCTCCCGCGAGAGCCGTCCCCACGGCCACGCGTGGAGGGTGGGTGGGTGCCACAGCGCTCCCCTGCAGCCTCCAGCAGCGGGGGCGGGGAGGATGGAGAGGGCAGCCGGGGCGGGGGGGAATGGGGGACAACAGGCAGCACAAAACCTTCCCCACTGACAAAAATCCCAAGGCGGCTGCGGGGCCCCACGCTCCGGGAGTCCCCAGGCCCCGAGAACCCGAACCCCCACAGCCTTCACGGCCAGGGCGTGCCGTGGAGGAGTCCCACTCTTGCAACATAATCTTCCCTTTGATTTGGTTAGTCCGGCTCTGAGAGCCGAAGGGCCTGCAGCAAATAAAAGCTATTATGTATGAGTAATGCTTTGCTCTTTATTTATACGCAGCAGCCGACTAACAAGAAACTGTCTTGTAATTTCTTGCTGGGGTTGCTCGAGTACAGTCACGGATGTAATGAGAAAGTTGGTCTCTGTGTCGTTGCTGTAGCTTCTCGTGTCATGTATCATAGCCTCTGCCAGAAAGAATAGAAATTTCAGGGTTGCAGAGAACGGCACTTCGTCAGGGTTTGAATCAACGCTCGACAAAAGGGGAGCGGTACGTACTCGGGCAGTAAAGTGTGTAAACACCTGCTTAAATTATGTGACAAATCATTTCTAGAGTTTGGATCAATTAAAACAAACCCGTGTATCATTATCGTTATTATCATTCTTATTATTACATTATGCCATCTAGCAGATTACTTGGGAACTGCAAGTAACCAGTGACTGGTGTAAAATTATCAAAATCGCTTGCCTGTTTGCTTACATTTCAAAAATCGCCCCTCAGTGGAGGGCAGCGTCGTCACCGCCATCCCCCGAGGCTGCTCAGCCACAGCTGGTACCAGGGGACGCCTGACCGCATCTATGGTTTCCAGAGGCCGGGGGTGGGTGTGGATCTGTAACACGCTGCATTTCCTGTCTTTGGCGGCTCTAGCACAGCACTTTTGCAGCGTTAGGAAGGCTGTTGCTGGCCCTGAGAAGTGAACGTGCTAATGCTCCCATTTTCCTATCAGAAAACTGCAGTCGGAGAGCTGCATGGGCCGGGCGCGCACCGGTCAGCGCACACGAGCTGTTGCGTGGCCGGGGCAAGCTGGCCGGGCCCCTTGGTGTAAAGCCCAGCGCCCACTGAGATGCTTGTTTGGGCTCAGCACCATGCTGAAGCGAGCCCTCTGCCTCTTGGCTGGATGGTCGCACTCAAAGAGTTGCGATCAACGGCTCGATGTCCGAGTGGAGAGCAGTGACGAGTGGCGTTCCTCAGGGGTCGGTATTGGGACTGGTGCTGTTTAACATCTTTGTCAGTGACATGGACAGTGGGATTCAGTGCACCCTCAGCAGGTTTGCCAATGACATCAAGCTGTGTGGTGTGGTCGACACGCTGGAGGGAAGGGATCCATAGGAAGGTTGAGAGGTGGGCACGTGCGGACCTCATGAAGTTCAACAAGGCCAAGTGCAAAGTCCTGCACATGGGTCGGGGCAATCCCAAGCACAAATACAGGCTGGGTGGAGAGTGGATTGGACTTAGGGGTATTAGTGGATGAAAAACTGAATATGAGCTAGCAATGTGCACTTGCAGCCAAGAAAGCCAACTGTATCCTGGGCTGCATCAAAAGAAGCATGACCAGCAGGTCGAGGGAGGTGATTCTCCCCCTCTGCTCTGCTCTCGTGAGACCCCACCTGGAGTACTGCCTTCAGCTCTGGGGCCCCCAACATGAGAAGGACATGGACCTGTTGGAGTGAGTCCAGAGGAGGGCCATGAAGATGACCAGAGGGCTGGAGCACCTCTGCTATGAAGACAGGCGGAGAGAGTGGGGGTTGTTCAGCCTGGAGAAGAGAAGGCTCCAGGG